>NW_027274714.1:1421905-1751285 GCF_030028105.1 Mobula birostris
GAAAACACAGTGATATAGGGGAAGATATGAGAGGTGCGTGAAAGCACAGCGATATAGGGGAAGGTATGAGAGGTGCACGAAAACACAGCAATATAGGGGAAGGTATGGGAGGTGCGCGAAAAAAGGGTGATATAGGGCAAGGTATGAGAGGTGCGCGAAGGCACAACGATATAGGAGATGCTATGGGAGGTGCGTGAATACACAGCGATATAGGGGAAGACATGAGAGGTGCGCGAAAACAAGGCAATATAATGGAAGCTATGGGATGTGCACGAAACAGGGCGATATAGGGGAAGGTATGAGAGGTGCTCGAAAACACAGCGATATAGGGGACACTATGGGACGTGTGCGAAAACACAGTGATATAGGGGAAGTAATGAGAGGGGCTAAAACATAGTGATACTGGGGAAATTATGAGAGGTGCGCGAAAACACGGCGATACAGGGGAATGTATCAGAGGTGCAAGAAATCATAGCGAAATAGGGATAGGTATGAGAGGTGCCCGAAAACACAGCGATATAGGGGACGCTATGGGACGTGCGCGAAAACACAGTGATATAGGGGAATGTATGAGAGGTGTGCGAGAACAAGGCGATATAGGGGAAATTATGAGAGGTGCCCGAAAACACAGCGATATAGGGGACGCTAAGTGACGTGCGTGAAAACACGGCGATATAGGGTAAATTATGAGAGGTTCGCGAAAACATGACGATACAGGGGAATGTATCAGAGGTGCGAGAAAACACATCGATATAAGGGAAGTAAAGAGAGGAGCAAAAACATATAGGTGAAGACATGAGAGGTGCACGAAAACACGGTGATATAAGGAAAGATATGAGAGGTGAGCAATAACACAGCGATAAAGGTGAAGCTATGGGATGTGCGTGAAAATACAGCGATATACGGGAAGGTATGAGAGGTGCGCGAAACAGGAAGATATAGGGGAAGTTATGAGAGATGCGTGAAAACCCAGCGATATAGGGGACGTTATGAGATGTGCATGAAAACACGGCGATATAGGGGAAGGTATGAGAGGTGCACGAAAACGCAGCGATATAGGGGAAGGTATAGGAGCTGCGCGAAAACAGGGCGATATAGGGGAAGGTATGAGAGGTGCACGAAGCCACAGCGATATAGGGGATGCTATGGGAGGCGCGCGAAAACACAGTGATATAGGGGACGGTATGAGATGTGTATGAAAGCACAACGATATAGGGGAAGGTATGAGAGGTGTGCAAAAATACATATGAGAGGTTATTAGAGGTGCGTGAAAACACGGCGATACAGGGGAATGTTTCAGAGGTGCGAGAAAACACAGCGATATAGGGGAAGTAATGAGAGGTGAGCAATAACACAGCGATGAAGGCGAAGCTATGGGAGGTGCGCGAAAACACAGCGATATGCGGAAGACATGAGAGCTGAGCGAAAACAGGGCAATATAGTGGAAGCTATGGGATGTGCGTGAAAACAGGGCGATATAGGGGAAGGTATGAGAGGTGCGTGAAAACACAGCGATATAGGGGATGTATGGGACGTGCGCGAAAACTCAGTGATATTGGGGAAGGTATGAGAGGTGCGCGAAACAGGGCGATATAGGGTAAGTTATGAGAGGTGCGTGAAAACCCAGCGATATAGGAGACGTTATGAGATGTTCATGAAAACACGGTGATATAGGGAAAGTTATGAGAGGTGCACGAAAACGCAGTGATATTGGGGAAGGTATAGGAGCTGCGCGAAAACAGGGCAATATAGGGGAAGGTATGAGAGGTGCACGAAGGCACAGCGATATAGGGGATGATATGGGAGCTGCGCGAAAACACAGTGATATAGGAGACGGTATGAGATGTGTATGAAAACACGACGATATAGGGGAAGCTATGAGAGGTGCGCGAAAACACGGTGATATAGGGGAAAGTATGAGAGGTGCGCGAAAACTTGGCGTTACAGGGGAATGCATCAGAGGTGCGAGAACGCACAGCGATGTAGGGGAAGACATGAGAGCTGCGCGAAAACAGGGCAATATAGTGGAAGCTATGGGATGTGCGCAAAAACAGGGCGACATAGGGGAAGGTATGAGAGGTGCGCAAGGCACAGCGATATAGGGGATGCTATGGGATATAAGAGGTGCACAAAAACACAGTGATATAGGAGAAGTTATGAGAGGTGTGTGAAAACACAGCGATAAATGGAAGGTATGAGAGGTGCACAAAAACAGCGATATAGGTGAAGGAATGGGAGGTGCGCGAAAATAGGGCGATATAGGGGAAGTTATGAGAGGTACGTTAAAACCCAGCGATATAGGGGACGTTATGAGATGTGCATGAAAACACGGCGATATAGGGGAAGGTATGAGAGGTGCACGAAAACGCAGCGATATAGGGGAAGGAAAAGGAGGTGCACGAAAACAGGGCGATATACCGGAAGGTATGAGAGGTGCAGGAAGGCACAGCGATACAGGGGAAGCTATGAGAAGTGCGCGAAAACACGGCGATATAGGGGATGGTATGAGATGTGCATGAATAAACGGCAATATTGGGGAAGCCATGAGAGGTGCGCGCAAACACAGCGATATAGGGGAAGGTATGAGAGGTGTGCAAAAACACAGCGATATAGGAGAAGTTATGAGAGGTGCGTGAAAACGCAGCGATATAGGGGAAGGTATGAGAGGTGCACGAAAACACAGCGATATAGGGGAAGGTATGAGAGGTGCGTGAAGACATAGCGATATAGGGGATGCTATGGGAGGTGCGCGAAAACACAGTGATATAGAAGAAGACATGTGAGGTGCGCGAAAACAGGGCAATATATTGGAAGCTATAGGATGTGCGCGAAAACAGGGCGATATTGGGAAAGGTATAAGAGGTGTGCGACAACAGAGTGATATAGGGGATGCTATTGGACGTGCACAAAAACACAGTGATATAGGGGAAGATATGACAGGTACGTGAAAGCACAGCGATATAGGGGAAGGTATGGGAGGTGCGCGAAAACAGGGTGATATAGGGTAAGGTATGAGAGGTGCGCGAAGGCACAGCGATGTAGGGGATTCTATGGGAGGTGCGTGAATACACGGCGATATAGAGGACGTTATGAGATGTGCATGAAAACGCGGCGATATTGGGGAAACTATGAGAGGTGTGCGAAAACAGCGATATAGTGGAAGGTATGAGAGGTGCGCAAACACACAGTGATATAGGAGAAGTTATGAGAGGTGCGTGGAAACACAGCGATAAAGGGGAAGGTATTAGAGGTGCACAAAAACACAGCGATATCGGGGAAGGTATGAGAGGTGCACGAAAACAGGGCGATATAGGGGAAGTTATGAGAGATGCGCGAAGGCATAGTGATATAGGGGATGCTATGGGAGGTGCGCGAATACACAGCGATATAGGGGACATTATGAGATGTGCATGAAAGCACCGCAATATAGGCCAAGGTATGAGATGGTCGCAAAAATACAGCGATATAGGAGAATTTATGAGAGGTGCGTGAAAACACAGCGATATAGGGGACGTTATGAGATGTGCATGAAAACATGGCGATATAGGGGAAGGTATGAGAAGTGCATGAAAACGCAGCGATATAGGGGATGCTGTGGTAGGTGCGCAAAAACACAGTGATATAGGGAAGAGATGAGAGGTGCGCGAAAACAGGGCAATATAGTGGAAGCTATGGGATGTGCGCAAAAACAGGGCGATATAGGGGAAGGTATGAGAGGTGCTCGAAAACACAGCGATATAGGGGACGCTATGGGACGTGCGCAAAAACACACTGATATAGGGAAAGGTATGAGAGGTGTGCAAGAACATAGCGATATAGGGGAAATTATGAGAGGTGCGCGAAAACACGGCGATGCAGGGGAATGTATCAGAGGTGCGAGAGAACACAGCGATATATGGGAAGTAATGAGAGGAGCGAAAACATAGTGATATAGGTGAAGAGGTGAGAGGTGCACAAAAACACGGCGATATAGGGGAAGGTATGAGAGGAGCGAAAACATAGTGATATAGGTGAAGAGGTGAGAGGTGCACAAAAACACAGCGATAAAGGTGAAGCTATGGGATGTGCGCGAAAAGACAGCGTTATAGGGGAAGGCATGAGGGGTGCGCGAAAACACAGCGATGTAGGCAAAGGTATGGGAGGTGCACGAAAACACAGCGATATAGGGGATGGTATGAGATGTGCATGAATAAACGGCAATATTGGGGAAGCCATGAGAGGTGCGCGCAAACACAGCGATATAGGGGAAGGTATGAGAGGTGCGCAAAAACACAGCGATATGGGGGAAGTTATGAGAGGTGTGTGAAAACACAGCGATATAGGGGAAGGAATGAGAGGTGCACAAAAACACAGCAATATAGGGGAAGGTGTGAGAGGTGCGCAAAAACACAGCAATATAGGAGAAGTTATGAGAGGTGCGTGAAAACACAGCGATATAGGGGAAGGTATGTGAGGTGCACGAAAACACAGCGATATAGGGGAAGGTCCGGGAGGTGCGCGAAAACAGGGCAATGTAGGGGAAGGTATGAGAGGTGCGTTAAGTCACAGCGATATACGGGATGCTATTGGAGGTGCGTGATTACACAGCGATATAAGGGACATTATGAGATGTGCATGAAAACACGACAATATAGGGGAAGTAATGAGAGGTGAGCAATAACACAGCGATGAAGGCAAAGCTATGGGAGGTGCGCGAAAACAGGGCGATATAGTGGAAGGGATGAGTGGTGCATGAAGGCACAGCGATATAGGGAATGCTATGGGAGGTGTGTGAACACAGAGCGATATAGGAGACGCTATGAGATCTGCATGAAAACACGGCATTATTGGGGAATGTATCCGTGGTGCGAGAACCCAGAGCGATATGGGGGAAGTAATGAGAGCAGCGGAAACACAGCGATATAGGGGAAGCTATGAGAGGTGCGCAAAAACACGGCGATAAAGGGGAAGCTATGAGAGGTGAGCAATAACATAGCGATAAAGGTGAAGCTATGGGATGTGCGCGAAAAGACAGTGATATAGGGGAAGGTATGAGAGGTGCGTGAAAGCACAGCGATGTAGGGGAAGGTATGAGAGGTGCATGAAAACACAGCAATATAGGGGACGTTATGAGATGTGCATGAAAACACGACGATATTGGGGAAGCCATGAGAGGTGTGCGAAAACAGCGATATCGGGGAAGGTATGAGAGGTGCGCAAACACACAGCCATATAGGAGAATTTATGAGAGGTGCGTGAAAACACAGCGATAAAGAGGAAGGTATTAGAGGTGCACAAAAACACAGCGATATCGGGGAAAGTATGGGAGGTGCGTGAAACAGGGCAATATAGGGGAAGTTATGAGAGGTGCGCGAAGGCACAGTGATATAGGGGATGCTATGGGAGATGCGCGAATGCACAGCGATATAGGGGACGTTTTGAGATGTGCATGAAAATACGGTAATATAGGGGAAGTTATGACATGTGCGCAAAATTACAGCGATATAGGAGAACTTATGAGAGGTGTGTGAACACAGAGCGATATAGGGGAAGGTATGAGATGTGCAAGAAAACACAGCAATATAGGGGAAGGTATTGGAGGTGCGCGAAAACAGGGCAAGATAGGGGTAGGTGTGAGAGGTGTGTGAAGGCACTGCGATATAGGGGATGCTATGGAAAGTGTGCAAAAACACAGTGATATAGGGGAAGACATGAGAGGTGCGCGAAGGCACAGCAATATAGGGGATGCTATGACAGGTGCGCAAAAACACGGTGATACAGGGGACGCTATGAGATGTGCATGAAAACACAGCAATATAGGGGAAGGTTTGAGAGGTGCGCAAAAACACAGTGATATAGGAGAAGGTATGACAGATGTACGAAAACACAGCTATATAGGGGAAGGTATGAGAGGTGTGCAAAAACACAGCGATATAGGAGAAGTTATGAGAGGTGCGTGAAAACACAGTGATATAGGGGAAGATATGAGAGTTGCGCGAAAACAGGGCGATATTGGGGAAGATACGAGAGGTGTGCGACAACACAGTGATATAGGAGATGCTATTGGACGTGCACGAAAACACAGTGATATAGGGGAAGATATGAGAGGTGCGTGAAAGCACAGCGATATAGGGGAAGGTATGAGAGGTGCACGAAAACACAGCAATATAGGGGAAGGTATGGGAGGTGCGCGAAAAAAGGGTGATATAGGGCAAGGTATGAGAGGTGCGCGAAGGCACAACGATATAGGAGATGCTATGGGAGGTGCGTGAATACACAGCGATATAGGGGAAGACATGAGAGGTGCGCGAAAACAAGGCAATATAATGGAAGCTATGGGATGTGCACGAAACAGGGCGATATAGGGGAAGGTATGAGAGGTGCTCGAAAACACAGCGATATAGGGGACACTATGGGACGTGTGCGAAAACACAGTGATATAGGGGAAGTAATGAGAGGGGCTAAAACATAGTGATACTGGGGAAATTATGAGAGGTGCGCGAAAACACGGCGATACAGGGGAATGTATCAGAGGTGCAAGAAATCATAGCGAAATAGGGATAGGTATGAGAGGTGCCCGAAAACACAGCGATATAGGGGACGCTATGGGACGTGCGCGAAAACACAGTGATATAGGGGAATGTATGAGAGGTGTGCGAGAACAAGGCGATATAGGGGAAATTATGAGAGGTGCCCGAAAACACAGCGATATAGGGGACGCTAAGTGACGTGCGTGAAAACACGGCGATATAGGGTAAATTATGAGAGGTTCGCGAAAACATGACGATACAGGGGAATGTATCAGAGGTGCGAGAAAACACATCGATATAAGGGAAGTAAAGAGAGGAGCAAAAACATATAGGTGAAGACATGAGAGGTGCACGAAAACACGGTGATATAAGGGAAGATATGAGAGGTGAGCAATAACACAGCGATAAAGGTGAAGCTATGGGATGTGCGTGAAAATACAGCGATATACGGGAAGGTATGAGAGGTGCGCGAAACAGGAAGATATAGGGGAAGTTATGAGAGATGCGTGAAAACCCAGCGATATAGGGGACGTTATGAGATGTGCATGAAAACACGGCGATATAGGGGAAGGTATGAGAGGTGCACGAAAACGCAGCGATATAGGGGAAGGTATAGGAGCTGCGCGAAAACAGGGCGATATAGGGGAAGGTATGAGAGGTGCACGAAGCCACAGCGATATAGGGGATGCTATGGGAGGCGCGCGAAAACACAGTGATATAGGGGACGGTATGAGATGTGTATGAAAGCACAACGATATAGGGGAAGGTATGAGAGGTGTGCAAAAATACATATGAGAGGTTATTAGAGGTGCGTGAAAACACGGCGATACAGGGGAATGTTTCAGAGGTGCGAGAAAACACAGCGATATAGGGGAAGTAATGAGAGGTGAGCAATAACACAGCGATGAAGGCGAAGCTATGGGAGGTGCGCGAAAACACAGCGATATGCGGAAGACATGAGAGCTGAGCGAAAACAGGGCAATATAGTGGAAGCTATGGGATGTGCGTGAAAACAGGGCGATATAGGGGAAGGTATGAGAGGTGCGTGAAAACACAGCGATATAGGGGATGTATGGGACGTGCGCGAAAACTCAGTGATATTGGGGAAGGTATGAGAGGTGCGCGAAACAGGGCGATATAGGGTAAGTTATGAGAGGTGCGTGAAAACCCAGCGATATAGGAGACGTTATGAGATGTTCATGAAAACACGGTGATATAGGGAAAGTTATGAGAGGTGCACGAAAACGCAGTGATATTGGGGAAGGTATAGGAGCTGCGCGAAAACAGGGCAATATAGGGGAAGGTATGAGAGGTGCACGAAGGCACAGCGATATAGGGGATGATATGGGAGCTGCGCGAAAACACAGTGATATAGGAGACGGTATGAGATGTGTATGAAAACACGACGATATAGGGGAAGCTATGAGAGGTGCGCGAAAACACGGTGATATAGGGGAAAGTATGAGAGGTGCGCGAAAACTTGGCGTTACAGGGGAATGCATCAGAGGTGCGAGAACGCACAGCGATGTAGGGGAAGACATGAGAGCTGCGCGAAAACAGGGCAATATAGTGGAAGCTATGGGATGTGCGCAAAAACAGGGCGACATAGGGGAAGGTATGAGAGGTGCGCAAGGCACAGCGATATAGGGGATGCTATGGGATATAAGAGGTGCACAAAAACACAGTGATATAGGAGAAGTTATGAGAGGTGTGTGAAAACACAGCGATATATGGAAGGTATGAGAGGTGCACAAAAACAGCGATATAGGTGAAGGAATGGGAGGTGCGCGAAAACAGGGCGATATAGGGGAAGTTATGAGAGGTACGTTAAAACCCAGCGATATAGGGGACGTTATGAGATGTGCATGAAAACACGACGATATAGGGGAAGGTATGAGAGGTGCACGAAAACGCAGCGATATAGGGGAAGGAAAAGGAGGTGCACGAAAACAGGGCGATATACTGGAAGGTATGAGAGGTGCACGAAGGCACAGCGATACAGGGGAAGCTATGAGAGGTGCGCGAAAACACGGCGATAAAGGGGAAGGTATGAGAGGTGCGCAAAAACACAGCGATATAGGAGAAGTTATGAGAGGTGCGTGAAAACGCAGCGATATAGGGGAAGGTATGAGAGGTGCACGAAAACACAGCGATATAGGGGAAGGTATGAGAGGTGCGTGAAGGCATAGCGATATAGGGGATGCTATGGGAGGTGCGCGAAAACACAGTGATATAGAAGAAGACATGTGAGGTGCGCGAAAACAGGGCAATATATTGGAAGCTATAGGATGTGCGCGAAAACAGGGCGATATTGGGAAAGGTATAAGAGGTGTGCGACAACAGAGTGATATAGGGGATGCTATTGGACGTGCACGAAAACACAGTGATATAGGGGAAGATATGACAGGTACGTGAAAGCACAGCGATATAGGGGAAGGTGTGGGAGGTGCGCGAAAACGGTGATATAGGGCAAGGTATGAGAGGTGCGCGAAGGCACAGCGATGTAGGGGATGCTATGGCAGGTGCGTGAATACATGGCGATATAGAGGACGTTATGAGATGTGCATGAAAACGCGGCGATATTGGGGAAACCATGAGAGGTGTGCGAAAACAGCGATATAGTGGAAGGTATGAGAGGTGCGCAAACACACAGTGATATAGGAGAAGTTATGAGGGGTGCGTGAAAACACAGCGATAAAGGGGAAGGTATTAGAGGTGCACAAAAACACAGCGATATCGGGGAAGGTATGAGAGGTGCACGAAAACAGGGCGATATAGGGGAAGTTATGAGAGATGCGCGAAGGCATAGTGATATAGGGGATGCTATGGGAGGTGCGCGAATACACAGCGATATAGGGGACATTATGAGATGTGCATGAAAGCACCGCAATATAGGCCAAGGTATGAGATGGTCGCAAAAATACAGCGATATAGGAGAATTTATGAGAGGTGCGTGAAAACACAGCGATATAGGGGACGTTATGAGATGTGCATGAAAACATGGCGATATAGGGGAAGGTATGAGAAGTGCATGAAAACGCAGCGATATAGGGGAAGGTATAGGAGCTGCGCGATCACAGGGCAACATAGGGGAAGGTATGAGAGGTGCACGAAGGCACAGCGATATAGGGGATGCTATGGGAGGTGCGCGAAAACACAGTGATATAGGGGACGGTATGAGATGTGTATGAAAGCACGACGATATAGGGGAAGGTATGAGAGGTGTCCAAAAATACAGCGATATATGAGAAGTTATTAGAGGTGCGTGAAAACACGGCGATACAGGGGAAGTAATGAGAGGTGAGCAATAACACAGCGATAAAGGCGAAGCTATGGGAGGTGCGCGAAAACACAGCGATATGAGGACGTTATGAGATGTGCATAAAAACACAGCGATATGGGTGGAAGCTATGGGATGTGCGCGAAAACCGGGCGATATAGGGGAAGGTATGAGAGGTGCGTGAAAACACAGCGATAAAGGGGATGTATGGTACGTGCGCGAATACACAGTGATATTGGGGAAGGTATGAGAGGTGCACGAAAATGCAGCGATATAGGGGAAGGTATAGGAGCTGTGCGAAAACAGGGCGATATAGGGGAAGGTATGAGAGGTGCACGAATGCATAGCGATATAGGGGATGCGATGGGAGGTGCGTGAATACACAGTGATATAGGAGACGGTATGAGATGTGTATGAAAACACGACGATATAGGGGAAGGTATGAGAGGTGTGCAAAAACACAGCGATATAGGAGAAGTTATGAGAGGTGCGTGAAAACGCAGCGATATAGGGGAAGGTATGAGAGGTGCACGAAAACACAGCGATATAGGGGAAGGTATGAGAGGTGCGTGAAGGCATAGCGATATAGGGGATGCTGTGGGAGGTGCGCGAAAACAGTGATATAGAAGAAGACATGTGAGGTGCGCAAAAACAGGGCAATATATAGGAAGCTATGGGAGGTACGCGAAAACAGGGCGATATTGGGAAAGGTATAAGAGGTGTGCGACAACAGAGTGATATAGGGGATGCTATTGGATGTGCACGAAAACACAGTGATATAGGGGAAGATATGACAGGTGCGTGAAAGCACAGCGATATAGGGGAAGGTATGAGAGGTGCACGAAAACACAGCAATATAGGGGAAGGTATGGGAGGTGCGCAATAACAGGGTGATATAGGGCAAGGTATGAGAGGTGCGCGAAGGCACAGCGATGTAGGGGATGCTATGGGACGTGCATGAAAACACGGCGATATAGGGTAAATTATGAGAGGTTCGCGAAAACATGGCGATACAGGGGAATGTATCAGAGGTGCGAGAAAACACATCGATATAAGGGAAGTAAAGAGAGGAGCGAAAACAGCGATATAGGTGAAGACATGAGAGGTGCACGAAAACACGGCGATATAAGGGAAAGTATGAGAGGTGAGCAATAACACAGCGATAAAGGTGAAGCTATGGGATGTGCGTGAAAATACAGCGATATACGGGAAGGTATGAGAGGTGCACGAAACAGGAAGATATAGGGGAAGATATGAGAGATGCATGAAAGCCCAGCGATATAGGGGACGTTATGAGATGTGCATGAAAACACGGCGATATAGGGGAAGGTATGAGAGGTGCACGAAAACGCAGCGATATAAGGGAAGGTATAGGAGCTGCGCGAAAACAGGGCGATATAGGGGAAGGTATGAGAGGTGCACGAAGCCACAGCGATATAGGGGATGCTATGGGAGGCGCGCGAAAACACAGTGATATAGGGGACGGTATGAGATGTGTATGAAAGCACAACGATATAGGGGAAGGTATGAGAAGTGTGCAAAAATACATATGAGAGGTTATTAGAGGTGCGTGAAAACACGGCGATACAGGGGAATGTTTCAGAGGTGCGAGAAAACACAACGATATAGGGGAAGTAATGAGAGGTGAGCAATAACACAGCGGTGAAGGCGAAGCTATGGGAGGTGCGCGAAAACACAGCGATATAGGGGAAGACATGAGAGCTGAGCGAAAACAGGGCAATATAGTGGAAGCTATGGGATGTACGTGAAAACTGGGCGATATAGGGGAAGGTATGAGAGGTGCGTGAAAACACAGCGATATAGGGGATGTATGGGACGTGCGCGAAAACTCAGTGATATTGGGGAAGGTATGAGAGGTGCGCGAAACAGGGCGATATAGGGTAAGTTATGAGAGGTGCGTGAAAACCCAGCGATATAGGAGACGTTATGAGATGTGCATGAAAACACGGTGATATAGGGGAAGTTATGAGAGGTGCACGAAAACGCAGCGATATTGAGGAAGGTATAGGAGCTGCGCGAAAACATGGCGATATAGGGGTAGGTGTGAGAGGTGCACGAAGGCACAGCGATATAGGGGATGATATGGGAGGTGCGCGAAAACACAGTGATATAGGAGACGGTATGAGATGTGTATGAAAACACGACGATATAGGGGAAGCTATGAGAGGTGCGCGAAAACACGGCGATATAGGGGAAAGTATGAGAGGTGCGCGAAAACTTGGCGTTACAGGGGAATGCATCAGAGGTGCGAGAACACACAGCGATGTAGGGGAAGACATGAGAGCTGCGCGAAAACAGGGCAATATAGTGGAAGCTATGGGATGTGCGCAAAAAAGGGGCGATATAAGGGAAGGTATGAGAGGTGCGCAAGGCACAGCGATATAGGGGATGCTATGGGATATGAGAGGTGCACAAAAACACAGTGATATAGGAGAAGTTATGAGAGGTGTGTGAAAACACAGCGATATATGGAAGGTATGAGAGGTGCACAAAAACAGCGATATAGGTGAAGGAATGGGAGGTGCGCGAAAACCCAGCGATATAGGGGACGTTATGAGATGTGCATGAAAACACGGCGATATAGGGGAAGGTATGAGAGGTGCACGAAAACGCAGCGATATAGGGGAAGGAAAAGGAGGTGCGCGAAAACAGGGCGATATACCGGAAGGTATGAGAGGTGTACGAAGGCACAGCGATACAGGGGAAGCTATGAGAGGTGCGCGAAAACACGGCGATATAGGAGAACGTATGAGAGGTGCGCAAAAACACAGCGATATAGGAGAAGGTATGTCAGATGCACGAAAACACAGCAATATAGGGGAAGGTATGAGAGGTGTGCAAAAACACAGCGATATAGGAGAAGTTATGAGAGGTGCGTGAAAACGCAGCGATATAGGGGAAGGTATGAGAGGTGCGCGAAACAGGGCGATATAGGGTAAGTTATGAGAGGTGCGTGAAAACCCAGCAATATAGGAGACGTTATGAGATGTGCATGAAAACACGTTGATATAGGGGAAGTTATGAGAGGTGCACGAAAACGCAGCGATATAGGGGATGATATGGGAGGTGCGCGAAAACACAGTGATATAGGAGACGGTATGAGATGTGTATGAAAACACGACGATATAGGGGAAGCTATGAGAGGTGCGCGAAAACACAGCGATATAGGGGAAAGTATGAGAGGTGCGCGAAAACTTGGCGTTACAGGGGAATGCATCAGAGGTGCGAGAACGCACAGCGATGTAGGGGAAGACATGAGAGCTGCGCGAAAACAGGGCAATATAGTGGAAGCTATGGGATGTGCGCAAAAACAGGGCGATATAGGGGAAGGTATGAGAGGTGCGCAAGACACAGCGATATAGGGGATGCTATGGGATATGAGAGGTGCACAAAAACACAGTGATATAGGAGAAGTTATGAGAGGTGTGTGAAAACACAGCGATATATGGAAGGTATGAGAGGTGCACAAAAACAGCGATATAGGTGAAGGAATGGGAGGTGCGCGAAAACAGGGCGATATAGGGGAAGTTATGAGAGGTGCGTTAAAACCAGCGATATAGGGGACGTTATGAGATGTGCATGAAAACACGGCGATATACGGGAAGGTATGAGAGGTGCACGAAAACGCAGCGATATAGTGGAAGGAAAAGGAGGTGCGCGAAAACAGGGCGATATACTGGAAGGTATGAGAGGTGTACGAAGGCACAGCGATACAGGGGAAGCTATGAGAGGTGCGCAAAAACACGGCGATATAGGAGAATGTATGAGAGGTGCGCAAAAACACAGCGATATAGGAGAAGGTATGACAGATGCACGAAAACACAGCAATATAGGGGAAGGTATGAGAGGTGTGCAAAAACACAGCGATATAGGAGAAGTTATGAGAGGTGCGTGAAAACGCAGCGATATAGGGGAAGGTATGAGAGGTGCACGAAAACACAGCGATATAGGGGAAGATATGAGAGGTGCGTGAAGGCATAGCGATATAGGGGATGCTATTGGAGGTGCGCGAAAACACAGTGATATAGAAGAAGACATGTGAGGTGCGCGAAAACAGGCAATATATTGGAAGCTATGGGATGTGCACGAAAACAGGGCGATATTGGGGAAGGTATAAGAGGTGTGCGACAACAGAGTGATATAGGGGATGCTATTGGACGTGCACGAAAGCACAGTGATATAGGGGAAGATATGACAGGTGCGTGAAAGCACAGCGATATGGGGACGGTATGAGAGGTGCACGAAAACACAGCAATATAGGGGAAGGTATGGGAGGTGTGCGAAAACAAGGTGATATAGGGCAAGGTATGAGAGGTGCGCGAAGGCACAGCGATGTAGGGGATGCCAGGGGAGGTGCGTGAATACACGGCGATATAGAGGACGTTATGAGATGTGCATGAAAACGCGGCGATATTGGGGAAGCCATGAGAGGTGTGCGAAAACAGCGATATAGTGGAAGGTATGAGAGGTGCGCAAACACACAGTGATATAGGAGAAGTTATGAGAGGTGCGTGAAAACACAGCGATAAAGGGGAAGGTATTAAAGGTGCACGAAAACACAGCGATATCGGGGAAGGTATGAGAGGTGCACAAAAACAGGGCGATATAGGGGAAGTTATAAGAGATGCGCGAAGGCATAGTGATATAGGGGATGCTATGGGAGGTGCGCGAATACACAGCGATATAGGGGACATTATGAGATGTGCATGAAAACACTGCAATGTAGGCCAAGGTATGAGATGGTCGCAAAAATACAGCGATATAGGAGAATTTATGAGAGGTGTGTGAAAACACAGCGATATAGGGGACGTTATGAGATGTGCATGAAAACACGGCGATATAGGGGAAGGTATGAGAGGTGCGTGAAGGCATAGCGATATAGGGGATGCTATGGGAGGTGCGCGAAAACACAGTGATATAGAAGAAGACACGTGAGGTGCGCGAAAACAGGGCAATATATTGGAAGCTATGGGATGTACGCGAAAACAGGGCGATATTGGGGAAGGTATATGAGGTGTGCGACAACAGAGTGATATAGGGGATGCTATTGGATGTGCTCGAAAACACAGTGATATAGGGGAAGTTATGAGAGGTGCACGAAAACGCAGCGATATTGAGGAAGGTATAGGAGCTGCGCGAAAACAGGGCGATATAGGGGAAGGTGTGAGAGGTGCACGAAGGCACAGCGATATAGGGGATGATATGGGAGGTGCGCGAAAACACAGTGATATAGGAGACGGTATGAGATGTGTATGAAAACACGACGATATAGGGGAAGCTATGAGAGGTGCGCGAAAACACGGCGATATAGGGGAAAGTATGAGAGGTGCGCGAAAACTTGGCGTTACAGGGGAATACAGCAATATAGGGGACTCTATAAGAGGTGCGTGAATTCACAGCGATATAGGGGACGGTAAGAGATGAGCATGAAAACACGGCGATATTGGGGAAGCCATGAGAGGTGCACAAAAATACAGCGATATAGGAGAAGTTATGAGAGGTGTGTGAAAACACAGCGATATAGGGGGAGGTATGAGAGGTGCATGAAAACACAGCGATATAGGAGAATGTATGGGAGGTGCGCGAAAACGGCGATATAGGGGAAGGTAAGAGAGGTGCGCGAAGGCACAGCAATATAGGGGATGCTATGGGAGGTGCGCGAAAACACAGTGATATAGGAGAAGACATGAGAGGTGCAGAAAAACAGGGCAATATAGTGGAAGCAATGGGATATGCGCGAAAACACGGCGATACAGGGAATGCATCAGAGGTGCGAGAAAACACAGCGATATAGGGGAAGCTATGGGAGGTGCGCAAAAACACAGCGATATAGGGAACGGTATGAGACGTGCATGAATACACGGCGATATTGGGGAAGACATGAGAGGTGCGTGAAAACACAGCGATATAGGGGAAAGTATAGGAGGTGCGTGAAAACAGGGTGATATTGGGGAAGTCATGAGAGGTGCACAAAAATACAGCGATATAGGGGAAAGTATAGGAGGTGCGTGAAAACAGGGTGATATTGGGGAAGCCATGAGAGGTGCACAAAAATACAGCGATATAGGAGAAGTTACGAGAGGTGCGTGAAAACACAGCGATATAGGGCGAGGTATGAGAGGTGCGAGAAAACACAGCGATATAGGGGAAGCTATGGGAGGTGCGCAAAAACACAGCGATATAGGGAACGGTATGAGACGTGCATGAATACACGGCGATATTGGGGAAGCCATGAGAGGTGCGTGAAAACACAGCGATATAGGGGAAAGTATAGGAGGTGCGCGAAAACAGGGCGATATAGGGGTAGGTATGAGAGGTGCACGAAGGCACAGCGATATAGGGGCTTCTATGGGAGGTGCGCGAAAACACAGTGATGTAAGGGACGGTATGAGATGTGTATGAAAACACGGTGATATAGGGGAAGCTATGAGAGGTACGCGAAAAGACGACGATATAGGGGAAAGTATGAGAGGTGCGCGAAAAGTTGACGTTACATGGGAATGCATCAGAAGTGCAAGAAAAGACAGTGATGTAGGGGAATACATGAGAGTTGCGCGAAAACAGGGCAATATAGTGGAAGCTATGGGATGTGCGCGAAAACGGCAATATAGGGGAAGGCATGAAAGGTGCGCGAAAACACAGCGATATAGGGGACGCTATGGGACGTGCGCGAAAACACAGTGATACAGGGGAAGGTATAAGAGGTGTGCGAGAACACAGCGATATAGGGGAAATTATGAGAGGTGCGCGAGAACACGGCGATATAGGGGACGCTATGGAACGTGCGCGAAAACACAGTGATATAGGGGAAGTTATGAGAGGTGTGCGATAACACGGCGATATAGGGGATATTATGAGAGGTGCGCGAAAACACGGCGATAGGTGATTATGTATCAGAGGAGCGAGAAAACACAGCGATATAGGGGAAGGTATGGGAGGTGCGCAAAAATAGTGCGATATAGGGGAAGGTATGAAAGGTGCGCAAGGCACAGCGATATAAGGGATGCTATGGGAGGTGCGTGAATACACAGCGATACAGGGGATGTTATGAGATGTGCATGAAAACGCAGCGATATTAGGGAACGTATGAGAGGTGCACAAAAACACAGCGATATAGGAGAAGTTATGAGAGGTGTGTGAAAGCACAGCGATATAGGGGAAGGAATGGGAGGTGCGCGAAAGCAGGGTGATATAGGTGAAGGTATGAGATGTGCGCGAACGTACAGCGATATAGGGGATGCTATGGGAGGTGCGCGAATACACAGAGATATAGGGGACGTTATGAGATGTGCATAAAAACAAGGCGATATAGGGGAAGTTATGAGAGGTGCGCAAAAATACAGCGATATGGGGAAGCTATGGGAGGTGAGTAATAACACAGCGATAAAGGTGAAGCTATGGGATGTGCATGAAAAGACAGCAATATAGGGGAAGCTATGAGAGGTGTGCAAAAACACAGCGATGTAGGCGAAGCCATGTGAGGTGCGCAAAAACAGGGTGATATAGGGGAAGGTATGAGAGGTGCGCGACAGCACAGCGATATAGGGGATGCTATGGGAGGTGCGCGAATACCCAGCGATGTAGGGGACGTTAAGATATATGCATGAAAACACGGCGAAATTGGGGAAGCCACGAGAGGTGCACAAAAATAGAGCGATATGGGAGAAGTATTGGAGGTGCGTGAAAACACAGCGATATTGGGGGAGGTATGAGAGGTGCACGAAAGCACAGCGATGTAGGGGACGTATGGGAGGTGCGCGAAAACAGGGCGATATAGGGGAAAGTATGAGAGGTGCGTGAAGGCACAGCAATATAGGGGATGCTATGGGAGGTGCGCAAAAACACAGTGATATAAGGGAAGACATAAGAGATGCACAAAAACAGGGCAATATAGTGGAAGATATGGGATGTGTGTGACAACACGGCGATGCAGGGAAATGCATCAGAAATGCGAGAAAACACAGTGATATAGGGGACGCTATGGGACGTGCACGAAAACACAGTGATATAGGGGAAGGTATGAGAGATGTGCGAGAACACGGCGATATAGGGGAAAATATGAGAGGTGCGTGAAAACACGGCGATACGGGAGAATGTATCAGAGGTGCGAGAAAACACAGCGATATAGGGGAAGTAATGAGAGGAGCGAAAACATACTGATATAGGTGAAGACATGACAGGTGCGTGAAAACACGGCGATATAGGGGAAGCTATGAGAGGTGAGCAAAAACACGGCGATATAGGGGAAGGTATGAGAGGTGCGCGAAAACACAGCGATATAGGGGAAGGTATGAGAGGTGCACGAAAACAGCGATATAGGTGAAGGAATGGGAGGTGCGCGAAAACAGTGCGATATAGGGGAAGATATGAGAGGTGCGCGAAGGCACAGCGATATAGGGGATGCTATGAGAGGTGCGCGAATACACAGTGATAGGGGACGTTATGAGATGTGCATAACAACAGGGCGATATAGGGGAAGTTATGAGAGGTGCACAAAAACACGGCGATACAGGGGAAGCTAAGAGAGGTGAGCAATAACACAGCGATAAAGGTGAATCTATGGGATGTGCGCGAAAAGACAGCGATATAGGGGAAGGTATGAGAGGTGCACGAAAACACAGCGATATAGGGGAAGGTATGGAAGGTGCTCGAAAACGGTGATATAGATTTAGTTATGAGAGGTATGCGAAAGCACAGCAATTTAGGAGATGCTATGGAAGGTGCGCGAAAACACAGTGATATAGGAGAAATTATGAGAGGTGCGCGAAAACACGGCGATATAGGGGAAGCTATGAGAGTTGCGCGAAAACACGGCGATACTGGAGATTGTATCAGATGTGCGAGTAAACACAGCGATATAGGGGAAGTAATGAGAGGAGCGAAAACATAGCGATCTAGCTGAAGACATGAGTGGTGCACGAAAACACGACGATACAGGGGACGCTTTGAGATGTGAGCAATAACACAGCGATAAAGGTGAATCTATGGGATATGCGCGAAAAGACAGCGATATAGGGGGAGGTATGAGAGGTGCGCAAGGCACAGCGATATAGGGGAAGGTATGGAAGGTGCTCGAAAACAGGGTGATATAGATGAAATTATGAGAGGTATGCGAAGCCCCAGCAATATAGGGGATGCTATGGAAGGTGCGCGAAAACACAGTGATATAGGGGAAGACATGAGAGGTGCGCGAAAACAAAGCAATATAGTGGAAGCTATGACAGGTGAGCTAAAACCCGGCGATATAGGGGAAGGTATGAGAGCTGAGCAATAAGACAACAATAAAGCTGAAGCCATGGGATATGCGCGAAAGGACATCGATATAGGGGAAGGTATGAGAGGTGTGGGAAAACACAGCGATATAGGGGACGGTATGAGATGTGCATGAAAACACGGCGATAGTCAGGAAACTATGAGAGGTGTGCGAAAACACAGCAATATAGGGGTAGTAATAAGAGGTGCGTGAAAACACAGCGATATAAGGGAAGGTATGAGACAAGCGAAAACATAGCGATCTCGGTGAAGACATGAGAGGTGCGCGAAAAAACGGTGATATAGGGGAAGCTATGAGAGGTGAGCAAAAACACGGCGATACAGGAGAAGCTATGAGAGATGAGCAATAACAAAGCGACAAAGGTGAATCTATGGGATGTGCGCGAAAAGACTGCGATATTGGGGAAGGTATGAAAAGTGTGCGAAAGAACAGCGATATAGCGGACGGTATGAGATGTGCATGAATACACGGCGATAGTCGGGAAATCATGAGAGGTGTGCGAAAACACAGCGATATAGGGGAATTTATGAGAGGTGCGCGAAAACCGAGCAATATAGTGGAAGTTATGAGAGGTGCGTGAAAATCCAGCGATATAGAGGACGTTATGAGATGTGCATGAAAACACGGCGATATACGGAAAGGTATGAGAGGTGCACGAAGGCACAGCGATATAGGGGATGCTATGGGAGGCGCGCGAAAACACAGTGATATAGGGGATGGTATGAGATGTGTATGAAAACACGGCGATATATGGGAAGCTATGAGAGTTGCGCGAAAACACGGCGATATAGGGGAAATTATGAGAGGTGCGCGAAAACTTGGCGTTAGAAGAGAATGCATCAGAGGTGCGAGAAAACACAGCGATGTAGGGGAAGACATGAGAGGTGCGCAAAAACAGGGCAATATAGTGGAAGCAAAGGGATGTGCGCAAAAACGGAGATGTAGGGTAAGGTATGAGAGGTGCGTGAAAGCACAGCGATATAGGGGACGCTATGGGACGTGCGTGAAAACACAGTGATATAGGGGAAGGTATGAGAGATGTGCAAGAACACGGCAATATAGGGGAAATTATGAGAGGTGCGCGAAAACACGGCGATACGGGAGAATGTATCAGATGTGCGAGAAAACACAGCGATCTAGGGGAAGTAATGAGAGGAGCAAAAACATAGCGATCTCGGTGAAGACATGAGAGGTGCGCGAAAACAAGGTGATATAGGGGAAGCTATGAGAGGTGAGCAAAAACACGGCGATACAGGGGAAGCTATGAGAGGTGAGCAATAACACATCGATAAAGGTGAATTATGGGATGTGCGCAAAAAGATAGCGATACAGGGGAAGGTATGAGAGGTGCGCAATGCACAGCGATATAGGGGATGCTATGGGAGGTACGTGAATACACACGATATAGGGGACGTGATGAGATGTGCATGAAAACACCGCGATAATGGGAAGGTATGAAAGGTGCACGAAAACACAGCGATATAGGGGAAGGAATGAGAGGTGCGCGAAGGCACAGCGATATAGGGGAAGCTATGGGAGGTGCGTGAATACACAGCGATATAGGGGACATTATGAGATGTGCATGAAAACACAGTGAGATAGGGGAAGATATGAGAGTAGCGTGAAAACAGGGCGAATTAGGGGAAGTTATGAGAGGTGCGTGAAAACCCAGTGATATAGGGGACGTTATGAGATCTGCATGAAAATGCGGCGATATAGGGGAAGGTATGAGAGGTACACGAAGGCACAGCGATATAGGGGATGCTATGGGAGGTGCACGAATACACAGCGAAATAGGGGGCGTTATGAGATGTGCATGAAAAGACAGCGATATAGGGGAAGGTATGAGAGGTGAGCAAAAACACGGCGATACAGGGGAAGCTATGAGAGGTGAGCAATAACACATCGATAAAGGTGAATTATGGGATGTGCGCAAAAAGATAGTGATACAGGGGAAGGTATGAGAGGTGCGCAATGCACAGCGATATAGGGGATGCTATGGGAGGTACGTGAATACACACGATATAGGGGACGTGATGAGATGTGCATGAAAACACCACGATAATGGGAAGGTATGAAAGGTGTACGAAAACACAGCGATATAGGGGAAGGAATGAGAGGTGCGCGAAGGCACAGCGATATAGGGGAAGCTATGGGAGGTGCGTGAATACACAGCGATATAGGGGACATTATGAGATGTGCATGAAAACACAGTGAGATAGGGGAAGATATGAGAGTAGCGTGAAAACAGGGCGAATTAGGGGAAATTATGAGAGGTGCGTGAAAACCCAGTGATATAGGGGACGTTATGAGATCTGCATGAAAATGCGGCGATATAGGGGAAGGTATGAGAGGTACACGAAGGCACAGCGATATAGGGGATGCTATGGGAGGTGCACGAATACACAGCGAAATAGGGGGCGTTATGAGATGTGCATGAAAAGACAGCGATATAGGGGAAGGTATGAGAGGTGCACGAAAACGCAGCGATACAAGGGAAGGTATTGGAGGTGCGCGAAAACAGGGCAATATAGGGGAAGGTATGAGAGGTGCACGAAAAGTCAGCAATATAAGGGAAGGGATAGGAGGTGCGCGAATACAGGGCGATATAGGGGAAGGTATGGAGGTGCACGAAGGCACAGCGATATAGGGGATGCTATGGGAGGTGCGTGAAAACACAGTAATATAGGGGACGGTATGAGATGTGCATAAAAACACGGCGATATAGGGGGAGGTATGAGAGGTGCGCGTAAACACGGCCATATAGGGGAAATTATGAGAGGTGCGCGAAAACTTGGCGTTACATGGGAATGCATCAGAGGTGCCAGAAAACACAGCGATGTAGAGGAAGACATGAGAGTTGAGCGAAAACAGAGCAATATAGTGGAAGCTATGGGATGTGCACGAAAACAGGGCGATATAGGGGAAGGCATGAGAGGTGCGCGAAAACACAGCGATATAGGGGACGCAATGGGACGTGCGCGGATACACAGTGATATAGGGGAAGGTATGAGAGGTGTGCGAGAACACGGCGATATACGGGAAAATATGAGAGGTTAGTGAAAACACGGCGATACGGGAGAATGTATCAGATGTGCAAGAAAACACAGCGATATAGGGGAAGTATTGAGAGGAGCGAAAACATAGCGATCTAGGTGAAGACATGAGAGGTGCGTGAAAACACGGCGATATGGGGGAAGCTATGAGAGGTGAGCAAAAACACGGCGATAAAGGTAAATCTATGGGATGTGCGCGAAAAGACAGCGATATAGGAGAAGCTATGAGAGGTGCGCAAGGCACAGCGATATAGGGGATGCTATGGGAGGTGTGTGAATACACAGCGATATAGGAGAGGTGATGAAAACGCAGCGATATTATGGAATGTATGAGAGGTGCACAAAAACACTGCGATATAGGAGAAGTTATGAGATGTGTGCGATAACACAGCGATATAGGGGAAGGTATGAAAGGTGCATGAAAATGCAGCGATATAGGGGAACGAATGGGAGGTGCACTAATACACAGCGATATAGGGGACGTTATGAGATGTGCATAAAAACACCACGATATAGGGGAAGTTATGAGAGGTGTGCAATAATACAACAATATAGGAGAAGTTATTAGAGGTGCGTGAAAACACTGCGATATAGGGGGAGGTATGAGAGGTACACGAAAACACAGCGATATAGGGGAAGGTATGATAGGAGCGAAAACATAGCGATCTCGGTGAAGACATGAGAGGTGCGCGAAAACACGGCGATATAGGGGAAGCTATGAGAGGTGAGCAAAAACACGGCGATACAGGGGAAGCTATGAGAGGTGAGCAATAACACAGCGATAAAGGTGAATCTATGGGATGTGCGCGAAAGCACAGCGATATAGGGGACGCTATGGGACGTGCGCGAAAGCACAGTGATATAGGGGAAGGTATGAGAGATGTGCAAGAACATGGCGATATAGGGGCATTTATGAGAGGTGCGCGAAAACACGGCGATACGGGAGAATGTATCAGATGTGCGCGAAAACACAGTGATATAGGGGAAGGTATGAGAGATGTGCAAGAACACAGCGATATAGGGGAAATTATGAGAGGTGCGCGAAAACATGGCGATAGGGGAGAATGTATCAGATGTGCGAGAAAACACAGCGATATAGGGGAAGTATTGAGAGGAGCGAAAACATAGCGATCTAGGTGAAGACATGAGAGGTGCGTGAAAACACGGCAATATGGGGGAAGCTATGAGAGGTGAGCAAAAACACGGCGATAAAGGTAAATCTA
Organism: Mobula birostris; assembly: GCF_030028105.1. Classification (NCBI taxonomy): domain Eukaryota; kingdom Metazoa; phylum Chordata; class Chondrichthyes; order Myliobatiformes; family Myliobatidae; genus Mobula; species Mobula birostris. The sequence continues at coordinate 1,445,269 of NW_027274714.1, forward strand.
TGGGATGTGCGCGAAAAGAGCGATATAGGAGAAGCTATGAGAGGTGCGCAAGACACAGCGATATAGGGGATGCTATGGGAGGTGTGTGAATACACAGCGATATAGGAGAGGTGATGAAAACGCAGCGATATTATGGAATGTATGAGAGGTGCACAAAAACACTGCAATATAGGAGAAGTTATGAGATGTGTGCGATAACACAGCGATATAGGGGAAGGTATGAAAGGTGCATGAAAATGCAGCGATATAGGGGAACGAATGGGAGGTGCACTAATACACAGCGATATAGGGGACGTTATGAGATGTGCATAAAAACACGGCGATATAGGGGAAGTTATGAGAGGTGTGCAATAATACAGCAATATAGGAGAAGTTATTAGAGGTGCGTGAAAACACTGCGATATAGGGGGAGGTATGAGAGGTACACGAAAACACAGCGATATAGGGGAAGGTATGATAGGAGCGAAAACATAGCGATCTCGGTGAAGACATGAGAGGTGCGCGAAAACAAGGCGATATAGGGGAAGCTATGAGAGGTGAGCAAAAACACGGCGATACAGGGGAAGCTATGAGAGGTGAGCAATAACACAGCGATAAAGGTGAATCTATGGGATGTGCGCGAAAGCACAGCGATATAGGGGACGCTATGGGACGTGCGCGAAAGCACAGTGATATAGGGGAAGGTATGAGAGATGTGCAAGAACATGGCGATATAGGGGCATTTATGAGAGGTGCGCGAAAACATGGCGATAGGGGAGAATGTATCAGATGTGCGAGAAAACACAGCGATATAGGGGAAGTATTGAGAGGTGCGAAAACATAGCGATCTAGGTGAAGACATGAGAGGTGCGCGAAAACACGGCGATATGGGGGAAGCTATGAGAGGTGAGCAAAAACACGGCGATAAAGGTAAATCTATGGGATGTGCGCGAAAAGACAGCGATATAGGAGAAGCTATGAGAGGTGCGCAAGGCACAGCGATATAGGGGATGCTATGGGAGGTGTGTGAATACACAGCGATATAGGAGAGGTGATGAAAACGCAGCGATATTATGGAATGTATGAGAGGTGCACAAAAACACTGCGATATAGGAGAAGTTATGAGATGTGTGCGATAACACAGCGATATAGGGGAAGGTATGAAAGGTGCATGAAAATGCAGCGATATAGGGGAACGAATGGGAGGTGCACTAATACACAGCGATATAGGGGACGTTATGAGATGTGCATAAAAACACGGCGATATAGGGGAAGTTATGAGAGGTGTGCAATAATACAGCAATATAGGAGAAGTTATTAGAGGTGCGTGAAAACACTGCGATATAGGGGGAGGTATGAGAGGTACACGAAAACACAGCGATATAGGGGAAGGTATGATAGGAGCGAAAACATAGCGATCTCGGTGAAGACGTGAGAGGTGCGCGAAAACAAGGCGATATAGGGGAAGCTATGAGAGGTGAGCAAAAACACGGCGATACAGGGGAAGCTATGAGAGGTGAGCAATAACACAGCGATAAAGGTGAAGGTATGAGAGGTGCGCAATGCACAGCGATATAGGGGATGCTATGGGAGGTGCACGAATACACAGCGATATAGGGGACGTGATGAGATGTGCATGAAACTGCAGCGATATTAGGGAAGGTATGAGAGGCGCACAAAAACACAGCGATATAGTAGAAGTTATGAGAGGTGTGTGAAAACACAGTGATATAGGGGAAGGTATGAAAGGTGCACGAAAACACAGCGATATAGGGGAAGGAATGGGAGATGCACGAAAACAGGGCGATATAGGGGAAGGTTTGAGAGGTGCGCGAAAGCACAGCAATATAGGGGATACTATGGGAGGTGCGTGAATGCACAGCGATATAGGGGACGTGATGAGATGTGCATGAAAATGCAGCGATATTAGGGAAGGTATGAGAGGTGCACAAAAACACAGCGATATAGGATAAGTTATGAGAAGTGTGTGAAAACACAGCGATATATTGGAAGGTATGAAAGGTGAACGAAAACATAGTGATATAGGGGAAGGAATGAGATGTGCATGAAAACACAGTGAGATAGGGGAAGATATGAGAGGAGTGCGAAAACAGGGCGATATAGGGGAAGTTATGAGAGGTGCGTGAAAAACCAGCGATATAGGGACGTTATGAGATGTGCATGAAAACACGGCGATATAAGGGAAGGTATCAGAGGTGCGCGAAGGCACAGCGATATAGGGAATTTTATGGGAGGTGCACGAATACACAGCGAAATAGGGGACGTTATGAGAGGTGCATGAAAAGACAGCGATATAGGGGAAGGTATGAGAGGTGCACGAAAACGCAGCGATACAAAGGAAGGTATAGGAGGTGCGCGAAAACAGGACGAGATAGGGGAAGGTATGGAGGTGCACGAAGGCACAGCGATGTATGGGATGCTATGGGAGGGGCGTGAAAACACAGTAATATAGGGGACGGTATGAGATGTGCATAAAAACACGGCGATATGGGGGAGGTATTAGAGGTGCGCGTAAACACAGCCATATAGGGGAAATTATGAGAGGTGCGCGAAAACTTGGCATTACAGGGGAATGCATCAGAGGTGCCAGAAAACACAGCGATGTAGAGGAATACATAAGAGGTGCGCGAAAACAGGGCAATATAGTGGAAGCTATGGGATGTGCACGAAAACAGGGCGATATAGGGGAAGGTATGAGAGGTGCGCGAAAACACAGCGATATAGGGGATGCAATGGGACGTGCGCGAAAACACAGTGATACAGGGGAAGGTATGAGAGGTGTGCGAGAACACGGCGATATAGGGGAAAATATGAGAGTTGTGCGAAAACACGGCAATACGGGAGAATGTATCAGATGTGCGAGAAAACACAGCGATATAGGGGAAGTATTGAGCGGAGCGAAAACATAGCGATCTAGGTGAAGACATGAGAGGTGCGCGAAAACACGGCGATATGGGGGAAGCTATGAGAGGTGAGCAAAAACACGGCGATACAGTGGAAGCTATGAGAGGTGAGCAATAACACAGCGATAAAGTTAAATCTAGGGGATGTGCGCGAAAAGACAGCGATATAGGAGAAGCTATGAGAGGTGCGCAAGGCACAACGATATAGGGGATGCTATGGGAGGTGCGTCAATACACAGCGATATAAGAGACGTGATGAGAAGTGCAAGAAAACGCAGCGATATTACGGAAGATATGAGAGGTGCACAAAAACACAGCGATATAGGAGAAGTTATGAGAGGTGTGCGAAAACAGCGATATAGGGGCAGGTATGAAAGGTGCACGAAAACACAGCGATATAGGGGAACGAATGGGAGGTGCACGAATACACAGCGATATAGGGGACGTTATGAGATGTGCATAAAAATACGGCGATATAGGGGAAGTTATGAGAGGTGCGCAATAATACAGGAATATAGGAGACGTTATGAGATGTGCATGAAAACACAGTGATATACAGAAAGGTATGAGAGGTGCACGAAGGCACAGCGATATAAGGGATGCTATGGGAGGTGCGCGAAAACACAGTGATATAGGGGACGGTATGAGATGTGTATGAAAACACGGCGATATATGGGAAGCTATGAGAGGTGCGCAAAAACACGGCGATATAGGGGAAATTATGAGAGGTGCGTGAAAACTTGGCGTTACAGGGGAATGCATCAGAGGTGTGAGAAAACAGAGCGATGTAGGGGAAGACATGAGAGGTGCGCAAAAACAGGGCAATATAGTGGAAGCTATGGGATCTGCGCAAAAACAGGTCGATGTAGGGGAAGGTATGAGAGATGTGCAGGAACACGGCAATATACAGGAAATTATGAGAGGTGCGCGAAAATACGGCGATACGGGAGAATGTATCAGATGTGCGCAAAACACAGTGATATAGGGGAAGGTATGAGAGATGTGCAAGAACACAGCGATATAGCGGAAATCATGAGAGGTGCGCGAAAACACGGTGATACGGGAGAATGTATCAGATGTGCGAGAAAACACAGCAATATAGGGGAAGTAATGAGAGGAGCAAAAACATAGCGATCTCGGTGAAGACATGAGAGGTGCGCGAAAACATGGCGATATAGGGGAAGCTATGAGAGGTGTGCAAAAACACGGCGATACAGGGGAAGCTATGAGAGGTGAGCAATAACACAGCGATAAAGGTGAATCTATGGGATGTGCGCAAAAAGACAGCGATATAACGGGAACGTATGAGAGGTGCGCAATGCACAGCGATATAGGGGATGCTATGGGAGGTGCGTGAATACACACGATATAGGGGACGTGATGAGATGTGCATGAAAACACAGCGATATTAGGGAAGGTATGAGAGGTGCACAAAAACACAGCGATATAGGAGAATTTATGAGAGGTGTGTGAAAACACAGCGATATATTGGAAGGTATGAAAGGTGCACGAAAACACAGCGATATAGGGGAAGGAATGAGAGGTGCGCGAAGGCACAGCGATATAGGGGATGCTATGGGAGGTGCGTGAATACACAGCAATATAGGGGACGTTATGAGATGTGCATGAAAACACAGTGAGATAGGGGAAGATATGAGAGGAGCGCGAAAACAGGGCGATATAGGGGAAGTTATGAGAGGTGCGTGAAAACCCAGCGATACAATGGAAGGTATAGGAGGTGCGCGAAAATAGGGCAATATAGGGGAAGGTATGAAAGGTGCGCGAAAGCTTGGCGTTACAGGGGAATGCATCAGAGGTGCCAGAAAACACAGCGATATAGTGGAATACATGAGAGGTGCGCGAAAACAGGGCAATATAGTGGAAGCTATGGGATGTGCACGAAAACAGGGCGATATAGGGGAAGGTATGAGAGGTGCGTGAAAACATAGCGATATAGGGGACGCAATGGCACGTGTGCGAAAACACAGTGATATAGGGGAAGGTATGAGAGTTCTACGAGAAAACGGCGATATAGGGGAAATTATGAGAGGTGTGCGAAAACACGGCGATACGGGAGAATGTATCAGATGTGCGAGAAAACACAGCGATATAGGGGAAGTAATGAGAGGAGCAAAAACATAGCGATCTCGGTGAAGACATGAGAGGTGCGCGAAAATAGGGGAAGCTATGAGAGGTGAGCAATAACAGCGATAAAGGTGAATCTATGGGATGTGCGCGAAAAGACAGCAATATAGGGGAAGGTATGAGAGGTGCGCAATGCACAGCGATATAGGGGATGCTATGGGATGTGCGTGAATACACATGATATAGGGGACATGATGAGATGTGCATGAAAACGCAGCGATATTAGGGAAGGTATGAGAGGTGCACAAAAACAGCGATAAAGGAGAAGTTATGAGAGGTGTGTGAAAACACAGCTATATAGGGGAAGGTATGAAAGGTGCACGAAAACACAGCGATATAGGGGACGGTATGAGATGTGCATGAATACACAACGATAGACGGGAAACCATGAGAGGTGTGCGAAAACACAGCGATATAGGGCAAGTTATGAGAGGTGGGTGAAAACACAGTGATATAGGGGAAGGTATGAGAGGAGAGCGAAAAGAGGGCGATATAGGGGAAGTTATAAAAGGTGCAAAAAACCCAGCGATATAGGGGACGTTATGAGATATGCATGAAAACACGGCGATATAGGGGAAGGTATGAGAGGTGCACGAAAACGCAGCGATACAAGGGAAGGTATAGGAGGTGCGCGAAAACAGGGTGATATAGGGGAAGGTATGAGAGGTGCATGAAAACACGGCGATATAGGGGAAAGTATGAGAAGTACACGAAAACTTGGCGTTACAGGGGAATGCATCAGAGGTGCCAGAAAACACAGCGATGTAGTGGAATACATGAGAGGTGCGCGAAAACAGGGTAATAGAGGAGAAGATAGGAGAGGTGCGCGAAAACAGGGTAATAGAGGAGAAGATAGGAGAGGTGCGCGAAAACATAGTGATATAGGGGAGGCAATGGCACGTGTGCGAAAACACAGTGATATAGGGGAAGGTATGAGAGGTGTACGACAACATGGCGATATAGGGGAAATTATGAGAGGTGTGCGAAAACACGGCGATACGGGGGAAGCTATGAGAGATGAGCAATAACACAGTGATAAAGGTAAATCTATGTGATGTGCGCGAAAACACAGCGATATAGGGGAAGCTATGAGGGGTGTGCAAGTCACAGCGATATTGGGGATGCTATGGGAGGTGCGTGAATACACAGCGATATAGGGGATGTGATGAGATGTGCACAAAAACGCAGCGATATAAGGGAAGGTATAGGAGGTGCGTGAAAACAGGGCGATATAGAGGAAAGTATACGAGGTGCACGAAGGCACAGCGATATAGGGGATGCTATGGGAGGTGCGCGAAAACACAGCGATATAGGAGACGGTATGAGGTGTGCATAAAAACATGGCGATATACGGGTGGTATGAGAGGTGCGCGTAAACACAGCGATATAGGGGAAAGTATGGGAGGTACACGAAAACTTGGCATTACAGGGGAATGCATCAGAGGTGCCAGAAAACACAGCGATGTAGTGGAATACATGGGAGGTGCGCGAAAACAGGGCAATATAGGGGAAGGTATGAGAGGTGCGCGAAAACACAGCGATATAGGGGACGCAATGGAACATGCGCAAAAACACAGTGATATAGGGGAAGATATGAGAGGTGTGCGAGAACACGGCGATATGGGGGAAGCTATGAGAGGTGAGCAAAAACACGACGATACAGGGGAAGCTATGAGAGGTGAGCAATAACACAGTGATAAAGGTGAATCTATGGGATGTGTGCGAAAAGACATTGATATAGGGGAAGCTATGAGACGTGCGCCAGGCACTGCTATATGGGGGGAGGTATGAGAGGTGCACGAAAGCACAGCGATATAGGGGAAGTTATGGAAGGTGCTCGAAAGCAGGGTGATATAGATGAAGTTATGAGAGGTATGCGAAGGCACAGCAATATAGGGGATGTTATGGAAGGTGCGCGAAAACACAGTGATATAGGGGAAGTCATGAGAGGTGAGCGAAAACACGGCGATATAGGGGAAGCTATGAGTGGTGAGCAAAAACACGGCGATACAGGGGAAGCTATGAGAGGTGAGCAATAACACAGCGATAAAAGTGAATCTATGGGATGTGCGCGAAAAGACAGAGCTATAGGGGAAGGTATGAGAGGTGCGCAAGACACAGCGATATAGGGAATGATATGGGAGGTGCGTGAATACACAGCAATATAGAGGACATGATGAGATGTGCATGAAAACGCAGCGATATAGGGGGACGTATGAGAGGTGCACGAAAACACAGCGATATAGGGGAATGTATGGGAGGTGCCCAAAAACAGGGTGATATAGATGAAGTTATGAGAGGTATTGGAAGGCACAGCGATATAGGGGATATTATGGGAGGTGCACGAATACAGAGCGAAATAGGGGACGTTATGAGATGTGCATGAAAGCACAGCGATATAGGGGAAGGTATGAGAGGTGCACGAAAACACAGCGATATAAGGGAAGGTATAGGAGATGTGTGAAAGCAGGGCAATATTGGGGAAGGTATGAGAGGTGCACACAAACACAGCGATATAGGAGAAGTTATGACATGTGTGTGAAAACACAGCGATATATGGGAAGGTTTGAAAGGTGCATGAAAAAACAGCGATATAGGGGAAGGAATGAGAGGTGCGCGAATGCACAGCGATATAGGGGATGCTATGGGAGGTGCGTGAATACACAGCGATATAGGGGATGTTATGAGATGTGCATAAAAACACAGTGAGATAGGGGAAGATACGAGAGGAGCGCGAAAACATGGCGATATAGGGGAAGTTATGAGAGGTGCGTGAAAACACAGCGATATAGGGAACGTTATGAGATGTGCATGAAAACACGGCGATATAGGGGAAGGTATGAGAGGTGCGCGAAGGCACAACGATATAGGGAATGTTATGGGAGGTGCACGAATACACAGTGAAATAGGGGACGTTATGAGATGTGCATGAAAAGACAGCGATATAGGGGAAGGTATGAGAGGTGCACGAAAACGCAGCGATACCAGGGAAGGTATTGGAGGTGCGCGAAAACAGGGCAATATAGGGGAAGGTATGGAGGTGCACGAAGGCACAGCGATATAGGGGATGCTATGGGAGGTGCGTGAAAACACAGTAATATAGGGGACAGTATGAGATGTGTATAAAAACACGGCGATATACGGGGTGGTATGAGAAGTGCGCGTAAACACGGCCATATAGGGGAAATTATGAGAGGTGAGCAAAAACTTGGCGTAACAGGGGAATGCATCAGAGGTGCCAGAAAACACAGCGATGTAGAGGAAAACATGAGAGGTGCGCGAAAAAAGGGCAATATAGTGGAAGCTATGGGATGTGCACGAAAACAGGGCGATATAGGGGAAGGTATGAGAGGTGCGAGAAAACACAGCGATATAGGGGAAGTATTGAGAGGAGCGAAAACATAGCGATCTAGGTGAAGACATGAGAGGTGAGCAAAAACACGGCGATACAGGGGAAGCTACGAGAGATGAGCAATAACACAGCGATAAAGGTAAATCTATGGGATGTGCGCGAAAAGACATCGATATAGGGGAAGCTATGAGAGGTGCACAAGGCACAGCGATATAGGGGATGCTATGGGAGATGCGTGAATACACAGCGATATAGGGGACGTGATGAGATGTGCATGAAAACGCAGCGATATAAGGGAAGGTATAGGAGGTGCGCGAAAACAGGGCGATATGGGGAAAGTATTAGAGGTGCACGAAGGCACAGCGATATAGGGGATGCTATGGGAGCTGCGCGAAAACACAGCGATATAGGAAACGGTATGAGATGTGCATAAAAACATGGCGATAGGCGGGGTGGTATGAGAGGTGCGCGTAAACACGGCGATATAGGGGAAAGTATGAGAGGTACACGAAAACTTGGCGTTACAGGGGAATGCATCAGAGGTGCCAGAAAACACAGCGATGTAGTGGAATACATGGGAGATGCGCGAAAACAGGGCAATATAGTGGAAGCTATGGGATGTGCACGAAAACAGGGCGATATAGGGAAAGGTATGAGAGGTGCGCGAAAACACAGCGATATAGGGGACGCATTGGAACATGCGCAAAAACACAGTGATATAGGGGAAGGTATGAGAGGTGTGCGAGAACACGGCGATATAGGGGAAGGTATGAGAGGTGCACGAAAACACAGCGATACCAGGGAAGTTATTGGAGGTGCACGAAAACAGGGCAATATAGGGAAAGGTATGAGAGGTGCACGAAAACTCAGCGATATAAGGGAAGGTATAGGAGGTGCGTGAAAACAGGGCGATATAGGGGAAGGTATGGAGGTGCACGAAGGCACAGCAATATAGGGGATGCTATGGGAGGTGCGTGAAAACACAGCGATATAGGGGAATGTATGGGAAGTGCGCGAAAACAGGGCGATATGGGGAAAGTATTAGAGGTGCACGAAGGCACAGCGATGTATGGGATGCTATGGGAGGTGCGTGAAAACATAGTAATATAGAGGAAGGTATGAGATGTGCATAAAAACGCGGCGATATACGGGGTGGTATGAGAGGTGCGCGTAAACACGGCCATATAGGGGAAATTATGAGTGGTGAGCGAAAACTTGGCGTAACAGGGGAATGCATCAGAGGTGCCAGAAAACACAGCGATGTAGAGCAAAAACATGAGAGGTGCGCGAAAACAGGGCAATATAGTGGAAGCTATGGGATGTGCACAAAAACAGGGCGATATAGGGGAAGGTATGAGAGGTGCGCGAAAACACAGCGATATAGGGGACGCAATGGGACGTGCGCGAAAGCACAGTGATACAGGGGAAGTTATGAGAGGTGTGCGAGAACACGGCGATATAGGGGAAAATATGAGAGGTGAGCGAAAACACGGCGATACTGGAGAATGTATCAGATGTGCGAGAAAACACAGCGATATAGGGGAAATAATGAGAGGAGCAAAAACATAGCGATCTCGGTGAAGACATGAGAGGTGCGCGAAAACATGGCGATATAGGGGAAGCTATGAGAGGTGAGCAAAAACACGGCGATACAGGGGAAGCTATGAGAGGTGAGCAATAACACAGCGATAAAGGTGAAGGTATGAGAGGTGCGCAATGCACAGCGATATAGGGGATGCTATGGGAGGTGCGTGAATACACACAATATAGGGGACGTGATGAGATGTGCATGAAAACGCAGCGATATTAGGGAAGGTATGAGAGGTGCACAAAAACACAGCGATATAGGAGAAGTTATGAGATGTGTGCGATAACACAGCGATATAGGGGAAGGTATGAAAGGTGCATGAAAATGCAGCGATATAGGGGAACGAATGGGAGGTGCACGAATACACAGCGATATAGGGGACGTTATGAGATGTGCATAAAAACACGGCGATATAGGGGAAGTTATGAGAGGTGTGCAATAATACAGCAATATAGGAGAAGTTATTAGAGGTGCGTGAAAACACTGTGATATAGGGGGAGGTATGAGAGGTACACGAAAACACAGCGATACAGGGGAAGGTATGAGAGGAACGAAAACATAGCGAACTCGGTGAAGACATTAGAGGTGCGCGAAAACACGGCGATATAGGGGAAGCTATGAGAGGTGACCAAAAACACGGCGATACAGGGGAAGCTCTGAGAGGTGAACAATAACACAGTGATAAAGGTGAATCTATGGGATGTGCGCGAAAAAACAGTGATATAGGGGAAGGTATGAGAAGTGTGCGAAAACACAGCGATATAGGGGACGGTATGAGATGTGCATGAATACACGGCGATAGTCGGGAAACCATGAGAGGTGTGCGAAAACACAGCGATATAGGGGAAGTTATAAGAGTTGCGCGTAAACAGGGCTATATAGGGGAAGTTATGAGAGGTGCGTGAAAACCCAGCGATATAGGAGACGTTATGAGATGTGCATGAAAACACAGCGATATACGGAAAGGTATGAGATGTGCACGAAGGTACAGCGATATAGGGGATGCTATGGGAGGTGCGCGAAAACACAGTGATATAGAGGAAGGTATGAGATGTATATGAAAACACGGTGATATATGGGAAGCTATGAGAGGTGCGCGAAAACACGGCGATATAGGGGAAAATATGAGAGGTGCGCGAAAACTTGGCATTACAGGGAAATGCATCAGAGGTGCGAGAAAACACAGTGATGTAGGGGAAGACATGAGAGGTGCGCAAAAACGGCAATATAGTGGAAGCTATGGGATCTGCGCAAAAACAGGGCGATGTAGGGGAAGATATGAGGGGTGCGCGAAAGCACAGCGATATAGGGGACGCTATGGGACGTGCGCGAAAACACAGTGATATCGGGGAAGGTATGAGAGATGTGCAAGAACACAGCGATATAGGGGAAATTATGAGAGGTGCGCGAAAACACGGCGATACGGGAGAATGTATCAGATGTGCGAGAAAACACAGCGATATAGGGGAAGTAATGAGTGGAGCAAAAGCATAGCGATCTCGGTGAAGACATGAGAGGTGCGCGAAAACACGGCGATATAGGGGAAGCTATGAGAGGTGAGCAAAAACACGGCGATACAGGGGAAACTATGAGAGGTGAGCAATAACACAGTGATAAAGGTGAATCTATGGGATGTGCACAAAAAGACAGCGATATAGGGGAAAGTATGAGAGGTGCGCAATGCACAGCGATATAGGGGATGCTATGGGAGGTGCGTGAATACACACGATATAGGGGACTTGATGAGATGTGCATGAAAACGCAGCGATATTAGGGAAGGTATGAGAGGTGCACAAAAACACAGCGATATAGGAGAAGTTATGAGAGGTGTGTGAAAACACAGCGATATATGGGAAGGTATGAAAAGTGCACGAAAACACAGCGATATAGGGGAACGAATGAGAGGTGCACGAAAACGCAGCGATACAAGGGAAGGTATAGGAGGTGCGCGAAAACAGGGCAATATAGGGGAAGGTATGAGAGGTGCATGAAAACTCAGCGATATAAGGGAAGGTATAGGAGGTGCGCGAAAACAGGACAATATAGGGGAAGGTATGAGAGGTGCATGAAAACTCAGCGATATAAGGGAAGGTATAGGAGGTGCGCGAAAACAGGACAATATAGGGGAAGGTATGGAGGTGGACGAAGGCACAGCGATATAGGGGATGCTGTGGGAGGTGTGTGAAAACACAGTAATATAGGGGACGGAATGAAATGCGCATAAAAACATGGCGATATAGGGGGAGGTATGAGAGGTGCGCGTAAACACGGCCATATAGGGGAAATTATGAGAATGCGTGAAAACTTGGCGTTACAGGGGAATGCATCAGAGGTGCCAGAAAACACAGCGATGTAGTGGAATACATGAAAAGTGCGCGAAAACAGGGCAATGTAGTGGAAGCAATGGGATGTGCACGAAAACAGGGCGATATAGGGGAAGGTATGAGAGATGTCTTCACCGAGATCGCTATGTTTTCGCTCCTATCATACCTTCCCCTATATCGCTGTGTTTTCGTGTACCTCTCATACCTCCCCCTATATCGCTGTGTTTTCACGCACCTCTCATAACTTCTCCTATATTGCTGTATTATTGCGCACCTCTCATAACTTCCCCTATATCGCTGTGTTTTTATGCACATCTCATAACGTCCCCTATATCGCTGTGTTTTCGTGCACCTTTCATAGCTTCCCCCATATCGCCGTGTTTTCGCGCACCTCTCATGTCTTCACCTAGATCGCTATGTGATCTCGGTGAAGGGGAGGAAAAACACGGCGATACAGGGGTTGCTATGAGAGGTGCGCAATAACACAGCGATAAGGGTGAATCTATGGGATGTGCGCGAAAAAACAGTGATATAGGGGAAGGTATGAGAAGTGTGCGAAAACACAGCGATATAGGGGATGGTATAAGATGTGCATGAATACATGGCGATAGTCGGGAAACCATGAGAGGTGTGCGAAAACACAGCGATATAGGGGTAGTTATAAGAGGTGCGCGAAAACAGGGCTATATAGGGGAAGTTATGAGAGGTGCGTGAAAACCCAGCGATATAGGATACGTTATGAGATGTGCATGAAAAAACGGCGATATACGGAAAGGTATGAGAGGTGCACGAAGGCACAGCGATATAGGGGATGCTATGGGAGGTGCGCGAAAACACAGTGATATAAGGGACTGTATGAGATGTGTATGAAAACACGGCGATATATGGGAAGCTGTGAGAGGTACGCGAAAAAACGGCGATATAGGGGAAAGCATGAGAGGTGCACGAAAACTTGGCATTACAGGGGAATGCATCAGAGGTGCAAGAAAACACAGCGATGTAGGGGAAGACATGAGAGGTGCGCAAAAACAGGGCAATATAGTGGAAGCTATGGGATCTGCGCAAAAACAGGGCGATGTAGGGGAAGGTAAGAGAGGTGCGCGAAAGCACAGCGATATAGGGGACGCTATGGGACGTGCGCGAAAACACAGTGATATAGGGGAAGGTATGAGAGATGTGCAAGAACAGGGCGATATAGGGGAAATTATGAGAGGTGCGCGAAAACACGGCGATACGGGAGAATGTATCAGATGTGCGCGAAAACACAGTGATATAGGGGAAGGTATGAGAGATGTGCAAGAACACAGCGATATAGGGGAAATTATGAGAGGTGCGCGAAAACACGGCGATACGGGAGAATTTATCAGATGTGCGAGAATACACAGCGATATAGGGGAAGTAATGAGAGGAGCAAAAACATAGCGAACTCGGTGAAGACATGAGAGTTGCGCGAAAACACGGCGATATAGGGAAAGCTATGAGAGGTGAGCAATAACAGAGCGATAAAGGTGAATCTATGGGATGTGCGCAAAAAGACCGCGATATAGGGGAAGGTATGAGAGGTGCGCAATGCACAGCGATATAGGGGATGCTATGGGAGGTGCGTGAATACACACGATATAGGGGACGTGATGAGATGTGCATGAAAACGCAGCGATATTAGGGAAGGTATGAGAGGTGCACAAAAACACAGCGATATAGGAGAAGTTATGAGAGGTGTGTGAAAACACAGCGATATATTGGAAGGTATGAAAGGTGCACGAAAACACAGCGATATAGGGGAAGGAATGAGAGGTGCGCGAAGGCACAGCGATATAGGGGATGCTATGGGAGGTGCGTGAATACACAGCGATATAGGGGACGTTATGAGATGTGCATGAAAACACAGTGAGATAGGGGAAGATATGAGAGGAGCGTGAAAACAGGGCGATATAGGGGAAGTTATGAGAGGTGCGTGAAAACCCAGCGATATAGAGGACGTTATGAGATGTGCATGAAAACACGGCGATATAGGGGAAGGTATGAGAGGTGCGCGAAGGCACAGCGATATAGGGAAGGTTATGGCAGGTGCACGAATACACAGCGAAATAGGGGACGTTATGAGATGTGCATGAAAAGACAGCGATATAGGGGAAGGTATGAGATGTGCACGAAAACGCAGCGATACATGGGAAGGTATTGGAGGTGCGCAAAAACAGGGCAATATAGGGGAAGGTATGGAGGTGCACGAAGGCACAGCGATATAGGGGGTGCTATGGGAGGTGCGTGAAAACACAGTAATATAGGGGACGGTATGAGATGTGCATAAAAACACGGCGATATAGGGGGAGGTATGAGAGGTGCGCGTAAACACGGCCATATAGGGGAAACTATGGGAGGTGCGCGAAAACTTGGCATTACAGGGGAATGCATCCAAGGTGCCAGAAAACACTGCGATGTAGAGGAATACATGAGAGGTGCGCGAAAACAGGGCAATATAGTGGAATCTATGGGATGTGCACGAAAACAGGGCGATATAGGGGAAGGTATGAGAGGTGCGCGAAAACACAGCGATATAGGGGAAAATATGAGAGGTGTGCGAAAACACGGCGATACGGGAGAATGTATCAGATGTCAGAGAAAACACAGCGATATAGGGGAAGTATTGAGAGGAGCGAAAACATAGCGATCTAGGTGAAGACATGAAAGGTGCTCGAAAATACGGCGATATGGGGGAAGCTTTGAGAGGTGAGCAAAAACACTGCGATACAGGGGAAGCTATGAGAGGTGAGCAATAACGCAGCGATAAAGGTAAATCTATGGGATGTTCGCGAAAAGACAGCGATATAGGAGAAGCTATGAGAGGTGCGCACGGCACAGCGATATAGGGGATGCTATGGGAGGTGTGTGAATACACAGCGATATAGGAGACGTGATTAGATGTGCATGAAAATGCAGCGATATTACGGAAGGTATGAGAGGTGCACAAAAACACAGCGATATAGGGGAAGTTATGAGAGGTGTGTGAAAACACAGCGATATAGGGGAAGGTATGAAAAGTGCATGAAAACACAGTGATATAGGGAACGAATGGGAGGTGCACAAATACACAGCGATATAGGGGACGTTATGAGATGTGCATAAAAACAGGGCGATATAGGGGAAGTTATGAGAGGTGCGCAATAATACAGCAATATAGGAGAAGTTATAAAAGGTGCGTGAAAACACTGCGATATAGGGGGAGGTATGAGAGGTACACGAAAACACAGCGATATAGGGGAAGGTATGGGAGGTGCTTGAAAGCAGGCTGATATAGGGGAAGTTATGAGAGGTGCGTGAAAACCCAGCGATGTAGGGGATGTTATGGGATGTGCACGAATACAGAGCGAAATAGGGGACGTTATGAGATGTGCATGAAAGCACAGCGATATAGGGGAAGGTATGAGAGGTGCACGAAAACGCAGCGATATAAGGGAAGGTATAGGAGGTGCGTGAAAGCAGGGCAATATTGGGGAAGGTATGAGAGGTGCATCTAAACGCAGCGATTTAAGGGAAGGTATAGAATGTGTGCGAAAACTGGGCGATATACGGGAAAATATAAGAGGTGCATGAAGGCACAGCGATATGGGGATGCTATGGGATGTGTGCGAAAAGGCAGCGATATAGGGGAAGCTATGAGAGGTGCGCCTGGCACAGCGATATAGGGGGAGGTATGAGAGGTGCACGAAAACACAGCGATATAGGGGGAGGTATGGAAGGTGCTCGTAAACAGGGTGATATAGATGAAGTTATGAGAGGTATGCGAAGGCACAGCAATATAGGGGATACCATGGAAGGTGCGCGAAAACACAGTGATATAGGGGAAGACATGAGAGGTGCGCGAAATCACGGCGATATAGGGGAAGCTATGAGAGGTGAGCAATAACAGCGATAAAGGTGAATCTATGAGATGTGCGCGAAAAGACAGCGATATAGGGGAAGCTATGAGAGGTGAGCAATAACAGCGATAAAGGTGAATCTATGAGATGTGCGCGAAAAGACAGCGATATAGGGGAAGGTATGAGAGGTGCGCAAGGCACAGCGATATAGGGGATGCTATGGGATGTGTGTGAATACACAGCGATATAGGAGACGTGATGAGATGTGCATGAAAACGCAGCGATATAGGGGAAGTTATGAGAGGTGCGCAATAATACAGCAATATAGGAGAAGTTATTAGAGGTGCGTGAAAACACTGTGATATAGGGGGAGGTATGAGAGGTACACGAAAACACAGCGATATAGGGGAAGGTATGAGAGGAGCAAAAACATAACGATCTCAGTGAAGACATGAGAGGTGCGCGAAAGGACGGCGATATAGGGGACGTTATGACATGTGCATGAAAACACGGCGATATAGGGGAAGGTATGAGAGGTGCGCAAAGGCACAGCGATATAAGGAATCTTATGGGAGGTGCACGAATGCACAGTGAAATAGGGGACGTTATGAGATGTGCATGAAAACACAGTGATATGGGGAAGGTATGAGAGGTGCACGAAAACGCAGCGATACAAGGGAAGGTATAGGAGGTGCGCGAAAACAGGGCGATATAGGGGAAGGTATGAGAGGTGCTCGAAGGCACAGCGATATAGGGGATGCTATGGGAGGTGCGTGAGTACACAGCGATGTAGGGGACGTGATGAGATGTGCATGAAAACGCAGCGATATTAGGGAAGTTATGAGAGGTGCACAAAAACACAGCGATATAGGAGAAGTTATGACAGGTGTGCGAAAACACAGCGATATAGGGGAACGTATGAAAGGTGCACGAAAACACAGCGATATAGGGGAAGGAATGGGAGGTGCACGAATACACAGAGATATAGGGGACATTATGAGATGTGCATAAAAACACAATGATATAAGGGAAGTTATGAGAGGTGCGCAAAAATACAGCAATATAGGAGAAGTTATGAGAGGTGCGTGAAAACACAACCATATGGGGGAGGTATGAGAGGTACACGAAAACGCAGCGATATAAGGGAAGGTATAGAAGGTGCAGGAAAGCAGGGCAATATAGGGGAAAGTATGAGAGGTACACAAAGGCACTGCGATATAGGGGATGCTATGAGAGGTGTGCGTAAACACGGCGTTATAGGGGAAAGTATGAGAGGTGCGCGAAAACTTGGCATTACAGGGGAATGCATCAGAGGTGCCAGAAAACACAGCGATATAGGGGACGCTATGGGACATGCGCAAAAAAACAGTGATATAGGGGAATGTATGAGAGGAGTGAGAGAACTCGGCGATATAGGGGAAATTGTAAGAGGTGCGCGAAAACATGGCAATACAGGAGAAAGTATCAGAGGTGCGAGACAACACAGCGATATAGAGGAAGTAATGATAGGAGCAAAAACATAGCGATATAGGTGAAGACATGCGAACTGCGCGAAAACACGGCGATATAGGGTAAGCTATGAGAGGTGAGCAATAACACAGCGATCAAGGTGAAGCTATGGGATGTGCGCGAAAACAGCGATGTAGGCGAAGCTATGGGATGTGCGCAAAAACACAGCGATATAGGGGAAGGTATGAGAGGTGTACAAAAACACATAGATACTGGAAAAGTTAAGAGAGGTGCATGAAAAGACAGCGATATAGGGGAAGGTATGAGAGGTGCGCAAGGCACAGCGATATAGGGGGAGGTATGAGAGGTGCGCAAGGCACAGCGATATAGGGCATGCTATGGGAGGTGCGTGAATACACAGCGATATAGGGGACGTGATGAGATGTGCATAAAAACGCAGCGATATTAGGGAAGGTATAAGAGCTGTGCAAAAATACAGCGATATAGGAGAAGTTATGAGAGGTGCGTGAAAGCACAGTGATATAAGGGGTGGTATGAGATGTGCACGAAAACACAGCGATATAGGGGAAGGTATGAGAGGTGCACAAAAACACGGCGACATAGGGGAAGTTATGAGAGGTGCGCGAAGGCACAGCGATATAGGGGATGCTATGAGAGGAGCGCGAAAACACCGTGATATTTGGGAAGACAAGAGAGGTGCGCAAAAACAGGACAATATAGTGAAACCTATGGGATGTGCACGAAACCACGGCGATACAGGGGAATGTATCAGAGGTGCCAGAAAACACAGCGATATTGGGGACGCTATGGGACATGCGCAAAAAAACAGTGATGTAGTGGAAGGTATGAGAGCTGTGCGAGAGAACAGCGATATAGGGGAAATTGTAAGAGGTGCGCAAAAACATGGCAATACAGGAGAATGTATCAGAGGTGCGAGAGAGCACAGCGATATACGGGAAGTAATGATAGGAGCGAAAACATAGCGATATAGTTGAAGACATGCGAGGTGCGCGAAAACACGGCGATATAGGGTAAGCTATGAGAGGTGAGCGATCAAGGTGAAGCTATGGGATGTGCGCGAAAACAGCGATGTAGGCGAAGCTATGGGAGGTACGCGAAAACACAGCGATATAGGGGACGGTATGAGATGTGCATGGATACACGGCGATATTGGGGAAACCATGAGAGGTGCCTGAAAACACAGCGATATAGGGGAAGGTATGAGAAGTGTACAAAAACACATAGATACTGGAGAGGTTAAGAGTTGTGCGTGAAAACACAGCGATATAGGGGAAGGTATGAGAGGTGCGCAAAAACACGACGATACAGGGGAAGCTATGAGAGGTGAGCAATAACACAGCGATAAGGGTGAATCTATGGGATGTGTGCTAAAAGACAGCGATATAGGGGAAGGTATGAGAGGTGCGCAAGGCACAGCGATATAGGGGGAGGTATGAGAGGTGCGCAAGGCACAGCGATATAGAGCATGCTATGGGAGGTGCGTGAATACGCAGCGATATAGGGGACGTGATGAGATGTGCATAAAAACGCAGCGATATTAGGGAAGGTATGAGAGGTGTACAAAAACACAGCGATATAAGAGAAGTTATGAGAGGTGTGTGAAAACACAGCGATATAGGGGAAGGTATGAGAGGTGCACGAAAACAGCGATATAGGTGAAGGAACGGGAGGTGCGCGAAAACAGGGCGATATAGGTGAAGGAATGGGAGGTGCGCGAAAACAGAACGATATAGGGGAAGGTATGAGAGGTGCACGAAGGCACAGCGATATTGGGGATGCTATGGGAGGTGCGCGAAAACACGGTGATATAGGGGACAGTATGAGATGTGCATGAAAACACGGCGCTATATGGGAAGCTATGAGAGGTGCACGAAAGCACGGCGATATAGGGGAAATTATGAGAGGTGCGCGAAAACTTGGCGTTACACGGGAATGCCTCAGAGGTGCGAGAAAACACAGCGATGTAGAGGAAGACATGAAAGGTGCGCAAAAATAGGGCAATATAGTGGAAGCTATGGGATTTGCGCAAAAACAGGTCGATATAGCGGAAGGTATGAGAGGTGCGCGAAAGCACAGCGATATAGGGGACGCTATCAGACGTGCGCAAACACAGTGATATAGGGGAAGGTATGAGAGGTGTGCGAGAACACGGCGATATAGGGGAAATTATGAGAGGTGCGCGAAAGCATTGCGATACGGGAGAATGTATCAGATGTGCGAGAAAACACAGCGATATAGGGAAATAATGAGAGGAGCGAAATCATAGCGATCTCGGTGAAGACATGAGAGGTGCGCGAAAACACTGCGATATAGGGGAAGCTATGAGAGCTGAGCAAAAACACGGCGATGCAGGGGAAGCTATGAGAGGTGAGCAATAACACAGCGATAAAAGTGAATCTATGGGATGTGCGCGAAAAGACAGCGATACAGGGGAAGGTATGAGAGGTGCGCAATGCACAGCGATATAGGGGATGCTATGGCGGGTGCGTGAATACACAGCGATATAGGGGACGTGATGAGATGTGCATGAAAACGCAGCGATATTAGGGAAGGTATGAGAGGTGCACAAAAACACAGCGATATGTAAGAAGTTATGAGAGGTGTATGAAAACACAGCAATATAGGGGAAGGTATGAAAGGTGCACGAAAAGAAAGCGATATAGGGGAAATTATGAGAGGTGTGCGAAAACACGACGATATGGGAGAATGTATCAGATGTGCGAGAAAACACAGCGATATAGAGGAAGTATTGAGAGGAGCGAAAACATAGCGATCTAGGTGAAGACGAGAGGTGCGCAAAAACACTGCGATATAGAGGAAGCTATGAGAGGTGAGCAAAAGCACGGCGATACAGGGGAAGCTATGAGAGGTGAGCAATTACACAGCGATAAAGGTGAATCTATCGGATGTGCGCGGAAAGACAGCGATATAGGGGAAGGTATGAGAGGTGTGCAATGCACAGCGATATAGGGGATGCTATGGGAGGTGCGTGAATACACACGATATAGGGGACATGATGAGATGTGCATGAAAACGCAGCGATATTAGGGAAGGAATGAGAGGTGCACAAAAACACAGCGATATAGGAGAAGTTATGAGAGGTGTGTGTAAACACATCTATATAGGGGAAGGTATGAAAGGTGCAAGAAAACACAGCGATATAGGTGAAGGAATGGGAGATGCGCGAAAACAGGGCGATATAAGGGAAGGTATGAGAGGTGCGCGAAGGCACAGCGATATAGGGGATGCTATGGGAGGTGCGTGAATACACAGCGATATAGGGGACGTTATGAGATGTGCATGAAAATGCAATGATATTAGTGAAGGTATGAGAGGTGCACAAAAACACAGCGATATAGGGGAAGGTATGAGACGTGCGTGAAAGCACAGCGATATAGGGGAAGGTATGAGATGTGCATGAATACACGGCGATAGATGGGAAACCATGAGAGGTGTACGAAAATACAGCGATATAGGGGTAGTTATGAGAGGTGCGTGAAAACACAGTGATATAGGGGAAGGTATGAGAGGAGCGCGAAAACAGGGCGATATAGGGGAAGTTATGAGAGGTGCGTGAAAACCCAGCGATATAGGGGACGTTATGACATGTGCATGAAAACACGGCGATATAGGGGAAGGTATGAGAGGTGCGCGAAGGCACAGCGATATAAGGAATCTTATGGGAGGTGCACGAATACACAGTGAAATAGGGGACGTTATGAGATGTGCATGAAAACACAGTGATATAGGGGAAGGTATGAGAGGTGCACGAAAACGCAGCGATACAAGGGAAGGTATAGGAGGTGCGCGAAAACAGGGCGATATAGGGGAAGGTATGAGAGGTGCTCGAAGGCACAGCGATATAGGGGATGCTATGGGAGGTGCGTGAATACACAACGATATAGGGGACGTGATGAGATGTGCATGAAAATGCAGCGATATTAGTGAAGGTATGAGAGGAGCACGAAAACACAGCAATATAGGGGAAGGTATGAGAGGTGCGCGAAAACAGCGCGATATAGGGGACATTATGACATGTGCATGAAAACACGGCGATATAGGGGAAGGTATGAGAGGTGCGCGAAGGCACAGCGATATAAGGAATCTTATGGGAGGTGCACGAATACACAGTGAAATAGGGGACGTTATGAGATGTGCATGAAAACACAGTGATATAGGGGAAGGTATGAGAGGTACTCGAAGGTACAGCGATATAGGGGATGCTATGAGAGGTGAGCAAAAACACGGCGATACAGGGGAAGCTATGAGAG
The DNA here is from genome assembly GCF_030028105.1 of Mobula birostris. Lineage (NCBI taxonomy): Eukaryota > Metazoa > Chordata > Chondrichthyes > Myliobatiformes > Myliobatidae > Mobula > Mobula birostris. The sequence continues at coordinate 1,467,200 of NW_027274714.1, forward strand.
GTGAGCAATTACACAGCGATAAAGGTGAATCTATCGGATGTGCACGAAAAGACAGCGATATAGGGGAAGGTATGAGAGGTGTGCAATGCACAGCGATATAGGGGATGCTATGGGAGGTGCGTGAATACACACGATATAGGGGACATGATGAGATGTGCATGAAAACGCAGCGATATTAGGGAAGTTATGAGAGGTGCACAAAAACACAGCGATATAGGAGAAGTTATGACAGGTGTGCGAAAACACAGCGATGTAGGGGAACGTATGAAAGGTGCACGAAAACACAGCGATATAGGGGAAGGAATGGGAGGTGCACGAATACACAGCGATATAGGGGACGTTATGAGATGTGCATAAAAACACAATGATATAAGGGAAGTTATGAGAGGTGTACAAAAATACAGCAATATAGGAGAAGTTATGAGAGGTGCGTGAAAACACAACCATATAGGGGGAGGTATGAGAGGTACACGAAAACGCAGCGATATAAGGGAAGGTATAGAAGGTGCAGGAAAGCAGGGCAATATAGGGGAAAGTATGAGAGGTACACGAAGGCACTGCGATATAGGGGATGCTATGAGAGGTATGCGTAAACACGGCGTTATAGGGGAAAGTATGAGAGGTGCGCGAAAACTTGGCGTTACAGGGGAATGCATCAGAGGTGCCAGAAAACACAGCGATATAGGGGACGCTATGGGACATGCGCAAAAAAACAGTGATATAGGGGAAGGTATGAGAGGAGTGAGAAAACTCGGCGATATAGGGGAAATTGTAAGAGGTGCGCGAAAACATGGCAATACAGGAGAAAGTATCAGAGGTGCGAGACAACACAGCGATATAGGGGAAGTAATGATAGGAGCAAAAACATAGCGATATAGGTGAAGACATGCGAACTGCGCGAAAACACGGCGATATAGGGTAAGCTATGAGAGGTGAGCAATAACACAGCGATCAAGGTGAAGCTATGGGATGTGCGCAAAAACAGCGATGTAGGCGAAGCTGTGGGATGTGCGCAAAAACACAGCGATATAGGGGACGGTATGAGATGTGCATGGATGCACGGCGATATTGGGGAAGCCATGAGAGGTGCCTGAAAACACAGCGATATAGGGGAAGGTATGAGAGGTGTACAAAAACACATAGACACTGGAGAAGTTAAGAGAGGTGCGTGAAAACACAGCGATATAGGGGTAGGTATGAGAGGTGTGCAAAAACACGGCGATACAGGGGAAGATATGAGAGGTGAGCAATAACACAGCGATAAAGGTGAATCTATGGGATGTGCGTGAAAAGACAGCGATATAGGGGAACGTATGAGAGGTGCGCAAGGCACAGCGATATAGGGGGAGGTATGAGAGGTGCGCAAGGCACAGCGATATAGGGCATGCTATGGGAGGTGCGTGAATACACAGCGATATAGGGGACGTGATGAGATGTGCATAAAAACGCAGTGATATAAGGGAAGGTATAAGAGCTGTTCAAAAATACAGCGATATAGGAGAAGTTATGAGAGGTGCGTGAAAACACAGTGATATAAGGGGTGGTATGAGATGTGCACGAAAACACGGCGATATAGGGGAAGTTATGAGACGTGCGCGAAGGCACAGCGATATAGTGGATGCTATGAGTGGAGCGCGAAAACACCGTGATATTTGGGAAGACAAGAGAGGTGCGCAAAAACAGGGCAATATAGTGAAACCTATGGGATGTGCGCGAAACCACGACGATACAGGGGAATGTATCAGAGGTACCAGAAAACACAGCGATATTGGGGACGCTATGGGACATGCGCAAAAAAACAGTGATGTAGTGGAAGGTATGAGAGCTGTGCGAGAGAACAGCGATATAGGGGAAATTGTAAGAGGTGCGCAAAAACATGGCAATACAGGAGAATGTATCAGAGGTGCGAGAGATCACAGCGATATACGGGAAGTAATGATAGGAGCGAAAACATAGCGATATAGTTGAAGACATGCGAGGTGTGCGAAAACATGGCGATATAGGGTAAGCTATGAGAGGTGAGCAATAACACAGCGATCAAGGTGAATCAATGGGATGTGCGGGAAAACAGCGATGTAGGCGAAGCTATGGGAGGTACGCGAAAACACAGCGATATAGGGGACGGTATGAGATGTGCATGGATACACGGCGATATTGGGGAAGCCATGAGAGGTACCTGAAAACACAGCGATATAGGGGAAGGTATGAGAAGTGTACAAAAACACATAGATACTGGAGAAGTTAAGAGAGGTGCGTGAAAACACAGCGATATAGGGGAAGGTATGAGAGGTGCGCAAAAACACGACGATACAGGGGAAGCTATGAGAGGTGAGCAATAACACAGCGATAAAGGTGAATCTATGGGATGTGCGCGAAAAGACAGCGATATAGGGGAAGGTATGAGAGGTGCGCAAGGCACAGCGATAGAGGGGGAGGTATGAGAGGTGCGCAAGGCACAGCGATATAGGGCATGCTATGGGAGGTGCGTGAATACACAGCGATATAGGGGACGTGATGAGATGTGCATAAAAACGCAGCGATATTAGCGAAGGTATGAGAGGTGTACAAAAACACAGCGATATAAAAGAAGTTATGACAGGTGTGTGAAAACACAGCGATATAGGGGAAGGTATGAGAGGTGCACGAAAACAGCGATATAGGTGAAGGAACGGGAGGTGCGCGAAAACAGGGCGATATAGGTGAAGGAATGGGAGGTGCGCGAAAACAGAACGATATAGGGGAAGGTATGAGAGGTGCACGAAGGCACAGCGATATTGGGGATGCTATGGGAGGTGCGCGAAAACACGGTGATATAGGGGACAGTATGAGATGTGTATGAATACACGGCGCTATATGGGAAGATATGAGAGGTGCACGAAAGCACGGCGATATAGGGGAAATTATGAGAGGTGCGCGAAAACTTGGCATTGCAGGGGAATGCCTCAGAGGTGCGAGAAAACACAGCGATGTAGGGGAAGACATGAGAGGTGCGCAAAAATAGGGCAATATTGTGGAAGCTATGGGATTTGCGCAAAAACAGGTCGATATAGCGGAAGGTATGAGAGGTGCGCGAAAGCACAGCAATATAGGGGACGCTATCAGACGTGCGCAAACACAGTGATATAGGGGAAGGTATGAAAGGTGCACGAAAACACAGCGATATAGGGGACACAATGGGACGCGCGCGAAAACACAGTGTTATAGGGGAAGGTATGAGAGGTGAGCGAGAACACGGCGATATAGGGGAAATTATGAGAGGTGTGCGAAAACACGGCGATATGGGAGAATGTATCAGATGTGCGAGAAAACACAGCGATATAGAGGAAGTATTGAGAGGAGCGAAAACATAGCGATCTAGGTGAAGACATGAGAGGTGCGCGAAAACACTGCGATATAGAGGAAGCTATGAGAGGTGAGCAAAAACACGGCGATACAGGGGAAGCTATGAGAGGTGAGCAATTACACAGCGATAAAGGTGAATCTATCGGATGTGCGCGAAAAGACAGCGATATAGGGGAAGGTATGAGAGGTGTGCAATGCACAGCGATATAGGGGATGCTATGGGAGGTGCGTGAATACACACGATATAGGGGACATGATGAGATGTGCATGAAAACGCAGCGATATTAGGGAAGGAATGAGAGGTGCACAAAAACACAGCAATATAGGAGAAGTTATGAGAGGTGTGTGTAAACACATCTATATCGGGGAAGGTAGGAAAGGTGCAAGAAAACACAGCGATATAGGTGAAGGAATGGGAGATGCGCGAAAACAGGGCGATATAAGGGAAGGTATGAGAGGTGCGCGAAGGCACAGCGATATAGGGGATGCTATGGGAGGTGCGTGAATACACAGCGATGTAGGGGACGTTATGAGATGTGCATGAAAATGCAATGATATTAGTGAAGGTATGAGAAGTGCACAAAAACACAGCGATATAGGGGAAGGTATGAGATGTGCGCGAAAGCACTGCGATATAGGGGAAGGTATGAGATGTGCATGAATACACGGCGATAGATGGGAAACCATGAGAGGTGTGCGAAAATACAGCGATATAGGGGTAGTTATGAGAGGTGCGTGAAAACACAGTGATATAGGGGAAGGTATGAGAGGAGCGCGAAAACAGGGCGATATAGGGGAAGTTATGAGAGGTGCGTGAAAACCCAGCGATATAAGGGGAGGTATGAGAGGTGCACGAAAACACAGCGATATAGGGGACATTATGACATGTGCATGAAAACACGGCGATATAGGGGAAGGTATGAGAGGTGCGCGAAGGCACAGCGATATAAGGAATCTTATGGGAGGTGCACGAATACACAGTGAAATAGGGGACGTTATGAGATGTGCATGAAAACACAGTGATATAGGGGAAGGTATGAGAGGTACTCGAAGGTACAGCGATATAGGGGATGCTATGAGAGGTGAGCAAAAACACGGCGATACAGGGGAAGCTATGAGAGGTGAGCAATTACACAGCGATAAAGGTGAATCTATCGGATGTGCGCGAAAAGACAGCGATATAGGGGAAGGTATGAGAGGTGTGCAATGCACAGCGATATAGGGGATGCTATGGGAGGTGCGTGAATACACACGATATAGGGGACATGATGAGATGTGCATGAAAACGCAGCGATATTAGGGAAGGAATGAGAGGTGCACAAAAACAGCGATATAGGAGAAGTTATGAGAGGTGTGTGTAAACACTTCTATATCGGGGAAGGTAGGAAAGGTGCAAGAAAGCACAGCGATATAGGTGAAGGAATGGGAGATGCGCGAAAACAGGGCGATATAAGGGAAGGTATGAGAGGTGCGCGAAGGCACAGCGATATAGGGGATGCTATGGGAGGTGCGTGAATACACAGCGATGTAGGGGACGTTATGAGATGTGCATGAAAATGCAATGATATTAGTGAAGGTATGAGAAGTGCACAAAAACACAGCGATATAGGGGAAGGTATGAGATGTGCGCGAAAGCACTGCGATATAGGGGAAGGTATGAGATGTGCATGAATACACGGCGATAGATGGGAAACCATGAGAGGTGTGCGAAAATACAGCGATATAGGGGTAGTTATGAGAGGTGCGTGAAAACACAGTGATATAGGGGAAGGTATGAGAGGAGCGCGAAAACAGGGCGATATAGGGGAAGTTATGAGAGGTGCGTGAAAACCCAGCGATATAAGGGGAGGTATGAGAGGTGCACGAAAACACAGCGATATAGGGGACATTATGACATGTGCATGAAAACACGGCGATATAGGGGAAGGTATGAGAGGTGCGCGAAGGCACAGCGATATAAGGAATCTTATGGGAGGTGCACGAATACACAGTGAAATAGGGGACGTTATGAGATGTGCATGAAAACACAGTGATATAGGGGAAGGTATGAGAGGTGCACGAAAACGCAGCGATACAAGGGAAGGTATAGGAGGTGCGCGAAAACAGGGCGATATAGGGGAAGGTATGAGAGGTGCTCGAAGGTACAGCGATATAGGGGATGCTATGGGAGGTGCGTGAATACACAGCGATATAGGGGACGTGATGAGATGTGCATGAAAATGCAGCGATATTAGGGAAGTTATGAGAGGTGCACAAAAAAACAGCGATATAGGAGAAGTTATGACAGGTGTGCGAAAACACAGCGATATAGGGGAACGTATGAAAGGTGCACGAAAACACAGCGATATAGGGGAAGGAATGGGAGGTGCACGAATACACAGCGATATAGGGGACGTTATGAGATGTGCATAAAAACACAATGATATAAGGGAAGTTATGAGAGGTGCACAAAAATACAGCAATATAGGAGAAGTTATGAGAGGTGCGTGAAAACACAACCATATAGGGGGAGGTATGAGAGGTACACGAAAACGCAGCGATATAAGGGAAGGTATAGAAGGTGCAGGAAAGCAGGGCAATATAGGGGAAAGTATGAGAGGTACACGAAGGCACTGCGATATAGGGGATGCTATGAGAGGTGTGCGTAAACACGGCGTTATGGGGGAAAGTATGAGAGGTGCGCGAAAACTTGGCGTTACAGGGGAATGCATCAGAGGTGCCAGAAAACACAGCGATATAGGGGACGCTATGGGACATGCGCAAAAAAACAGTGATATAGGGGAAGGTATGAGAGGAGTGAGAGAACTCGGCGATATAGGGGAAATTGTAAGAGGTGCGCGAAAACATGGCAATACAGGAGAAAGTATCAGAGGTGCGAGACAACACAGCGATATAGGGGAAGTAATGATAGGAGCAAAAACATAGCGATATAGGTGAAGACATGCGAACTGCGCGAAAACACGGCGATATAGGGTAAGCTATGAGAGGTGAGTAATGACACAGCGATCAAGGTGAAGCTATGGGATGTGCGCGAAAACAGCGATGTAGGCGAAGCTATGGGATGTGCGCAAAAACACAGCGATATAGGGGACGGTATGAGAGGTGCACGAAAACACGGCGATATTGGGGAAGCCATGAGAGGTGCGTGAAGGCACAGCGATATAGGGGATGCTATGAGTGGAGCGCGAAAACACCTTGATATTTGGGAAGACAAGAGAGGTGCGCAAAAATAGGGCAATATAGTGAAACCTATGGGATGTGCGCGAAACCACGTCGATACAGGGGAATGTATCAGAGGTGCCAGAAAACACAGCGATATTGGGGACGCTATGGGACATGCGCAAAAAAACAGTGATGTAGTGGAAGGTATGAGAGCTGTGCGAGAAAACGGCGATATAGGGGAAATTGTAAGAGGTGCGCGAAAACATGGCAATACAGGAGAATGTATCAGAGGTGCGAGAGAGCACAGCGATATACGGGAAGTAATGATAGGAGCGAAAACATAGCGATATAGTTGAAGACATGCGAGGTGCGCGAAAACACGGCGATATAGGGTAAGCTATGAGAGGTGAGCAATAACACAGCGATCAAGGTGAAGCTATGGGATGTGCGCGAAAACAGTGATGTAGGCGAAGCTATGTGAGGTACGCGAAAACACAGCGATATAGGGGACGGTATGAGATGTGCATGGATACATGGCGATATTGTGGAAGCCATGAGAGGTGCCTGAAAACACAGCGATATAGGGGAAGGTATGAGAGATGTACAAAAACACATAGATACTGGAGAAGTTAAGAGAGGTGCGTGAAAACACAGCGATATAGGGGAAGGTATGAGAGGTGCGCAAAAAAACGGCGATACAGGGGAAGGTTTGAGAGGTGAGCAATAACACAGCGATAAAAGTGAATCTATGGGATGTGCGCGAAAAGACAGCGATATAGGGGAAGGTATGAGAGGTGCACAAGGCACAGCGATATAGGGGGAGGTATGAGAGGTGCACAAGGCACAGCGATATAGGGCATGCTATGGGAGGTGCGTGAATACACAGCGATATAGGGGACGTGATGAGATGTGCATAAAAACGCAGCGATATTAGAGAAGGTATAAGAACTGTGCAAAAATACAGCGATATAGGAGAAGTTATGAGAGGTGCGTGAAAACACAGCGATATAGGGGAAGGTATGAGAGGTGCGCGAAGGCACAGCGATATAGGGGATGCTATGAGAGGTGAGCAAAAACACGGCGATACAGGGGAAGCTATGAGAGGTGAGCAATTACACAGCGATAAAGGTGAATCTATCGGATGTGCGCGAAAAGACAGCCATATAGGGGAAGGTATGAGAGGTGTGCAATGCACAGCGATATAGGGGATGCTATGGGAGGTGCGTGAATACACACGATATAGGGGACATGATGAGATGTGCATGAAAACGCAGCGATATTAGGGAAGGAATGAGAGGTGCACAAAAACACAGCGATATAGGAGAAGTTATGAGAGGTCTGTGTAAACACATCTATATCGGGGAAGGTAGGAAAGGTGCAAGAAAACACAGCGATATAGGTGAAGGAATGGGAGATGCGCGAAAACAGGGCGATATAAGGGAAGGTATGAGAGGTGCGCGAAGGCACAGCGATGTAGGGGACGTTATGAGATGTGCATGAAAATGTAATGATATTAGTGAAGGTATGAGAAGTGCACAAAAACACAGCGATATAGGGGAAGGTATGAGATGTGCGCGAAAGCACAGCGATATAGGGGAAGGTATGAGATGTGCATGAATACACGGCGATAGATGGGAAACCATGAGAGGTGTGCGAAAATACAGCGATATAGGGGAAGTTATGAGAGGTGCGTGAAAACCCAGCGATATAAGGGGAGGTATGAGAGGTGCACGAAAACACAGCGATATAGGGGACATTATGACATGTGCATGAAAACATGGCGATATAGGGGAAGGTATGAGAGGTGCGCGAAGGCACAGCGATATAAGGAATCTTATGGGAGGTGCACGAATACACAGTGAAATAGGGGACGTTATGAGATGTGCATGAAAACACAGTGATATAGGGGAAGGTATGAGAGGTGCACGAAAACACAGCAATATAGGGGAAGCTATGAGAATTGCACAAAAACACAGCGATGTAGGGGTAGGTATGAGAGGTGCGAGAAAACAGCGATATAGGGGAAGCTATGGGAGTTGCGTGAAAACATGGCGATATAAGAGAAGGTATGAGAGGTGTGCGAAAACATGGCAATATATGGGAAGCTATGATAGGTGTGCAAAAACACTGCGATATATGGGAAGCTATAGGAGGCGCGTGAAAACAGGGCGATATAGGGGAAGCTATGAGAGGTGCGCAAAAGCAGAGCGATACAGGGGAATTGATGAGACGTGCACATGATCACAGCGACATAGGGGAAGCTATGAGAGGAGCGGGAAACACAGCGATATAGAGGAAGCTATGAGAGGTGTGCGAAAACATCGCAATATATGGGAGGCTATGAGAGGTGAGCGAAAACACTGCGATACATGGGAAGCTATGGGAGGCGCGTGAAAACAGGGCAATATAGGGGAAGTTGTGAGAGGTGCACATGATCACAGCGACATAGGGGAAGCTATGAGAGGTGCGCGAAAACACAGCGATATAGGGGAAGCTACCAGAGGTGCGGGAAAACACGGCGAAGTAGAGTAAGTTATGAGAGGACCGCGAAAACAGAGCAATTTGGGGGAAACTATGAGAGGTGTGCGAAAACATCGCAATATATGGGAAGCTACGGGAGGTGCATGTAAACAGGGCGATATAGGGGAAGTTGTGAGAGGTGCATGAGATCACATCGATATAGGGGACGCAATGAGAGGTGCGAGAAAACGCAGCAATATAGGGGACAGTACATCAGGTGCGTGAAAACACAGTGATATAGGGGTAGATATGCGAGGTGCTTGAAAACACAGTGATATAGGGGAAGGTATGCGAGGTGCACAAAAGTACAACGATATAGGGAAAGGTATGAGAGGTGCGCGAAAACACAGCGATAGAGAGGACGCTATAGGAGGTGCGCGAAAACAGGGCGATATAGGAGAAGGTATGAGAGGTGTGCGAAAACATGACAATATATGGGAAGCTATGATAGGTCTGCAAAAACACTGCGATATATGGGAAGCTACAGGAGGCGCATGAAAACAGGGCGATATAGGGGAAGCTATGAGAGGTGCGTGAAAGCAGAGCGATACAGGGGAATTGATGAGAGGTGCACGTGATCACAGCGACATAGGGGAAGCTATGAGAGGTGCGCGAAAATACAGCGATATAGGGGAATGTTTGAGAGGCCGGTGAAAACACAGCGATATATGGTAAGCTATGGGAGGTGCGCGAAAACGTAGCAATATAGGAGAAGCTCTGAGACGTGCGCGAAAACAGAGCGAGATAGGGGAAGATATGGGAGGTGCGTGAAAACACAGCGATACAGCAGAAGGTATGAGATGTGCACGGAAACACAGAAATATAGGGGAAACTATAGGAGGTGCGTGAAAACACAGCAATATTTGGGAAAGTATGTGACGTACGTGAGAACACAGCTATATAGTTGAAGGTATGAGAGGTGCGCAAGAAAACAGAGATGGAGGGGAAGTTAAGAGAAGTGCGCGGAAACAGCCATTTGCGGGAAACTATGAGAGGTATGCGAAAACATCGCAATATATGGGAGGCTATGAGAGGTGAGCGAAAACACTGCGATACATGGGAAGCTATGGGAGGCGCGTGAAAACAGGGCGATATAGGGGAAACTATGGGATATGCGCAAAAACACAGCAATACAGGGGAAGCTCTGAGACGTGCATGAAAACACAGCAATATAGGGGAAGCAATGAGAGGTGTGCGAAAATACATCGATGCAGCAGAAGGTATGAGATGTGCGCAAAAACACAGCAATATAGGGGAAGTTATGGAAGGTGCACGAAACACAGCAATATATGAGAAGGTATGGGACGTACGCGAAAGCACAGCAATATCGTTGAAGGTAGGAGAGGTGCGCGAAAACACAGCAATATAGGGGAAGTTATGAGAGGTGAGCGAAAACACAGCTATATAGGGGACGTTATGTGTGGTGCACGAAAACACGGCGATATAGGAGAAGCTCTAAGAGGTGAGCGAAAACACAGTGATATAGGGGAAGCTATGAGAATTGCGCGAAAACGCAGCGAAGTAGGGAAAGGTGTGAGAGGTGCGAGAAAACAGCGATATAGGGGAAGCTATGGGAGTTGCGTGAAAACAGGGCGATATATGGGAAGCTATGAGAGGTGCGCGAAAGCAGAGCATTACAGGGGAATTGATGAGAGGTGCACGTGATCACAGCAACATAGGGGAAGCTATGAGATGTGCACGAAAACACAGCAATATAGGGGAATGTATGAGAGGCCGGTGAAAACACAGCGATATATGGGAAGCGTGAAAACACGGCGTTATAGGCGAAGTTATGAGAGGTACGCAAAAACACATTGATATAGGGGAAGCTACGAGAGGTGGGCGAAAACACAGCGAAGTAGGGTAAGTTATGAGAGGTGTGCGAAAACATCGCAATATATGGGAAGCTATGAGAGGTGCACAAAAACACTGTGATACATGGGAAGCAACAGGAGGTGTGTGAAAACAGGGTGATATAGGGGAAGTTGTGAGAGGTGCATGAGATCACATCGATATAGTGGACGCAATGAGAAGTGCGCAAAAACGCAGCGATATAGGGGACGGTACATCAGGTGCGTTGAAACCCAGGGATATAGGGGCAGATATGCGAGGTGCTTGAAAACACAGTGATATACATAGGGGAAGGTATAACAGGTGCACGAAAGCACAGCAATATAGAGGAAGCTATAGGAGGTGCGTGAAACACGGTGATATAGGGGAAGGTATGAGAGATGAGCGAAAACTCAGGTATAAAGGGAAACTTATAAGAGGTGCGCAAAAACATGGCGATATAGTCAAATCTATGTGAGATGAGCAAAAAAGCAGCGATATAGGGGAAGCTAGGGGAGGTGCGCCAAAACACAGCAATATAGTGGAAGCTGTCAGAGGTGCGCCAAAACACAGCAATATAGTGGAAGCTATTAGAGGTGCGCGAGAACACAGCGATATAGAGGAAGGTATGAGAGGCACGCAAAAACACAGCGATATAGCGGAAGCTATGAGAGGTGCGCCAATACACAGTGAGATATGGGAAGCTATGGGAGTTGCGCGGAAACACAGCAATATACGGGAAGGTGTGGGAGGTGCGCGAAAACACAGTGATTTAAGTGAAGGTATAAAAGGGAAACGGAAACACAGCGATACAGGGGAAGCTAGGGGAGGTGCGCGGAATAGCACAGCAACATAGGGGAGGCTCTGAGACGTGCGCGAATACAGAGCGATATAGGGGAAGATATGAGAGGTGTGCAAAAACACAGCGATAGAGCAGAAGGTATGAGATTTGCACAGAAACACAGCAATATAGGGGATGCTATGGGAGGTGTGCGAAAACACAGTCATATTTGGGAAACTATGGGATGTGCGCGAGAACACAGCGATATAGTTGAAGGTATGAGAGGTGCGCAAAAACACAATGATATTCGGGAAGCTATGGGAGATGCGGAAACACACAGTGATATAGAGGAATCTACGAGAGGTGCACAAAAACACAGCGATATAGGGGCAGCTGTGGGAGGTGCGTGAAAACACAGCGCTATAGGGAAATTTATAAGAGGTGCGCAAAAACACGGCGATATATGGGAAGCTACAGTAGGTGCGCGAAAACACAGCGAATTAGGTGAAGGTATGAAAGGGAAAAGGAAGCACAGTGATAGAGGGGAAGCTATGGGAGGTGCGCTAAAATATAGCAATATAGGGGAAGCTCTGAGAAGTGCGTGAAAACAGAGCGATATAGGGGAAGATATGGGAGGTGTGCGAAAACACATCGATATGGGGAAGCTATGAGAGGTGCGCGAAAACATAGCAATATAGGGGAAGCTCTGAGAAGTGCGTGAAAACACAGCGATATAGGGGAAGATATGGGAGGTGTGCGAAAACACAGCGATACAGCAGAAGGTATGAGATGTGCGCAAAAACACAGCAATATAGGGGAAGCTATAGAAGGTGCACGAAACACAGCAATATATGAGAAGGTATGGGATGTGCGCGAAAACACATCAATATAGAGGAAGCTACGAGAGTTGCGCGAAAACACAGAGAAGTAGTGTAAGTTATGAGAGGTGCGCGAAAACACAGCAATTTGAGGGGAAACTATGAGAGGTGTGCGAAAACATCGCAATATATGGGAAGCTACGGGAGGTGCGTGTAAACAGGGCGATATAGGGGAAGTTGTGAGAGGTGCATGAGATCACATCGATATAGGGGACGCAATGAGAGGTGCAAGAAAACGCAGCAATATAGGGGACGGTACATCAGGTGCGTGAAAACACAGTGATATAGGGGTAGATATGCGAGGTGCTTGAAAACACAGTGATATAGGGGAAGGTATGCGAGGTGCATAAAAACACAACGATATAGGGAAAGGTATGAGAGGTGCGCGAAAACACAGCGATAGAGAGGACGCTATAGGAGGTGCGCGAATACGGCGATATAGGAGAAGGTATGAGAGGAGTGCGAAAACATGGCAATATATGGGAAGCTATGATAGGTGTGCAAAAACACTGCGATATATGGGAAAGTATAGGAGGCGCATGAAAACAGGGCGATATAGGGGAAGCTATGAGAGGTGCATGAAAGCAGAGCGATACAGGGGAATTGATGAGAGGTGCACGTGATCACAGCGACATAGGGGAAGCTATGAGAGGTGCGCGAAAACACAGCGATATAGGGGAATGTTTGAGAGGCCGGTGAAAACACAGCGATATATGGTAAGCTATGGGAGGTGCGCGAAAACATAGCAATATAGGAGAAGCTCTGAGACGTGCGCGAAAACAGAGCGAGATAGGGGAAGATATGGGAGGTGCGTGAAAACACAGCGATACAGCAGAAGGTATGAGATGTGCACGGAAACACAGCAATATAGGGGAAGCTATAGGAGGTGCGTGAAAACACAGCAATATTTGGGAAAGTATGTGACATGCGTGAGAACACAGCGATATAGTTGAAGGTATGAGAGGTGCGCAAGAAAACAGCGATTGAGGGGAAGTTATGAGAAGTGCGCGGAAACACAGCCATTTACAGGAATCTATGAGAGGTGTGCGAAAACATCGCAATATATGGGACGCTATGAGAGGTGAGCGAAAACACTGTGATACATGGGAAGCTATGGGAGGCGCGTGAAAACAGGGTGATATAGGGGAAGTTGTGAAAGGTGCACGAGGTCACATTGATATAGGGGACGTGATCAGAGGTGCGAAAACGCACCAAATTGGGGGACTGTATATCAGGTGCGTGGTAACACAGCGATATATGGGAAGGTATGAGAGGTGTGCGAAAACACAGCGATACAGCAGAAGGTATGAGATGTGCGCAGAAACACAGCAATATAGGGGAAGCTATGGAAGGTGCACGAAACACAGCAATATATGAGAAGGTATGGGATGTGCGCGAAAACACAGCAATATCGTTGAAGGTAGGAGAGGTGTGCGAAAACATCGTAATATATGGGAGGCTATGAGAGGTGAGCGATAACACTGCGATACATGGGAAGCTATGGGAGGCGCATGAAAACAGGGCGATATAGGGGAAGTTGTGCGAGGTGCACGAAAGCAGAGCGATACAGGGGAATTGATCAGAGGTGCGCGTGATTACAGTGACATAGGGGAGGCTATGACAGGTGCGCGAAAACACAGCGATATAGGGGAATGAATGAGAGGCCGGTGAAAACACAACGATATATGGGAAGCTATGGGAGGTGCATGAAAACACGGCGATATAGGGGAAGCTATGAGAGGTGCGCGAAAACTCAGCGATTTGGTGGAAACTATGAGAGGTGTGCGAAAACATCGCAATATATGGGAAGCTATGGGAGGCGCGTGAAAACAGGGTGATATAGGGGAATTTGTGAGAGGTGCACGAGATCATATCGATATAGGGTACGCAATGAGAGGTGCGCAAAAACGCAGCGATATAGGGGACGGTACATCAGGTGCGTTGAAACACAGGGATATAGGGGCAGATATGCGAGGTGCTTGAAAACACAACGATATAGGGGCGGGTATGACAGGTGCATGAAAACACAGCGATATAGAGGAAGCTATAGGAGATGCGTGAAATCACGAATATATAGGGGAAGGTATGAGAGATGAGCGAAAACTCAGGTACAAAGGGAAGCTTATGAGAGGTGCGCAAAAACATGGCGATATTGTCAAATCTATGAGAGATGAGCAAAAAAGCAGCGATATAGGGGAAGCTAGGGGAGATGCGCCAAAACACAGCAATATAGTGGAAGCTATCAGAGGTGCGCGAGAACACAGCGATATAGAGGAAGGTATGAGAGGCACGCAAAAACACAGCGATATATGGGAAGCTATGGGAGGTGTGTGAAAACACGGCGTTATAGGCGAAGGTATGAGAGGTGCACGAAAACACAGAGATTTTGGGAAAGCTATGAGAGTTGCGCGAAAGTACAGCGCTATAGGGGAATATATGAGAGGTGCGCGAAAACACGGCGATATAGGGGAAGCTCTGAGACGTGCGTGAAAACACAGCGATATCGTTGAAGGTAGGAGAGGTGCACGAAAACACAGCAATGTAGGGGAAGTTATGAGAGGTGAGCGAAAACACAGCAATATAGGGGAAGCTATGAGAATTGCACAAAAACACAGCGATGTAGGGGTAGGTATGAGAGGTGCGAGAAAACAGCGATATAGGGGAAGCTATGGGAGTTGCGTGAAAACATGGCGATATAAGAGAAGGTATGAGAGGTGTGCGAAAACATGGCAATATATGGGAAGCTATGATAGGTGTGCAAAAACACTGCGATATATGGGAAGCTATAGGAGGCGCGTGAAAACAGGGCGATATAGGGGAAGCTATGAGAGGTGCGCAAAAGCAGAGCGATACAGGGGAATTGATGAGACGTGCACATGATCACAGCGACATAGGGGAAGCTATGAGAGGAGCGGGAAACACAGCGATATAGAGGAAGCTATGAGAGGTGTGCGAAAACATCGCAATATATGGGAGGCTATGAGAGGTGAGCGAAAACACTGCGATACATGGGAAGCTATGGGAGGCGCGTGAAAACAGGGCAATATAGGGGAAGTTGTGAGAGGTGCACATGATCACAGCGACATAGGGGAAGCTATGAGAGGTGCGCGAAAACACAGCGATATAGGGGAATGTATGAGAGGCCGGTGAAAACACAGCAATATATGGGAAGCGATGGGAGGTGCGTGAAAACATGGCGTTATAGGCGAAGGTATGAGAGGTGCGTGAAAACACATCGATATAAGGGAAGCTACCAGAGGTGCGGGAAAACACGGCGAAGTAGAGTAAGTTATGAGAGGTCCGCGAAAACAGAGCAATTTGGAGGAAACTATGAGAGGTGTGCGAAAACATCGCAATATATGGGAAGCTACGGGAGGTGCATGTAAACAGGGCGATATAGGGGAAGTTGTGAGAGGTGCATGAGATCACATCGATATAGGGGACGCAATGAGAGGTGCGAGAAAACGCAGCAATATAGGGGACAGTACATCAGGTGCGTGAAAACACAGTGATATAGGGGTAGATATGCGAGGTGCTTGAAAACACAGTGATATAGGGGAAGGTATGCGAGGTGCACAAAAGTACAACGATATAGGGAAAGGTATGAGAGGTGCGCGAAAACACAGCGATAGAGAGGACGCTATAGGAGGTGCGCGAAAACAGGGCGATATAGGAGAAGGTATGAGAGGTGTGCGAAAACATGACAATATATGGGAAGCTATGATAGGTCTGCAAAAACACTGCGATATATGGGAAGCTACAGGAGGCGCATGAAAACAGGGCGATATAGGGGAAGCTATGAGAGGTGCGTGAAAGCAGAGCGATACAGGGGAATTGATGAGAGGTGCACGTGATCACAGCGACATAGTGGAAGCTATGAGAGGTGCGCGAAAACACAGCGATATAGGGGAATATTTGAGAGGCCGGTGAAAACACAGCGATATATGGTAAGCTATGGGAGGTGCGCGAAAATGTAGCAATATAGGAGAAGCTCTGAGACGTGCGCGAAAACAGAGCGAGATAGGGGAAGATATGGGGGGTGCGTGAAAACACAGCGATACAGCAGAAGGTATGAGATGTGCACGGAAACACAGCAATATAGCGGAAGCTATAGGAGGTGCGTGAAAACACAGCAATATTTGGGAAAGTATGTGACGTGCGTGAGAACACAGCGATATAGTTGAAGGTATGAGAGGTGCACGAGAAAACAGCGATGGAGGGGAAGTTATGAGAAGTGCGCGGAAACAGCCATTTGCGGGAAACTATGAGCGGTGTGCGAAAACATCGCAATATATGGGAGGCTATGAGAGGTGAGCGAAAACACTGCGATACATGGGAAGCTATGGGAGGTGCGTGAAAACACGGCGATACAGGGGAAGGTATGAGAGGTGCACGAAAACACATCGATATGGGGAAACTACGACAGGCGCACAAAAACACATCGATATAGTGGAATGTATGAGAGGTGCACGAAAACACAGAGATTTTGGGAAAGCTATGAGAGTTGCGCGAAAGCACAGCGCTATAGGGGAATATACGAGAGGTGCGCGAAAACACGGCGATATAGGGGAAGCTCTGAGACGTGCGTGAAAACACAGCAATATAGGGGAAGCAATGAGAGGTGTGCGAAAACACATCGATACAGCGGAAGGTATGAGATGTGCGCAGAAACACAGCAATATAGGGGAAGCTATGGGACGTGCACGAAAACACAGCGATATCGTTGAAGGTAGGAGAGGTGCACGAAAACACAGCAATGTAGGGGAAGTTATGAGAGGTGAGCGAAAACACAGCAATATAGGGGAAGCTATGAGAATTGCACAAAAACACAGCGATGTAGGGGAAGGTATGAGAGGTGCGAGAAAACAGCGATATAGGGGAAGCTATGGGAGTTGCGTGAAAACATGGCGATATAAGAGAAGGTATGAGAGGTGTGCGAAAACATGGCAATATATGGGAAGCTATGATAGGTGTGCAAAAACACTGCGATATATGGGAAGCTATAGGAGGCACGTGAAAACAGGGCAATATAGGGGAAGCTATGAGAGGTGCGCAAAAGCAGAGCGATACAGGGGAATTGATGAGACGTGCACATGATCACAGCGACATAGGGGAAGCTATGAGAGCAGCGGGAAACACAGCGATATAGAGGAAGCTATGACAGGTGCACGAAAACACAGGGATATAGGGGAAGCTGTGGGAGGCGCTCGAAAACATCGCAATATATGGGAAGCTACGGGAGGAGCGCAAAAGCAGAGCGATACAGGGGAATTGATGAGAGGTGCATGTGATCACAGCGACATAGGGGAAGCTATGAGAGGTGCGCGAAAACACAGCGATATAGGGGAATGTATGAGAGGCCGGTGAAAACACAGCGATATATGGGAAGCTATGGGAGGTGCGTGATAACACGGCGTTATAGGTGAAGGTATGAGAGGTGCACGAAAACACATCAATATAGAGGAAGCTACGAGAGGTGCGCGAAAACACAGAGAAGTAGTGTAAGTTATGAGAGGTGCGCGAAAACACAGCAATTTGAGGGGAAACTATGAGAGGTGTGCGAAAACATCGCAATATATGGGAAGCTACGGGAGGTGCGTGTAAACAGGGTGATATAGGGGAAGTTGTGAGAGGTGCATGAGATCACATCGATATAGGGGACGCAATGAGAGGTGCGCGAAAACACAGTGAAGTAGAGTAAGTTATGAGAGTTGCGCGAAAACACAGCGATTTGAGGGAAACTATGAGAGGTGTGCGAAAACATCGCAATATATGGGAAGCTGCGGGAGTTGTGCGAAAGCAGAGCGATACAGCGGAATTGATGAGAGGTGCACGTGATCACAGCGACATAGCGGAAGCTATGAGAGGTGCGCGAAAACACAGCGATATAGGGGAATGTATGAGAGGCCGGTGAAAACACAGCAATATATGGGAAGCGATGGGAGGTGCGTGAAAACATGGCGTTATAGGCGAAGGTATGAGAGGTGCGCGAAAACACATCAATATAGAGGAAGCTACGAGAGTTGCGCGAAAACACAGAGAAGTAGTGTAAGTTATGAGAGGTGCGCGAAAACACAGCAATTTGAGGGGAAACTATGAGAGGTGTGCGAAAACATCGCAATATATGGGAAGCTACGGGAGGTGCGTGTAAACAGGGCGATATAGGGGAAGTTGTGAGAGGTGCATGAGATCACATCGATATAGGGGACGCAATGAGAGGTGCAAGAAAACGCAGCAATATAGGGGACGGTACATCAGGTGCGTGAAAACACAGTGATATAGGGGTAGATATGCGAGGTGCTTGAAAACACAGTGATATAGGGGAAGGTATGCGAGGTGCATAAAAACACAACGATATAGGGAAAGGTATGAGAGGTGCGTGAAAACACAGCGATAGAGAGGACGCTATAGGAGGTGCGCGAAAACGGCGATATAGGAGAAGGTATGAGAGGAGTGCGAAAACATGGCAATATATGGGAAGCTATGATAGGTGTGCAAAAACACTGCGATATATGGGAAAGTATAGGAGGCGCATGAAAACAGGGCGATATAGGGGAAGCTATGAGAGGTGCATGAAAGCAGAGCGATACAGGGGAATTGATGAGAGGTGCACGTGATCACAGCGACATAGGGGAAGCTATGAGAGGTGCGCGAAAACACAGCGATATAGGGGAATGTTTGAGAGGCCGGTGAAAACACAGCGATATATGGTAAGCTATGGGAGGTGCGCGAAAACATAGCAATATAGGAGAAGCTCTGAGGCGTGCGCGAAAACAGAGCGAGATAGGGGAAGATATGGGAGGTGCGTGAAAACACAGCGATACAGCAGAAGGTATGAGATGTGCACGGAAACACAGCAATATAGGGGAAGCTATAGGAGGTGCGTGAAAACACAGCAATATTTGGGAAAGTATGTGACATGCGTGAGAACACAGCGATATAGTTGAAGGTATGAGAGGTGCGCAAGAAAACAGCGATTGAGGGGAAGTTATGAGAAGTGCGCGGAAACACAGCCATTTACAGGAATCTATGAGAGGTGTGCGAAAACATCGCAATATATGGGACGCTATGAGAGGTGAGCGAAAACACTGTGATACATGGGAAGCTATGGGAGGCGCGTGAAAACAGGGTGATATAGGGGAAGTTGTGAAAGGTGCACGAGGTCACATTGATATAGGGGACGTGATCAGAGGTGCGAAAACGCACCAAATTGGGGGACTGTATATCAGGTGCGTGGTAACACAGCAATATATGGGAAGGTATGAGAGGCCGGTGAAAACACAGCGATATATGGGAAGCTATGGGAAGTGCGTGAAAACACGGCAATACAGGGGAAGGTATGAGAGGTGCACGAAAACACATCGATATGGGGAATCTACGACAGGTGCGCAAAATCTCAGCGATATAGTGGAATGTATGAGAGGTGCGCGAAAACACGGCAATATAAGGGAAGCTATGGGATATGCGCGAAAACACAGCAATATAGGGGAAGCTCTGAGACGTGCGTGAAAACACAGCGATATAGGGGAATCAATGAGAGGTGTGCGAAAACACATCGATACAGCAGAAGGTATGAGATGTACGCAAAGACACAGCAATATAGGGGAAGCTATGGAAGGTGCACGAAACACAGCGATATATGAGAAGGTATGGGACGTGCGTGAAAACACAGCAATATCGTTGAAGGTAGGAGAGGTGCGCGAAAACACAGCAATATAGGGGAAGTTACGAGAGGTGAGCGAAAAAACAGCGCAACTTTTTTGTCTTGATGTGCAGAGCCATGAGACAACTTTAAAAGAACTCAGAAACATGATGGAACTTAAAGTAAATGTATCCCTCTGGTTTGCACTCTGCACTTTGGTGGAAAATTGAGATGTATACTAACTTAATGTCAGAACATAGCATGCACTGAGAAAGTAACTTTTTTGTCTTGATGAACAGAGGCATGAAACAACTTTCAACCTACTCATACTCATGTGGGAAGTTAACCTAAGGTGCTTCCATTAGGTTTGCAGTATGTACTTTGGTGTAAAATTGAAATGTATACTATTTGTATTGTCGAAGCATAGTATGCACTGAGAAAGTAACTTTTTTGTCTTGATGAACAGAGGCATGAAACAACTTTCAACCTACTCATACTCATGTGGGAAGTTAACCAAAGGTGTTTCCATTAGGTTTGCAGTAAGTGCTTTGGAGTAAAATTGAAATGTATACTTTTTGTATTGTCTTAGTATTGTATGCACTGAGATAATAACCTTTTTGTTTTCATGTGTAGAGCCATGAACCAACTTTCAAACTACTCCTAATCATGTGGTAAGTTAACCTAAGGTGTTTCCATTAGGTTTGCAGTAAGTACTTTGGTGTAAACTTGAACTGCATACTATTTGTATTATCTAACCATTGTATGCCCTGAGTTAACAACATTTTTGTGTTCATGTGTAGAGCCATGAAACAAACTTCAAACTACTCCTAATCATGTGGGAATTTAACCTAAGCTGTTTACATTAGGTTTGCAGCAAGTACTTTAGTGTAAAATTGAAATGTATACTATTTGTATTGTAAAAGCATTGTATGCACTGAGAAAACAACTTTTTTGTCTTGATGTGCAGAGCCATAATACAACTTTCAAACAACTCAGAAACATGTGGGAAGTTAACCTAAGGTGTTTCCATTAGGTTTGCAGTAAGTACTTTGGTATAAAATTGAAATGTATACTATTTGTATTATCTGAGCATTGTATGCACTGAGTTAACAACATTTTTGTGTTGATGTGTAGAGCCATGAGACAACTTTCAAACAACTCAGAAACATGTGGGAAGTTAACTTAAAATGTATCCCAATGGTTTGCACTCTGCACTTTGGTGGAAAATTGAGATGTATGCTAACTTAATGTCAGAACATAGCATGCACTGAGAAAATAACTTTTTTGCCTTGATGTGCAGAGCCATAATACAACTTTCAAACAACTCAGAAACATGTGGGAAGTTAACCTAAGGTGTTTCCATTTGGTTTGCAGTAAGTACTTTGGTGTAAACTTGAACTGTATACTATTTGTATTCTCTAACCATTGTATGCCCTGAGTTAACAACATTTTTGTGTTCATGTGTAGAGCCATGAAACAACTTTCAAACTACTCATAATCATGTGGGAAGTTAACTTAAAATATCTCCCAATGGTTTGCACTCTGCACTTTGGTGGAAAATTCAGATGTATACTACCTTAATGTCAGAACTTAGTATGCACTTAGAAAGTAACTTCTTTGCCTTGATGAACAGAGGCATGAAACAACTTTCAACCTACTCATACTCATGTGGGAAGTTAACCAAAGGTGTGTCCATTAGGTTTGCAGTAAGTGCTTTGGAGTAAAATTGAAATGTATTCTTTTTGTATTGTCTTAGTATAGTATGCACTCAGATAATAACTTTTTTGTTTTCATGTGTAGTGCCATGAACCAACTTTCAAACTACTCCTAATCATGTGGGAAGTTAACCTAAGGTGTTTCCATTAGGTTTGCAGTAGGTACTTTGCTGTAAACTTGAACTGTATACTCTTTGTTTTATCTAACCATTGTTTGCCCTGAGTTAACAACATTTTTGTGTTCATGTGTAGAGCCATGAAACAACTTTCAAACTACTCATAATCATGTGGGAAGTTAACTTAAAATGTTTCCCAATGGTTTGCACTCTGCAATTTGGTGGAAAATTGAGATGTATGCTACCTTAATGTCAGAGCATACTATGCACTGAGAAAGTAACTTATTTGTCTTGATGAACAGAGGCATGAAACAACATTAACCTACTCATACTCATGTGGGAAGTTAACCTAAGGTGTTTCCATTAGGTTTGCAGTAAGTACTTTAGTGTAAAATTGAAATGTATACTATTTGTATTGTAAAAGCATTGTAAGCTCTGAGAAAACATCTTTTTTGTCTTGATGTGCAGAGCCATAATACAACTTTCAAACAACTCAGAAACATGTGGGAAGTTAACCTAAGGTGTTTCCATTAGGTTTGCAGTATGTACTTTGGTGTAAAATTGAAATGTATACTATTTCTATTATCTAAGCATTATATGCACTGAAATAACAACTTTTTTGCGTTGATGTGTGGAGCCATCAAAAAACTTTCAAACTACTCATAATCATTTGGGAAGTTAACATAAGGTGTTTCCATTAGGTTTGCAGTAAGTACTTTGGTGTAAAATTGATATGTATACTATTTGTATTATATAAGCATTGTATGCCCTGAGTTAACAACATTTTTGTGTTGATGTGTAGAGTCATGAAGCAACTTTCAAACTACTCATAATCATGTGGGAAGTTAACTTAAAATGTTTCCCAATGGTTTGGACTCTGCACTTTGGTGGAAATTTGAGATGTATACTACCTTAATGTCAGAACATAGTATGCACTGAGAAGGTAACTTTTTTGTCTTGATGAACAGAGGCATGAAACAACTTTCAACCTACTAATACTCATGTAGGAAGTTAACCAAAGGTGTTTCCATTAGGTTTGCAGTAAGTACTTTGGTGTAAAATTGAAATATATGCTACTTGTATTGTAAAAGCGTTGCATGCACTCAGAAAACAACTTTTTTGCCTTGAACTGCAGAGCCATAATACAACTTTCAAACAACTCAGAAACATGTGGGAAGTTAACCTAAGGTGTTTCCATTAGGTTTGCAGTAAGTACTTTGGTGTAAAATTGAAATGTATACTATTTGTTTTATCAAAGCATTGTATGCACTGAGTTAACAACATTTTTGTGTTGATGTGTGGAGCCATGAGACAACTTTCAAACAACTCAGAAACATGTGGGAAGTTAACTTAAAATGTATCCCAATGGTTTGCGCTCTGCACTTTGGTGGAAAATTGAGATGTATACTAACTTAATGTCAGAACATAGCATGCACTGAGAAAGTAACTTTTTTGTCTTGATGAACAGAGGCATGAAACAACTTTCAACCTACTCATACTCATGTGGGAAGTTAACCAAAGGTGTTTCCATTAGGTTTGCAGTAAGTGCTTTGGAGTAAAATTGAAATGTATACTTTTTGTATTGTCTTAGTATTGTATGCACTGAGATAATAACCTTTTTGTTTTCATGTGTAGAGCCATGAACCAACTTTCAAACTACTCCTAATCATGTGGGAAGTTAAGCTAAGGTGTTTCCATTAGGTTTGCAGCAAGTACTTTAGTGTAAAATTGAAATGTATACTGTTTGCATTGTAAAAGCATTGTATGCACTGAGAAAACAACTTTTTTGTCTTGATGTGCAGAGCCATAATACAACTTTCAAACAACTCAGAAACATGTGGGAAGTTAACCTAATGTGTTTCCATTAGGTTTGCAGTATGTACTTTGGTGTAAAATTGAAATGTATACTATTTGTATTATCTAAGCATTGTATGCACTGAGATAACAACATTTTTGTGTTGATGTGTGGAGCCATGAAAAAACTTTCAAACTACTCATAATCATTTGGGAAGTTAACATAAGGTGTTTCCAATAGGTATGCAGTAAGTACCTTGGTGTAAAATTGAAATGTATACTATTTGTATTATCTAACCATTGTATGCCCTGAGTTAACAACATTTTTGTGTTGATGTGTAGAGCCATGAAGCAACTTTCAAACTACTCATAATCATTTGGGAAGTTAACTTAAAATGTTTCCCACTGGTTTGCACTCTGCACTTTGGTGGAAATTTGAGATGTATACTACCTTAATTTCAGGACATAGTGTGCATTGAGAAAGTAACTTTTTTGTCTTGATGAACAGAGGCATGAAACAACTTTCAACCTACTCATTCTCATTTGGGAAGTTAACCAAATGTGTTTCCATTAGGTTTGCAGTAAGTGCTTTGGAGTAAAATTGAAATGTATACTTTTTGTATTCTCTTAGTAATGTATGCACTGAGATAATAACCTTTTTGTTTTCATGTGTAGAGCCATGAACCAACTTTCAAACTACTCCTAATCATGTGGGAAGTTAACCTAAGGTGTTTCCATTAGGTTTGCAGTAAGTACTTTGGTGTAAACTTGAACTGTATACTATTTGTATTGTCTAACCATTGTATGCCCTGAGTTAACAACGTTTTTGTGTTGATGCGTAGAGCCATGAAGCAACTTTCAAACTACTCATAATCATTTTGGAAGTTAACTTAAAATGTTTCCCAATGGTTTGCACTCTGCACTTTGGTGGAAATTTGAGATGTATACTACCTTAATTTCAGAAAATAGTGTGCACTGAGAAAGTAACTTTTTTGTCTTGATGAACAGAGGCATGAAACAACTTTCAACCTACTCATACTCATGTGGGAAGTTAACCAAAGGTGTTTCCATTAGGTTTGCAGTAAGTGCTTTGGAGTAAAATTGAAATGTATACTTTTTGTATTGTCTTAGTATTGTATGCACTGAGATAATAACCTTTTTGTTTTCATGTGTAGAGCCATGAACCAACTTTCAAACTACTCCTAATCATGTGGTAAGTTAACCTAAGGTGTTTCCATTAGGTTTGCAGTAAGTACTTTGGTGTAAACTTGAACTGCATACTATTTGTATTATCTAACCATTGTATGCCCTGAGTTAACAACATTTTTGTGTTCATGTGTAGAGCCATGAAACAAACTTCAAACTACTCCTAATCATGTGGGAATTTAACCTAAGCTGTTTACATTAGGTTTGCAGCAAGTACTTTAGTGTAAAATTGAAATGTATACTATTTGTATTGTAAAAGCATTGTATGCACTGAGAAAACAACTTTTTTGCCTTGATGTGCAGAGCCATAATACAACTTTCAAACAACTCAGAAACATGTGGGAAGTTAACCTAAGGTGTTTCCATTAGGTTTGCAGTAAGTACTTTGGTATAAAATTGAAATGTATACTATTTGTATTATCTGAGCATTGTATGCACTGAGTTAACAACATTTTTCTGTTGATGTGTAGAGCCATGAGACAACTTTCAAACAACTCAGAAACATGTGGGAAGTTAACTTAAAATGTATCCCAATGGTTTGCACTCTGCACTTTGGTGGAAAATTGAGATGTATGCTAACTTAATGTCAGAACATAGCATGCACTGAGAAAATAACTTTTTTGCCTTGATGTGCAGAGCCATAATACAACTTTCAAACAACTCAGAAACATGTGGGAAGTTAACCTAAGGTGTTTCCATTTGGTTTGCAGTAAGTACTTTGGTGTAAAATTGAAATGTATACTATTTGTATTAACAAAGCATTGTATGCACTGAGTTAACAACATTTTTGTGTTGATGTGTAGAGCCATGAGACAACTTTCAAACAACTCAGAAACATGTGGGAAGTTAACTTAAAATGTATCCCAATGGTTTGCACTCTGCACTTTGGTGGAAAATTGAGATGTATACTAACTTAATGTCAGAACATAGCATGCACTGAGAAAGTAACTTTTTTGTCTTGATGAACAGAGGCAAGAAACAACTTTCAACCTACTCATACTCATGTGGGAAGTTAACCTAACGTGTTTCCATTAGGTTTGCAGTAAGTGCCTTGGTGTAAAATTGAAATGTATACTATTTCTATTGTCGAAGCATGGTATGCACTCAGAAAACAACTTTTTTGTCTTGATGTGCAGAGCCATAATACAACTTTCAAACAACTCAGAAACATGTGGGAAGTTAACCTAAGGTGTTTCCATTAGGTTTGCAGTATGTACTTTGGTGTAAAATTGAAATGTATACTATTTGTATTATCTAAGCATTGTATGCACTGAGATAACAACTTTTTTGTGTTGATGTGTGGAGCCATGAAAAAACTTTCAAACTACTCATAATCATTTGGGAAGTTAACATAAGGTGTTTCCAATAGGTTTGCAGTAAGTACTTTGGTGTAAAATTGAAATGTATACTACCTTAATTTCAGAACATAGTGTGCACTGAGAAAGTAACTTTTTTGTCTTGATGAACAGAGGCATGAAACAACTTTCAACCTACTCATTCTCATTTGGGAAGTTAACCAAATGTGTTTCCATTAGGTTTGCAGTAAGTGCTTTGGAGTAAAATTGAAATGTATACTTTTTGTATTGTCTTAGTATTGTATGCACTGAGATAATAACCTTTTTGTTTTCATGTGTAGAGCCATGAACCAACTTTCAAAGTACTCCTAATCATGTGGGAAGTTAACCTAAGGTGTTTCCATTAGGTTTGCAGCAAGTACTTTGGTGTAAACTTGAACTGTATACTATTTGTATTCTCTAACCATTGTATGCCCTGAGTTAACAACATTTTTGTGTTCATGTGTAGAGCCATGAAACAACTTTCAAACTACTCATAATCATGTGGGAAGTTAACTTAAAATATCTCCCAATGGTTTGCACTCTGCACTTTGGTGGAAAATTCAGATGTATACTACCTTAATGTCAGAACTTAGTATGCACTTAGAAAGTAACTTCTTTGCCTTGATGAACAGAGGCATGAAACAACTTTCAACCTACTCATACTCATGTGGGAAGTTAACCAAAGGTGTGTCCATTAGGTTTGCAGTAAGTGCTTTGGAGTAAAATTGAAATGTATTCTTTTTGTATTGTCTTAGTATAGTATGCACTCAGATAATAACTTTTTTGTTTTCATGTGTAGTGCCATGAACCAACTTTCAAACTACTCCTAATCATGTGGGAAGTTAACCTAAGGTGTTTCCATTAGGTTTGCAGTAAGTACTTTGCTGTAAACTTGAACTGTATACTCTTTGTTTTATCTAACCATTGTATGCCCTGAGTTAACAACATTTTTGTGTTCATGTGTAGAGCCATGAAACAACTTTCAAACTACTCATAATCATGTGGGAAGTTAACTTAAAATGTTTCCCAATGGTTTGCACTCTGCAATTTGGTGGAAAATTGAGATGTATGCTACCTTAATGTCAGAGCATACTATGCACTGAGAAAGTAACTTATTTGTCTTGATGAACAGAGGCATGAAACAACATTAACCTACTCATACTCATGTGGGAAGTTAACCTAAGGTGTTTCCATTAGGTTTGCAGTAAGTACTTTAGTGTAAAATTGAAATGTATACTATTTGTATTGTAAAAGCATTGTAAGCTCTGAGAAAACATCTTTTTTGTCTTGATGTGCAGAGCCATAATACAACTTTCAAACAACTCAGAAACATGTGGGAAGTTAACCTAAGGTGTTTCCATTAGGTTTGCAGTATGTACTTTGGTGTAAAATTGAAATGTATACTATTTCTATTATCTAAGCATTATATGCACTGAAATAACAACTTTTTTGCGTTGATGTGTGGAGCCATGAAAAAACTTTCAAACTACTCATAATCATTTGGGAAGTTAACATAAGGTGTTTCCATTAGGTTTGCAGTAAGTACTTTGGTGTAAAATTGATATGTATACTATTTGTATTATATAAGCATTGTATGCCCTGAGTTAACAACATTTTTGTGTTGATGTGTAGAGTCATGAAGCAACTTTCAAACTACTCATAATCATGTGGGAAGTTAACTTAAAATGTATCCCAATGGTTTGGACTCTGCACTTTGGTGGAAATTTGAGATGTATACTACCTTAATGTCAGAACATAGTATGCACTGAGAAGGTAACTTTTTTGTCTTGATGAACAGAGGCATGAAACAACTTTCAACCTACTAATACTCATGTAGGAAGTTAACCAAAGGTGTTTCCATTAGGTTTGCAGTAAGTACTTTGGTGTAAAATTGAAATATATGCTACTTGTATTGTAAAAGCGTTGCATGCACTCAGAAAACAACTTTTTTGCCTTGAACTGCAGAGCCATAATACAACTTTCAAACAACTCAGAAACATGTGGGAAGTTAACCTAAGGTGTTTCCATTAGGTTTGCAGTAAGTACTTTGGTGTAAAATTGAAATGTATACTATTTGTTTTATCAAAGCATTGTATGCACTGAGTTAACAACATTTTTGTGTTGATGTGTGGAGCCATGAGACAACTTTCAAACAACTCAGAAACATGTGGGAAGTTAACTTAAAATGTATCCCAATGGTTTGCGCTCTGCACTTTGGTGGAAAATTGAGATGTATACTAACTTAATGTCAGAACATAGCATGCACTGAGAAAGTAACTTTTTTGTCTTGATGAACAGAGGCATGAAACAACTTTCAACCTACTCATACTCATGTGGGAAGATAACCTAAGGTGCTTCCATTAGGTTTGCAGTATGTACTTTGGTGTAAAATTGAAATGTATACTATTTGTATTATCTAAGCATTGTAAGCACTGAGATAACAACTTTTTTGTGTTGATGTGTGGAGCCATGAAAAAACTTTCATACTGCTCATAATCATTTGGGAAGTTCACCTAAGGTGTTTCCATTAGGTTTGCAGTAAGTGCCTTGGTGTAAAATTGAAATGTATACTATTTGTATTGTCGAAGCATAGTGTGCACTGAGAAAGTAACTTTTTTGTCTTGATGAACAGAGGCATGAAACAACTTTCAACCTACTCATACTCATGTGGGAAGTTAACCAAAGGTGTTTCCATTAGGTTTGCAGTAAGTGCTTTGGAGTAAAATTGAAATGTATACTTTTTGTATTGTCTTAGCATTGTATGCACTGAGATAATAACCTTTTTGTTTTCATGTGTAGAGCCATGAACCAACTTTCAAACTACTCCTAATCATGTGGGAAGTTAAGCTAAGGTGTTTCCATTAGGTTTGCAGCAAGTACTTTAGTGTAAAATTGAAATGTATACTGTTTGTATTGTAAAAGCATTGTATGCACTGAGAAAACAACTTTTTTGTCTTGATGTGCAGAGCCATAATACAACTTTCAAACAACTCAGAAACATGTGGGAAGTTAACCTAATGTGTTTCCATTAGGTTTGCAGTATGTACTTTGGTGTAAAATTGAAATGTATACTATTTGTATTATCTAAGCATTGTATGCACTGAGATAACAACTTTTTTGTGTTGATGTGTGGAGCCATGAAAAAACTTTCAAACTACTCATAATCATTTGGGAAGTTAACTTAAAATGTTTCCCAATGGTTTGCACTCTGCAATTTGGTGGAAAATTGAGATGTATACTACCTTAATGTCAGAGCATACTATGCACTGAGAAAGTAACTTATTTGTCTTGATGAACAGAGGCATGAAACAACATTAACCTACTCATACTCATGTGGGAAGTTAACCTAAGGTGTTTCCATTAGGTTTGCAGTAAGTACTTTAGTGTAAAATTGAAATGTATACTATTTGTATTGTAAAAGCATTGTAAGCTCTGAGAAAACATCTTTTTTGTCTTGATGTGCAGAGCCATAATACAACTTTCAAACAACTCAGAAACATGTGGGAAGTTAACCTAAGGTGTTTCCATTAGGTTTGCAGTATGTACTTTGGTGTACAATTGAAATGTATACTATTTCTATTATCTAAGCATTATATGCACTGAAATAACAACTTTTTTGTGTTGATGTGTGGAGCCATGAAAAAACTTTCAAACTACTCATAATCATTTGGGAAGTTAACATAAGGTGTTTCCATTAGGTTTGCAGTAAGTACTTTGGTGTAAAATTGATATGTATACTATTTGTATTATATAAGCATTGTATGCCCTGAGTTAACAACATTTTTGTGTTGATGTGTAGAGCCATGAAGCAACTTTCAAACTACTCATAATCATGTGGGAAGTTAACTTAAAATGTTTCCCAATGGTTTGGACTCTGCACTTTGGTGGAAATTTGAGATGTATACTACCTTAATGTCAGAACACAGTATGCACTGAGAAAGTAACTTTTTTGTCTTGATGAACAGAGGCATGAAACAACTTTCAACCTACTAATACTCATGTGGGAAGTTAACCAAAGGTGTTTCCATTAGGTTTGCAGTAAGTACTTTGGTGTAAAATTGAAATATATGCTACTTGTATTGTAAAAGCGTTGCATGCACTCAGAAAACAACTTTTTTGCCTTGAACTGCAGAGCCATAATACAACTTTCAAACAACTCAGAAACATGTGGGAATTTAACCTAAGGTGTTTCCATTAGGTTTGCAGTAAGTACTTTGGTGTAAAATTGAAATATATACTATTTGTTTTATCAAAGCATTGTATGCACTGAGTTAACAACATTATTGTGTTGATGTGTGGAGCCATGAGACAACTTTCAAACAACTCAGAAACATGTGGGAAGTTAACTTAAAATGTATCCCAATGGTTTGCGCTCTGCACTTTGGTGGAAAATTGAGATGTATACTAACTTAATGTCAGAACATAGCATGCACTGAGAAAGTAACTTTTTTGTCTTGATGAACAGAGGCATGAAACAACTTTCAACCTACTCATACTCATGTGGGAAGATAACCTAAGGTGCTTCCATTAGGTTTGCAGTATGTACTTTGGTGTAAAATTGAAATGTATACTATTTGTATTATCTAAGCATTGTAAGCACTGAGATAACAACTTTTTTGTGTTGATGTGTGGAGCCATGAAAAAACTTTCATACTGCTCATAATCATTTGGGAAGTTCACCTAAGGTGTTTCCATTAGGTTTGCAGTAAGTGCCTTGGTGTAAAATTGAAATGTATACTATTTGTATTGTCGAAGCATAGTGTGCACTGAGAAAGTAACTTTTTTGTCTTGATGAACAGAGGCATGAAACAACTTTCAACCTACTCATACTCATGTGGGAAGTTAACCAAAGGTGTTTCCATTAGGTTTGCAGTAAGTACTTTGGAGTAAAATTGAAATGTATACTTTTTGTATTGTCTTAGCATTGTATGCACTGAGATAATAACCTTTTTGTTTTCATGTGTAGAGCCATGAACCAACTTTCAAACTACTCCTAGTCATGTGGGAAGTTAAGCTAAGGTGTTTCCATTAGGTTTGCAGCAAGTACTTTAGTGTAAAATTGAAATGTATACTGTTTGTATTGTAAAAGCATTGTATGCACTGAGAAAACAACTTTTTTGTCTTGATGTGCAGAGCCATAATACAACTTTCAAACAACTCAGAAACATGTGGGAAGTTAACCTAATGTGTTTCCATTAGGTTTGCAGTATGTACTTTGGTGTAAAATTGAAATGTATACTATTTGTATTATCTAAGCATTGTATGCACTGAGATAACAACTTTTTTGTGTTGATGTGTGGAGCCATGAAAAAACTTTCAAACTACTCATAATCATTTGGGAAGTTAACTTAAAATGTTTCCCAATGGTTTGAACTCTGCACTTTGGTGGAAATTTGAGATGTATACTACCTTAATTTCAGAACATAGTGTGCACTGAGAAAGTAACTTTTTTGTCTTGATGAACAGAGGCATGAAACAACTTTCAACCTACTCATTCTCATTTGGGAAGTTAACCAAATGTGTTTCCATTAGGTTTGCAGTAAGTGCTTTGGAGTAAAATTGAAATGTATACTTTTTGTATTGTCTTAGTAATGTATGCACTGAGATAATAACCTTTTTGTTTTCATGTGTAGAGCCATGAACCAACTTTCAAACTACTCATAATCATGTGGGAAGTTAACTTAAAATGTTTCCCAATGGTTTGCACTCTGCAATTTGGTGGAAAATTGAGATGTATACTACCTTAATGTCAGAGCATACTATGCACTGAGAAAGTAACTTATTTGTCTTGATGAACAGAGGCATGAAACAACATTAACCTACTCATACTCATGTGGGAAGTTAACCTAAGGTGTTTCCATTAGGTTTGCAGTAAGTACTTTAGTGTAAAATTGAAATGTATACTATTTGTATTGTAAAAGCATTGTAAACTCTGAGAAAACATCTTTTTTGTCTTGATGTGCAGAGCCATAATACAACTTTCAAACAACTCAGAAACATGTGGGAAGTTAACCTAAGGTGTTTCCATTAGGTTTGCAGTATGTACTTTGGTGTAAAATTGAAATGTATACTATTTCTATTATCTAAGCATTATATGCACTGAAATAACAACTTTTTTGTGTTGATGTGTGGAGCCATGAAAAAACTTTCAAACTACTCATAATCATTTGGGAAGTTAACATAAGGTGTTTCGATTAGGTTTGCAGTAAGTATTTTGGTGTAAAATTGATATGTATACTATTTGTATTATATAAGCATTGTATGCCCTGAGTTAACAACATTTTTGTGTTGATGTGTAGAGCCATGAAGCAACTTTCAAACTACTCATAATCATGTGGGAAGTTAACTTAAAATGTTTCCCAATGGTTTGGACTCTGCACTTTGGTGGAAATTTGAGATGTATACTACCTTAATGTCAGAACATAGTATGCACTGAGAAAGTAACTTTTTTGTCTTGATGAACAGAGGCATGAAACAACTTTCAACCTACTAATACTCATGTAGGAAGTTAACCAAAGGTGTTTCCATTAGGTTTGCAGCAAGTACTTTAGTGTAAAATTGAAATGTATACTATTTGTATTATCTAAGCATTGTATGCACTGAGATAACAACTTTTTTGTGTTGATGTGTGGAGCCATGAAAAAACTTTCAAACTACTCATAATCATTTGGGAAGTTAACTTAAAATGTTTCCCAATGGTTTGCACTCTGCACTTTGGTGGAAATTTGAGATGTATACTACCTTAATTTCAGAACATAGTGTGCACTGAGAAAGTAACTTTTTTGTCTTGATGAACAGAGGCATGAAACAACTTTCAACCTACTCATTCTCATTTGGGAAGTTAACCAAATGTGTTTCCATTAGGTTTGCAGTAAGTGCTTTGGAGTAAAATTGAAATGTATACTTTTTGTATTGTCTTAGTAATGTATGCACTGAGATAGTAACCTTTTTGTTTTCATGTGTAGAGCCATGAACCAACTTTCAAACTACTCATAATCATGTGGGAAGTTAACTTAAAATGTTTCCCAATGGTTTGCACTCTGCAATTTGGTGGAAAATTGAGATGTATACTACCTTAATGTCAGAGCATACTATGCACTGAGAAAGTAACTTATTTGTCTTGATGAACAGAGGCATGAAACAACATTAACCTACTCATACTCATGTGGGAAGTTAACCTAAGGTGTTTCCATTAGGTTTGCAGTAAGTACTTTAGTGTAAAATTGAAATGTATACTACTTGTATTGTAAAAGCATTGTAAGCTCTGAGAAAACATCTTTTTTGTCTTGATGTGCAGAGCCATAATACAACTTTCAAACAACTCAGAAACATGTGGGAAGTTAACCTAAGGTGTTTCCATTAGGTTTGCAGTATGTACTTTGGTGTAAAATTGAAATGTATACTATTTCTATTATCTAAGCATTTTCTGCACTGAAATAACAACTTTTTTGTGTTGATGTGTGGAGCCATGAAAAAACTTTCAAACTACTCATAATCATTTGGGAAGTTAACATAAGGTGTTTCCATTAGGTTTGCAGTAAGTACTTTGGTGTAAAATTGATATGTATACTATTTGTATTATATAAGCATTGTATGCCCTGAGTTATCAACATTTTTGTGTTGATGTATAGAGCCATGAAGCAACTTTCAAACTACTCATAATCATGTGGGAAGTTAACTTAAAATGTTTCCCAATGGTTTGGACTCTGCACTTTGGTGGAAATTTGAGATGTATACTACCTTAATGTCAGAACATAGTATGCACTGAGAAAGTAACTTTTTTGTCTTGATGAACAGAGGCATGAAACAACTTTCAACCTACTAATACTCATGTAGGAAGTTAACCAAAGGTGTTTCCATTAGGTTTGCAGTAAGTACTTTGGTGTAATATTGAAATATATGCTACTTGTATTGTAAAAGCGTTGCATGCACTCAGAAAACAACTTTTTTGCCTTGAACTGCAGAGCCATAATACAACTTTCAAACAACTCAGAAACATGTGGGAAGTTAACCTAAGATGTTTCCATTAGGTTTGCAGTAAGTACTTTGGTGTAAAATTGAAATGTATACTATTTGTTTTATCAAAGCATTGTATGCACTGAGTTAACAACATTTTTGTGTTGATGTGTGGAGCCATGAGACAACTTTCAAACAACTCAGAAACATGTGGGAAGTTAACTTAAAATGTATCCCAATGGTTTGCGCTCTGCACTTTGGTGGAAGATTGAGATGTATACTAACTTAATGTCAGAACATAGCATGCACTGAGAAAGTAACTTTTTTGTCTTGATGAACAGAGGCATGAAACAACTTTCAACCTACTCATACTCATGTGGGAAGATAACCTAAGGTGCTTCCATTAGGTTTGCAGTATGTACTTTGGTGTAAAATTGAAATGTATACTATTTGTATTATCTAAGCATTGTATGCACTGAGATAACAACTTTTTTGTGTTGATGTGTGGAGCCATGAAAAAACTTTCATACTGCTCATAATCATTTGGGAAGTTCACCTAAGGTGTTTCCATTAGGTTTACAGTAAGTCCCTTGGTGTAAAATTGAAATGTATACTATTTGTATTGTCGAAGCATAGTGTGCACTGAGAAAGTAACTTTTTTGTCTTGATGAACAGAGGCATGAAACAACTTTCAACCTACTCATACTCATGTGGGAAGTTAACCAAAGGTGTTTCCATTAGGTTTGCAGTAAGTGCTTTGGAGTAAAATTGAAATGTATACTTTTTGTATTGTCTTAGTATTGTATGCACTGAGATAATAACCTTTTTGTTTTCATGTGTAGAGCCATGAACCAACTTTCAAACTACTCCTAGTCATGTGGGAAGTTAAGCTAAGGTGTTTCCATTAGGTTTGCAGCAAGTACTTTAGTGTAAAATTGAAATGTATACTGTTTGTATTGTAAAAGCATTGTATGCACTGAGAAAACAACTTTTTTGTCTTCATGTGCAGAGCCATAATACAACTTTCAAACAACTCAGAAACATGTGGGAAGTTAACCAAATGTGTTTCCATTAGGTTTGCAGTAAGTGCTTTGGAGTAAAATTGAAATGTATACTTTTTGTATTGTCTTAGTAATGTATGCACTGAGATAATAACCTTTTTGTTTTCATGTGTAGAGCCATGAAAAAACTTTCAAACTACTCATAATCATTTGGGAAGTTAACATAAGGTGTTTCCAATAGGTTTGCAGTAAGTGCTTTGGTGTAAAATTGAAATGTATACTATTTGTATTATCTAACCATTGTATGCCCTGAGTTAGCAACATTTTTGTGTTGATGTGTAGAGCCATGAAGCAACTTTCAAACTACTCATAATCATTTGGGAAGTTAACTTAAAATGTTTCCCAATGGTTTGCACTCTGCACTTTGGTGGAAATTTGAGATGTATACTACCTTAATTTCAGAACATAGTGTGCACTGAGAAAGTAACTTTTTTGTCTTGATGAACAGAGGCATGAAACAACTTTGAACCTACTCATTCTCATTTGGGAAGTTAACCAAATGTGTTTCCATTAGGTTTGCAGTAAGTGCTTTGGAGTAAAATTGAAATGTATTCTTTTTCTATTGTCTTAGAATTGTATGCACTCAAATAATAACTTTTTTGTTTTCATGTGTAGTGCCATGAACCAACTTTCAAACTACTCCTAATCATGTGGGAAGTTAACCTAAGGTGTTTCCATTAGGTTTGCAGTAAGTACTTTGCTGTAAACTTGAACTGTATACTCTTTGTTTTATCTAACCATTGTATGCCCTGATTTAACAACATTTTTGTGTTCATGTGTAGAGCCATGAAACAACTTTCAAACTACTCATAACCATGTGGGAAGTTAACATAAAATGTTTCCCAATGGTTTGCACTCTGCAATTTTGTGGAAAATTGAGATGTATACTACCTTAATGTCAGAACATAGTATGCACTGTGAAAGTAACTTATTTGTCTTGATGAACAGAGGCATGAAACAACTTTAACCTACTCATACTCATGTGGGAAGTTAACCAAACGTGTTTCCATTAGGTTTGCAGTAAGTGCTTTGGAGTAAAATTGAAATGTATACTATTTGCATTGTTTAGTATTGTAAGCACTGAGATAACAACTTTTTTGTTTTCATGTGTAGAGCCATGAACCAACTTTCAATCTACTCATAATCATGTGGGAAGTTATCCTAAGCTGTTTCCATTAGGTTTGCAGCATGTAGTTTAGTGTAAAATTGAAATGTATACTATTTGTATTGTAAAAGCATTTTATGCACTGAGAAAACAACTTTTTTGTCTTGATGTGCAGAGCCATAATACAACTTTCAAACTACTCATAATCATGTAGGAAGTTAACTTAAAATATTTCCCAATGGTTTGCACTCTGCACTTTGGTGGAAAATTCAGATGTATACTACCTTAATGTCAGAGCATAGCATGCACTGAGAAAGTAACTTTTTTGTCTTGATGAACAGAGGCATGAAACAACTTTCAACCTACTCATACTCATGTGGGAAGATAACCTAAGGTGCTTCCATTAGGTTTGCAGTATGTACTTTGGTGTAAAATTGAAATGTATACTATTTGTATTATCTAAGCATTGTATGCACTGAGATAACAACTTTTTTGTGTTGATGTGTGGAGCCATGAAAAAACTTTCATACTGCTCATAATCATCTGGGAAGTTCACCTAAGGTGTTTCCATTAGGTTTGCAGTAAGTGCCTTGGTGTAAAATTGAAATGTATACTATTTGTATTGTCGAAGCATAGTGTGCACTGAGAAAGTAACTTTTTTGTCTTGATGAACAGAGGCATGAAACAACTTTCAACCTACTCATACTCATGTGGGAAGTTAACCAAAGGTGTTTCCATTAGGTTTGCAGTAAGTGCTTTGGAGTAAAATTGAAATGTATACTTTTTGTATTGTCTTAGTATTGTATGCACTGAGATAATAACCTTTTTGTTTTCATGTGTAGAGCCATGAACCAACTTTCAAACTACTCCTAATCATGTGGGAAGTTAAGCTAAGGTGTTTCCATTAGGTTTGCAGCAAGTACTTTAGTGTAAAATTGAAATGTATACTGTTTGTATTGTAAAAGCATTGTATGCACTGAGAAAACAACTTTTTTGTCTTGATGTGCAGAGCCATAATACAACTTTCAAACAACTCAGAAACATGTGGGAAGTTCACCTAATGTGTTTCCATTAGGTTTGCAGTATGTACTTTGGTGTAAAATTGAAATGTATACTATTTGTATTATCTAAGCATTGTATGCACTGAGATAACAACTTTTTTGTGTTGATGTGTGGAGCCATGAAAAAACTTTCAAACTACTCATAATCATTTGGGAAGTTAACTTAAAATGTTTCCCAATGGTTTGCACTCTGCACTTTGGTGGAAATTTGAGATGTATACTACCTTAATTTCAGAACATAGTGTGCACTGAGAAAGTAACTTTTTTGTCTTGATGAACAGAGGCATGAAACAACTTTCAACCTACTCATTCTCATTTGGGAAGTTAACCAAATGTGTTTCCATTAGGTTTGCAGTAAGTGCTTTGGAGTAAAATTGAAATGTATACTTTTTGTATTGTCTTAGTAATGTATGCACTGAGATAATAACCTTTTTGTTTTCATGTGTAGAGCCATGAACCAACTTTCAAACTACTCATAATCATGTGGGAAGTTAACTTAAAATGTTTCCCAATGGTTTGCACTCTGCAATTTGGTGGAAAATTGAGATGTATACTACCTTAATGTCAGAGCATACTATGCACTGAGAAAGTAACTTATTTGTCTTGATGAACAGAGGCATGAAACAACATTAACCTACTCATACTCATGTGGGAAGTTAACCTAAGGTGTTTCCATTAGGTTTGCAGTAAGTACTTTAGTGTAAAATTGAAATGTATACTACTTGTATTGTAAAAGCATTGTAAGCTCTGAGAAAACATCTTTTTTGTCTTGATGTGCAGAGCCATAATACAACTTTCAAACAACTCAGAAACATGTGGGAAGTTAATCTAAGGTGTTTCCATTAGGTTTGCAGTATGTACTTTGGTGTAAAATTGAAATGTATACTATTTCTATTATCTAAGCATTTTCTGCACTGAAATAACAACTTTTTTGTGTTGATGTGTGGAGCCATGAAAAAACTTTCAAACTACTCATAATCATTTGGGAAGTTAACATAAGGTGTTTCCATTAGGTTTGCAGTAAGTACTTTGGTGTAAAATTGATATGTATACTATTTGTATTATATAAGCATTGTATGCCCTGAGTTATCAACATTTTTGTGTTGATGTGTAGAGCCATGAAGCAACTTTCAAACTACTCATAATCATGTGGGAAGTTAACTTAAAATGTTTCCCAATGGTTTGGACTCTGCACTTTGGTGGAAATTTGAGATGTATACTACCTTAATGTCAGAACATAGTATGCACTGAGAAAGTAACTTTTTTGTCTTGATGAACAGAGGCATGAAACAACTTTCAACCTACTAATACTCATGTAGGAAGTTAACCAAAGGTGTTTCCATTAGGTTTGCAGTAAGTACTTTGGTGTAATATTGAAATATATGCTACTTGTATTGTAAAAGCGTTGCATGCACTCAGAAAACAACTTTTTTGCCTTGAACTGCAGAGCCATAATACAACTTTCAAACAACTCAGAAACATGTGGGAAGTTAACCTAAGATGTTTCCATTAGGTTTGCAGTAAGTACTTTGGTGTAAAATTGAAATGTATACTATTTGTTTTATCAAAGCATTGTATGCACTGAGTTAACAACATTTTTGTGTTGATGTGTGGAGCCATGAGACAACTTTCAAACAACTCAGAAACATGTGGGAAGTTAACTTAAAATGTATCCCAATGGTTTGCGCTCTGCACTTTGGTGGAAGATTGAGATGTATACTAACTTAATGTCAGAACATAGCATGCACTGAGAAAGTAACTTTTTTGTCTTGATGAACAGAGGCATGAAACAACTTTCAACCTACTCATACTCATGTGGGAAGATAACCTAAGGTGCTTCCATTAGGTTTGCAGTATGTACTTTGGTGTAAAATTGAAATGTATACTATTTGTATTATCTAAGCATTGTATGCACTGAGATAACAACTTTTTTGTGTTGATGTGTGGAGCCATGAAAAAACTTTCATACTGCTCATAATCATTTGGGAAGTTCACCTAAGGTGTTTCCATTAGGTTTACAGTAAGTCCCTTGGTGTAAAATTGAAATGTATACTATTTGTATTGTCGAAGCATAGTGTGCACTGAGAAAGTAACTTTTTTGTCTTGATGAACAGAGGCATGAAACAACTTTCAACCTACTCATACTCATGTGGGAAGTTAACCAAAGGTGTTTCCATTAGGTTTGCAGTAAGTGCTTTGGAGTAAAATTGAAATGTATACTTTTTGTATTGTCTTAGTATTGTATGCACTGAGATAATAACCTTTTTGTTTTCATGTGTAGAGCCATGAACCAACTTTCAAACTACTCCTAGTCATGTGGGAAGTTAAGCTAAGGTGTTTCCATTAGGTTTGCAGCAAGTACTTTAGTGTAAAATTGAAATGTATACTGTTTGTATTGTAAAAGCATTGTATGCACTGAGAAAACAACTTTTTTGTCTTCATGTGCAGAGCCATAATACAACTTTCAAACAACTCAGAAACATGTGGGAAGTTAACCAAATGTGTTTCCATTAGGTTTGCAGTAAGTGCTTTGGAGTAAAATTGAAATGTATACTTTTTGTATTGTCTTAGTAATGTATGCACTGAGATAATAACCTTTTTGTTTTCATGTGTAGAGCCATGAAAAAACTTTCAAACTACTCATAATCATTTGGGAAGTTAACATAAGGTGTTTCCAATAGGTTTGCAGTAAGTGCTTTGGTGTAAAATTGAAATGTATACTATTTGTATTATCTAACCATTGTATGCCCTGAGTTAGCAACATTTTTGTGTTGATGTGTAGAGCCATGAAGCAACTTTCAAACTACTCATAATCATTTGGGAAGTTAACTTAAAATGTTTCCCAATGGTTTGCACTCTGCACTTTGGTGGAAATTTGAGATGTATACTACCTTAATTTCAGAACATAGTGTGCACTGAGAAAGTAACTTTTTTGTCTTGATGAACAGAGGCATGAAACAACTTTGAACCTACTCATTCTCATTTGGGAAGTTAACCAAATGTGTTTCCATTAGGTTTGCAGTAAGTGCTTTGGAGTAAAATTGAAATGTATTCTTTTTCTATTGTCTTAGAATTGTATGCACTCAAATAATAACTTTTTTGTTTTCATGTGTAGTGCCATGAACCAACTTTCAAACTACTCCTAATCATGTGGGAAGTTAACCTAAGGTGTTTCCATTAGGTTTGCAGTAAGTACTTTGCTGTAAACTTGAACTGTATACTCTTTGTTTTATCTAACCATTGTATGCCCTGATTTAACAACATTTTTGTGTTCATGTGTAGAGCCATGAAACAACTTTCAAACTACTCATAACCATGTGGGAAGTTAACATAAAATGTTTCCCAATGGTTTGCACTCTGCAATTTTGTGGAAAATTGAGATGTATACTACCTTAATGTCAGAACATAGTATGCACTGTGAAAGTAACTTATTTGTCTTGATGAACAGAGGCATGAAACAACTTTAACCTACTCATACTCATGTGGGAAGTTAACCAAACGTGTTTCCATTAGGTTTGCAGTAAGTGCTTTGGAGTAAAATTGAAATGTATACTATTTGCATTGTTTAGTATTGTAAGCACTGAGATAACAACTTTTTTGTTTTCATGTGTAGAGCCATGAACCAACTTTCAATCTACTCATAATCATGTGGGAAGTTATCCTAAGCTGTTTCCATTAGGTTTGCAGCATGTAGTTTAGTGTAAAATTGAAATGTATACTATTTGTATTGTAAAAGCATTTTATGCACTGAGAAAACAACTTTTTTGTCTTGATGTGCAGAGCCATAATACAACTTTCAAACTACTCATAATCAT
Source organism: Mobula birostris (assembly GCF_030028105.1). Classification (NCBI taxonomy): domain Eukaryota; kingdom Metazoa; phylum Chordata; class Chondrichthyes; order Myliobatiformes; family Myliobatidae; genus Mobula; species Mobula birostris. Next base: position 1,508,521 of record NW_027274714.1, read on the forward strand.
GTAGGAAGTTAACTTAAAATATTTCCCAATGGTTTGCACTCTGCACTTTGGTGGAAAATTCAGATGTATACTACCTTAATGTCAGAGCATAGCATGCACTGAGAAAGTAACTTTTTTGTCTTGATGAACAGAGGCATGAAACAACTTTCAACCTACTCATACTCATGTGGGAAGATAACCTAAGGTGCTTCCATTAGGTTTGCAGTATGTACTTTGGTGTAAAATTGAAATGTATACTATTTGTATTATCTAAGCATTGTATGCACTGAGATAACAACTTTTTTGTGTTGATGTGTGGAGCCATGAAAAAACTTTCATACTGCTCATAATCATCTGGGAAGTTCACCTAAGGTGTTTCCATTAGGTTTGCAGTAAGTGCCTTGGTGTAAAATTGAAATGTATACTATTTGTATTGTCGAAGCATAGTGTGCACTGAGAAAGTAACTTTTTTGTCTTGATGAACAGAGGCATGAAACAACTTTCAACCTACTCATACTCATGTGGGAAGTTAACCAAAGGTGTTTCCATTAGGTTTGCAGTAAGTGCTTTGGAGTAAAATTGAAATGTATACTTTTTGTATTGTCTTAGTATTGTATGCACTGAGATAATAACCTTTTTGTTTTCATGTGTAGAGCCATGAACCAACTTTCAAACTACTCCTAATCATGTGGGAAGTTAAGCTAAGGTGTTTCCATTAGGTTTGCAGCAAGTACTTTAGTGTAAAATTGAAATGTATACTGTTTGTATTGTAAAAGCATTGTATGCACTGAGAAAACAACTTTTTTGTCTTGATGTGCAGAGCCATAATACAACTTTCAAACAACTCAGAAACATGTGGGAAGTTCACCTAATGTGTTTCCATTAGGTTTGCAGTATGTACTTTGGTGTAAAATTGAAATGTATACTATTTGTATTATCTAAGCATTGTATGCACTGAGATAACAACTTTTTTGTGTTGATGTGTGGAGCCATGAAAAAACTTTCAAACTACTCATAATCATTTGGGAAGTTAACTTAAAATGTTTCCCAATGGTTTGCACTCTGCACTTTGGTGGAAATTTGAGATGTATACTACCTTAATTTCAGAACATAGTGTGCACTGAGAAAGTAACTTTTTTGTCTTGATGAACAGAGGCATGAAACAACTTTCAACCTACTCATTCTCATTTGGGAAGTTAACCAAATGTGTTTCCATTAGGTTTGCAGTAAGTGCTTTGGAGTAAAATTGAAATGTATACTTTTTGTATTGTCTTAGTAATGTATGCACTGAGATAATAACCTTTTTGTTTTCATGTGTAGAGCCATGAACCAACTTTCAAACTACTCATAATCATGTGGGAAGTTAACTTAAAATGTTTCCCAATGGTTTGCACTCTGCAATTTGGTGGAAAATTGAGATGTATACTACCTTAATGTCAGAGCATACTATGCACTGAGAAAGTAACTTATTTGTCTTGATGAACAGAGGCATGAAACAACATTAACCTACTCATACTCATGTGGGAAGTTAACCTAAGGTGTTTCCATTAGGTTTGCAGTAAGTACTTTAGTGTAAAATTGAAATGTATACTACTTGTATTGTAAAAGCATTGTAAGCTCTGAGAAAACATCTTTTTTGTCTTGATGTGCAGAGCCATAATACAACTTTCAAACAACTCAGAAACATGTGGGAAGTTAATCTAAGGTGTTTCCATTAGGTTTGCAGTATGTACTTTGGTGTAAAATTGAAATGTATACTATTTCTATTATCTAAGCATTTTCTGCACTGAAATAACAACTTTTTTGTGTTGATGTGTGGAGCCATGAAAAAACTTTCAAACTACTCATAATCATTTGGGAAGTTAACATAAGGTGTTTCCATTAGGTTTGCAGTAAGTACTTTGGTGTAAAATTGATATGTATACTATTTGTATTATATAAGCATTGTATGCCCTGAGTTATCAACATTTTTGTGTTGATGTGTAGAGCCATGAAGCAACTTTCAAACTACTCATAATCATGTGGGAAGTTAACTTAAAATGTTTCCCAATGGTTTGGACTCTGCACTTTGGTGGAAATTTGAGATGTATACTACCTTAATGTCAGAACATAGTATGCACTGAGAAAGTAACTTTTTTGTCTTGATGAACAGAGGCATGAAACAACTTTCAACCTACTAATACTCATGTAGGAAGTTAACCAAAGGTGTTTCCATTAGGTTTGCAGTAAGTACTTTGGTGTAATATTGAAATATATGCTACTTGTATTGTAAAAGCGTTGCATGCACTCAGAAAACAACTTTTTTGCCTTGAACTGCAGAGCCATAATACAACTTTCAAACAACTCAGAAACATGTGGGAAGTTAACCTAAGATGTTTCCATTAGGTTTGCAGTAAGTACTTTGGTGTAAAATTGAAATGTATACTATTTGTTTTATCAAAGCATTGTATGCACTGAGTTAACAACATTTTTGTGTTGATGTGTGGAGCCATGAGACAACTTTCAAACAACTCAGAAACATGTGGGAAGTTAACTTAAAATGTATCCCAATGGTTTGCGCTCTGCACTTTGGTGGAAGATTGAGATGTATACTAACTTAATGTCAGAACATAGCATGCACTGAGAAAGTAACTTTTTTGTCTTGATGAACAGAGGCATGAAACAACTTTCAACCTACTAATACTCATGTAGGAAGTTAACCAAAGGTGTTTCCATTAGGTTTGCAGTAAGTACTTTGGTGTAATATTGAAATATATGCTACTTGTATTGTAAAAGCGTTGCATGCACTCAGAAAACAACTTTTTTGCCTTGAACTGCAGAGCCATAATACAACTTTCAAACAACTCAGAAACATGTGGGAAGTTAACCTAAGATGTTTCCATTAGGTTTGCAGTAAGTACTTTGGTGTAAAATTGAAATTTATACTATTTGTTTTATCAAAGCATTGTATGCACTGAGTTAACAACATTTTTGTGTTGATGTGTGGAGCCATGAGACAACTTTCAAACAACTCAGAAACATGTGGGAAGTTAACTTAAAATGTATCCCAATGGTTTGCGCTCTGCACTTTGGTGGAAGATTGAGATGTATACTAACTTAATGTCAGAACATAGCATGCACTGAGAAAGTAACTTTTTTGTCTTGATGAACAGAGGCATGAAACAACTTTCAACCTACTCATACTCATGTGGGAAGATAACCTAAGGTGCTTCCATTAGGTTTGCAGTATGTACTTTGGTGTAAAATTGAAATGTATACTATTTGTATTATCTAAGCATTGTATGCACTGAGATAACAACTTTTTTGTGTTGATGTGTGGAGCCATGAAAAAACTTTCATACTGCTCATAATCATTTGGGAAGTTCACCTAAGGTGTTTCCATTAGGTTTACAGTAAGTCCCTTGGTGTAAAATTGAAATGTATACTATTTGTATTGTCGAAGCATAGTGTGCACTGAGAAAGTAACTTTTTTGTCTTGATGAACAGAGGCATGAAACAACTTTCAACCTACTCATACTCATGTGGGAAGTTAACCAAAGGTGTTTCCATTAGGTTTGCAGTAAGTGCTTTGGAGTAAAATTGAAATGTATACTTTTTGTATTGTCTTAGTATTGTATGCACTGAGATAATAACCTTTTTGTTTTCATGTGTAGAGCCATGAACCAACTTTCAAACTACTCCTAGTCATGTGGGAAGTTAAGCTAAGGTGTTTCCATTAGGTTTGCAGCAAGTACTTTAGTGTAAAATTGAAATGTATACTGTTTGTATTGTAAAAGCATTGTATGCACTGAGAAAACAACTTTTTTGTCTTCATGTGCAGAGCCATAATACAACTTTCAAACAACTCAGAAACATGTGGGAAGTTAACCAAATGTGTTTCCATTAGGTTTGCAGTAAGTGCTTTGGAGTAAAATTGAAATGTATACTTTTTGTATTGTCTTAGTAATGTATGCACTGAGATAATAACCTTTTTGTTTTCATGTGTAGAGCCATGAAAAAACTTTCAAACTACTCATAATCATTTGGGAAGTTAACATAAGGTGTTTCCAATAGGTTTGCAGTAAGTGCTTTGGTGTAAAATTGAAATGTATACTATTTGTATTATCTAACCATTGTATGCCCTGAGTTAGCAACATTTTTGTGTTGATGTGTAGAGCCATGAAGCAACTTTCAAACTACTCATAATCATTTGGGAAGTTAACTTAAAATGTTTCCCAATGGTTTGCACTCTGCACTTTGGTGGAAATTTGAGATGTATACTACCTTAATTTCAGAACATAGTGTGCACTGAGAAAGTAACTTTTTTGTCTTGATGAACAGAGGCATGAAACAACTTTGAACCTACTCATTCTCATTTGGGAAGTTAACCAAATGTGTTTCCATTAGGTTTGCAGTAAGTGCTTTGGAGTAAAATTGAAATGTATTCTTTTTCTATTGTCTTAGAATTGTATGCACTCAAATAATAACTTTTTTGTTTTCATGTGTAGTGCCATGAACCAACTTTCAAACTACTCCTAATCATGTGGGAAGTTAACCTAAGGTGTTTCCATTAGGTTTGCAGTAAGTACTTTGCTGTAAACTTGAACTGTATACTCTTTGTTTTATCTAACCATTGTATGCCCTGATTTAACAACATTTTTGTGTTCATGTGTAGAGCCATGAAACAACTTTCAAACTACTCATAACCATGTGGGAAGTTAACATAAAATGTTTCCCAATGGTTTGCACTCTGCAATTTTGTGGAAAATTGAGATGTATACTACCTTAATGTCAGAACATAGTATGCACTGTGAAAGTAACTTATTTGTCTTGATGAACAGAGGCATGAAACAACTTTAACCTACTCATACTCATGTGGGAAGTTAACCAAACGTGTTTCCATTAGGTTTGCAGTAAGTGCTTTGGAGTAAAATTGAAATGTATACTATTTGCATTGTTTAGTATTGTAAGCACTGAGATAACAACTTTTTTGTTTTCATGTGTAGAGCCATGAACCAACTTTCAATCTACTCATAATCATGTGGGAAGTTATCCTAAGCTGTTTCCATTAGGTTTGCAGCATGTAGTTTAGTGTAAAATTGAAATGTATACTATTTGTATTGTAAAAGCATTTTATGCACTGAGAAAACAACTTTTTTGTCTTGATGTGCAGAGCCATAATACAACTTTCAAACTACTCATAATCATGTAGGAAGTTAACTTAAAATATTTCCCAATGGTTTGCACTCTGCACTTTGGTGGAAAATTCAGATGTATACTACCTTAATGTCAGAGCATAGCATGCACTGAGAAAGTAACTTTTTTGTCTTGATGAACAGAGGCATGAAACAACTTTCAACCTACTCATACTCATCTGGGAAGTTAACCAAAGGTGTTTCAATTAGGTTTACCGAAAGTACTTTGCTGTAAAATTGAAATATATGCTACTTGTATTGTAAAAGCATTGTATGCACTCAGAAAACAACTTTTTTGCCTTGATGTGCAGAGCCATAATACAACTTTCAAACAACTCAGAAACATGTGGGAAGTTAACCTAAGGTGTTTCCATTATCTTTGCAGTAAGTACTTTGGTGTAAAATTGAAATGTATACTATTTGTATTATCTAACCATTGTATGCACTGAGGTAACAACTTTTTTGTGTTGATGTGTAGAGCCATGAAGCAACTTTCAAACTACTCATAATCATTTGGGAAGTTAACTTAAAATGTTTCCCAATGGTTTGCACTCTGCACTTGGGTGGAAATTTGAGATGTATACTACCTTAATGTCAGAACATATTATGCCCTGAGAAAGTTACTTTTTTGTCTTGATGAACATAGGCATGAAACAACTTTAACCTACTGATACTCATGTGGGAAGTTGACCAAAGATGTTTCCATTAGGTTTGCAGTAAGTGCTTTTGAGTAAAATTGAAATGTATACTATTTGCATTGTCTTAGTATTGTATGCACTGAGATAACAACTTTTTTGTTTTCATGTGTAGAGCCATGAACCAACTTTCAAACTACTCCTAATCATGTGGGAAGTTAACCTAAGGTGTTTCCATTAGGTTTGCAGTAAGTACTTTGGTGTAAACTTGAACTGTATACTATTTGTATTATCTACCATTGTATGCCCTGAGTTAACAACATTTTTGTGTTCATGTGTAGAGCCATGAAACAAATTTCAAACTACTCACAACCATGTGGGAAGTTAACATAAAATGTTTCCCAATGGTTTGCACTCTGCAATTTGGTGGAAAATTGAGATGTATACTACCTTAATGTCAGAGCATACTATGCACTGAGAAAGTAACTTTTTTGTCTTGATGAACAGAGGCATGAAACAACTTTCAATGTACTCATACTCATGTGGGAAGTTAACCAAAGGTGTTTCCATTAGGTTTGCAGTAAGTACTTTAGTGTAAAATTGAAATGTATACTATTTGTATTGTAAAAGCATTGTATGCACTGAGAAAACAATTTTTTTGTCTTGATGTGCAAAGCCATAATACAACTTTCAAACAACTCAGAAACATGTGGGAAGTTAACCTAAGGTGTTTCCATTAGGTTTGCAGTATGTGCTTTGGTGTAAAATTGAAATGTATACTATTTGTATTATCTAAGCATTGTATGCACTGAGGTAACAACTATTTTGTGTTGATGTGTAGAGCCATGAGACAACTTTCAAACAACTCAGAAACATGTGGGAAGTCAACTTAAAATGTATCCCAATGGTTTGCCCTCTGCACTTTGGTGGAAAATTGAGATTTATACTAACTTAATGTCAGAGCATAGCATGCACTGAGAAAGTAACTTATTTGTCTTGATGAACAGAGGCATGAAACAACTTTAACCTACTCATACTCATGTGGGAAGTTAACCAAAGGTGTTTCCATTAGGTTTGCAGTAATTGCTTTGGAGTAAAATTGAAATGTATACTATTTGCATTGTCTTAGTATTGTAAGCACTGAGATAACAACTTTTTTGTTTTCATGTGTAGAGCCATGAACCAACTTTCAATCTACTCATAATCATGTGGGAAGTTATCCTAAGCTGTTTCCATTAGGTTTGCAGCAAGTTGTTTAGTGTAAAATTGAAATGTATACTATTTGTATTGTAAAAGCATTTTATGCACTGAGAAAACAACTTTTTTGTCTTGATGTGCAGAGCCATAATACAACTTTCAAACAACTCAGAAACATGTGGGAAGTTAACCTAAGGTGTTTCCTTTAGGTTTGCAGTATGTACTTTGGTGTAAAATTGAAATGTATACTATTTGTATAATCTAAGCATTGTATGCACTGAGATAACAACTTTTTTGTGTTGATGTGTGGAGCCATGGAAAAACTTTCAAACTACTCATAATAATTTGGGAAGTTAACATAAGGTGTTTCCATTAGGTTTGCAGTAAGTACTTTAGTGTAAAATTGAAATGTATACTATTTGTATTGTAAAAGCATTGTATGCACTGAGAAAACAATTTTTTTGTCTTGATGTGCAGAGCCATAATACAACTTTCAAACAACTCAGAAACATGTGGGAAGTTAACCTAAGGTGTTTCAATTAGGTTTCCAGTATGTACCTTAGTGTAAAATTGAAATGTATACTATTTGTATTATCTAAGCATTGTATGCACTGAGGTAACAACTTTTTTGTGTTGATGTGTAGAGCCATGAGACAACTTTCAAACAACTCAGAAACATGTGGGAAGTCAACTTAAAATGTATCCCAATGGTTTGCCCTCTGCACTTTGGTGGAAAATTGAGATTTATACTAACTTAATGTCAGAACATAGCATGCACTGAGAAAGTAACTTTTTTGTCTTGATGAACAAAGGCATGAAACAACTTTCAACCTACTCATACTCATGAGGTAAGTTAACCTAAGGAGCTTCCATTAGGTTTGCAGTATGTACTTTGGTGTAAAATTGAAATGTATACTCTTTGTATTATCTAAGCATTGTATGCACTGAGATAACAACTTTTTTGTGTTGATGTGTGGAGCCATGAAAAAACTTTCAAACTGCTCATAATCAGTTGGGAAGTTAACATAAGGTGTTTCCATTAGGTTTGCAGTAAGTACATTGGTGTAAAATTGAAATGTATACTATTTGTATTATCTAACCATTGTATGCCCTGAGTAAACAACATTTTTAAGTTGATGTGTAGAGCCATGAAGCGACTTTCAAACCACTCATAATCATTTGGGAAGTTAACTTAGAATGTTTCCCAATGGTTTGCACTCTGCACTTTGGTGGAAATTTGAGATGTATACTACCTTAATGTCAGAACATAGTACGCACTGAGAAAGTAACTTTTTTGTCTTGATGAACAGAGGCATGAAACAACTTTCAACCTACTCATACTCATATGGGAAGTTAACCAAAGGTGATTCCATTAGGTTTGCAGTAAGTACTTTGGTGTAAAATTGAATATATGCTACTTGTATTGTAAAAGGATTGTATGCACTGAGAAAACAACTTTTTTGCCTTGATGTGCAGAGCCATAATACAACTTTCAAACAACTCAGAAACATGTGGGAAGTTAACCTAAGGTGTTTCCATTAGGTTTGCAGTAAGTACTTTGGTGTAAAATTGAAATGTATACTATTTGTATTATCTAAGCATTGTATGCACTAAGTTAACAACATTTTTGTGTTGATGTGTAGAGCCATGAGACAACTTTCAAACTGCTCATAATCATTTGGGAAGTTAACCTGAGGTTTTTCGATTACGTTTGCAGTAAGTGCCTTGGTGTAAAATTGAAATCTATACTATTTGTATTGTCTAAGCATAGTATGCACTGAGAAAGTAACTTTTTTGTCTTGATGAACAGAGGCATGCAACAACTTTCAACCTACACATACTCAAGTGGGAAGTTAACCAAAGGTTTTTCCATTAGGTTTGCAGTAAGTGCTTTGGAGTAAAATTGAAATGTATACTTTTTGTATTGTCTTAGTATGGTATGCACTGAGATAATAACCTTTATGTTTTCATGTGTAGAGCAATGAACCAACTTTCAAACTACTCCTAATCATGTGGGAAGTTAACTTAAAATATTTCCCAATGGTTTGCACTCTGCACTTTTGTTGAAAATTCAGATGTATACTACCTTAATGTCAGAGCATACTATGCACTGAGAAAGTAACTTTTTTGTCTTGATGAACAGAGGCATGAAACAACTTTCAATGTACTCATACTCATGTGGGAAGTTAACCAAAGGTGTTTCCATTAGGTTTGCAGTAAGTACTTTAGTGTAAAATTGAAATGTATACTATTTGTATTGTAAAAGCATTGTATGCACTGAGAAAACAATTTTTTTGTCTTGATGTGCAAAGCCATAATACAACTTTCAAACAACTCAGAAACATGTGGGAAGTTAACCTAAGGTGTTTCCATTAGGTTTGCAGTATGTGCTTTGGTGTAAAATTGAAATGTATACTATTTGTATTATCTAAGCATTGTATGCACTGAGGTAACAACTATTTTGTGTTGATGTGTAGAGCCATGAGACAACTTTCAAACAACTCAGAAACATGTGGGAAGTCAACTTAAAATGTATCCCAATGGTTTGCCCTCTGCACTTTGGTGGAAAATTGAGATTTATACTAACTTAATTTCAGAGCATAGCATGCACTGAGAAAGTAACTTATTTGTCTTGATGAACAGAGGCATGAAACAACTTTAACCTACTCATACTCATGTGGGAAGTTAACCAAAGGTGTTTCCATTAGGTTTGCAGTAATTGCTTTGGAGTAAAATTGAAATGTATACTATTTGCATTGTCTTAGTATTGTAAGCACTGAGATAACAACTTTTTTGTTTTCATGTGTAGAGCCATGAACCAACTTTCAATCTACTCATAATCATGTGGGAAGTTATCCTAAGCTGTTTCCATTAGGTTTGCAGCAAGTTGTTTAGTGTAAAATTGAAATGTATACTATTTGTATTGTAAAAGCATTTTATGCACTGAGAAAACAACTTTTTTGTCTTGATGTGCAGAGCCATAATACAACTTTCAAACAACTCAGAAACATGTGGGAAGTTAACCTAAGGTGTTTCCTTTAGGTTTGCAGTATGTACTTTGGTGTAAAATTGAAATGTATACTATTTGTATAATCTAAGCATTGTATGCACTGAGATAACAACTTTTTTGTGTTGATGTGTGGAGCCATGGAAAAACTTTCAAACTACTCATAATAATTTGGGAAGTTAACCTAAGGTGTTTCAATTAGGTTTCCAGTATGTACCTTAGTGTAAAATTGAAATGTATACTATTTGTATTATCTAAGCATTGTATGCACTGAGGTAACAACTTTTTTGTGTTGATGTGTAGAGCCATGAGACAACTTTCAAACAACTCAGAAACATGTGGGAAGTCAACTTAAAATGTATCCCAATGGTTTGCCCTCTGCACTTTGGTGGAAAATTGAGATTTATACTAACTTAATGTCAGAACATAGCATGCACTGAGAAAGTAACTTTTTTGTCTTGATGAACAAAGGCATGAAACAACTTTCAACCTACTCATACTCATGAGGTAAGTTAACCTAAGGAGCTTCCATTAGGTTTGCAGTATGTACTTTGGTGTAAAATTGAAATGTATACTCTTTGTATTATCTAAGCATTGTATGCACTGAGATAACAACTTTTTTGTGTTGATGTGTGGAGCCATGAAAAAACTTTCAAACTGCTCATAATCAGTTGGGAAGTTAACATAAGGTGTTTCCATTAGGTTTGCAGTAAGTACATTGGTGTAAAATTGAAATGTATACTATTTGTATTATCTAACCATTGTATGCCCTGAGTAAACAACATTTTTGTGTTGATGTGTAGAGCCATGAAGCGACTTTCAAACCACTCATAATCATTTGGGAAGTTAACTTAGAATGTTTCCCAATGGTTTGCACTCTGCACTTTGGTGGAAATTTGAGATGTATACTACCTTAATGTCAGAACATAGTACGCACTGAGAAAGTAACTTTTTTGTCTTGATGAACAGAGGCATGAAACAACTTTCAACCTACTCATACTCATATGGGAAGTTAACCAAAGGTGATTCCATTAGGTTTGCAGTAAGTACTTTGGTGTAAAATTGAATATATGCTACTTGTATTGTAAAAGGATTGTATGCACTGAGAAAACAACTTTTTTGCCTTGATGTGCAGAGCCATAATACAACTTTCAAACAACTCAGAAACATGTGGGAAGTTAACCTAAGGTGTTTCCATTAGGTTTGCAGTAAGTACTTTGGTGTAAAATTGAAATGTATACTATTTGTATTATCTAAGCATTGTATGCACTAAGTTAACAACATTTTTGTGTTGATGTGTAGAGCCATGAGACAACTTTCAAACTGCTCATAATCATTTGGGAAGTTAACCTGAGGTTTTTCGATTACGTTTGCAGTAAGTGCCTTGGTGTAAAATTGAAATCTATACTATTTGTATTGTCTAAGCATAGTATGCACTGAGAAAGTAACTTTTTTGTCTTGATGAACAGAGGCATGCAACAACTTTCAACCTACACATACTCAAGTGGGAAGTTAACCAAAGGTTTTTCCATTAGGTTTGCAGTAAGTGCTTTGGAGTAAAATTGAAATGTATACTTTTTGTATTGTCTTAGTATGGTATGCACTGAGATAATAACCTTTATGTTTTCATGTGTAGAGCAATGAACCAACTTTCAAACTACTCCTAATCATGTGGGAAGTTAACTTAAAATATTTCCCAATGGTTTGCACTCTGCACTTTTGTTGAAAATTCAGATGTATACTACCTTAATGTCAGAACATACTATGCACTGAGAAAGTAACTTTTTTGTCTTGATAAACAGAGGCATGAAACAACTTTCAACCTACTCATACTCATGTGGGAAGTAAACCAAAGGTGTTTCCATTAGGTTTGCAGTAAGTGCTTTGGAGTAAAATTGAAATGTATTCTATCTGTATTGTCTTAGTATTGTATGCACTGAGATAACAACTTTTTTGTTTTCATGTGTAGAGCCATGAACCAACTTTCAAACTACTCATAATCATGTGGGAAGTTAACCTAAGGTGTTTCCATTAGGTTTGCAGTATGTACTTTGGTGTAAAATTGAAATGTATACTATTTGTATTATCTAAGCATTGTATGCACTGAGATAACAACTTTTTTGTGCTGATGTGAGGAGCCATGAAAAAACTTTCAAACTACTCATAATCATTTGGGAAGTTAACATAAGGTGTTTCCATTTGGTTTGCAGTATGTACTTTGGTGTAAAATTGAAATGTATACTATTTCTATTATCTAAGCATTGTATGCACTGAGATAACAACTTTTTTGCCTTGATGTGCAGAGCCATAATACAACTTTCAAACAACTCATTAACATGTGGGAAGTTAACCTAAGGTGTTTCCATTAGGATTGCAGTAAGTACTTTGGTGAAAAATTGAAATGTATACTATTTGTATTATCAAACCATTGTATGCCCTGAGTTAACAACATTTTTGTGTTGATGTGTAGAGCCATGAAAAAACTTTCAAACTACTCATAATCATGTGGGAAGTTAACTTAAAATATTTCCCAATGGTTTGCACTCTGCACTTTTGTTGAAAATTCAGATGTATACTACCTTAATGTATGAACATAGTATGCACTGAGAAAGTAACTTTTTTGTCTTGATAAACAGAGGCATGAAACAACTTTCAACCTACTCATACTCATGTGGGAAGTAAACCAAAGGTGTTTCCATTAGGTTTGCAGTAAGTGCTTTGGAGTAAAATTGAAATGTATTCTATTTCTATTGTCTTAGTATTGTATGCACTGAGATAACAACTTTTTTGTTTTCATGTGTAGAGCCATGAACCAACTTTCAAACTACTCATAATCATGTGGGAAGTTAACCTAAGGTGTTTCCATTAGGTTTGCAGTATTTACTTTGCTGTAAAATTGAAATGTATACTATTTGTATTCTCTAAGCATTGTATGCACTGAGATAACAACTTTTTTGTGCTGATGTGAGGAGCCATGAAAAAACTTTCAAACTACTTATACTCATGTGGGAAGTAAACCAAAGGTGTTTCCATTAGGTTTGCAGTATGTGCTTTGGAGTAAAATTGAAATGTATACTTTTTGTATTGTATTAGTATTGTATACACTGAGAAAACAACTTTTATGTCTTGATGTGCAGAGCCATAATACAACTTTCAAACAACCCATAATCATTTGGGAAGTTAACCTAAGGTGTTTCCATTAGGTTTGCAGTAAGTGCCTTGGTGTAAAATTGAAATGTATACTATTTGCATTGTCTAAGCATAGTATGAACTGAGAAAGTAACTTTTTTGTCTTGATGAACAGAGGCATGAAACAAATTTCAACCTACACATACTCAAGTGGGAAGTTAACCAAAGGTTTTTCCATTAGGTTTGCAGTAAGTGCTTTGGAGTAAAATTGAAATGTATACTTTTTGTATTGTCTTAGTATGGTATGCACTGAGATAATAACCTTTATGTTTTCATGTGTAGAGCAATGAACCAACTTTCAAACTACTCCTAATCATGTGGGAAGTTAACCTAAGGTGTTTCCATTAGGTTTGCAGTATGTACTTTGGTGTAAAATTGAAATGTATACTATTTGTATTATCTAAGCATTGTATGCACTGAGATAACAACTTTTTTGTGTTGATGTGTGGAGCCATGAAAAAACTTTCAAACTACTCATAATCATTTGGGAAGTTAACTGAAAATGTTTCCCAATGGTTTGCACTCTGCACTTTGGTGGAAATTTGAGATGTATACTACCTTAATTTCAGAACATAGTGTGCACTGAGAAAGTAACTTTTTTGTCTTGATGAACAGAGGCATGAAACAACTTTCAACCTACTCATTCTCATTTGGGAAGTTAACCAAATGTGTTTCCATTAGGTTTGCAGTAAGTGCTTTGGAGTAAAATTGAAATGTATACTTTTTGTATTGTCTTAGTAATGTATGCACTGAGATAATAACCTTCTTGTTTTCATGTGTAGAGCCATGAACCAACTTTCAAACTACTCATAATCATGTGGGAAGTTAACTTAAAATGTTTCCCAATGGTTTGCACTCTGCAATTTGGTGGAAAATTGAGATGTATACTACCTTAATGTCAGAGCATACTATGCACTGAGAAAGTAACTTATTTGTCTTGATGAACAGAGGCATGAAACAACATTAACCTACTCATACTCATGTGGGAAGTTAACCTAAGGTGTTTCCATTAGGTTTGCAGTAAGTACTTTAGTGTAAAATTGAAATGTATACTATTTGTATTGTAAAAGCATTGTAAACTCTGAGAAAACATCTTTTTTGTCTTGATGTGCAGAGCCATAATACAACTTTCAAACAACTCAGAAACATGTGGGAAGTTAACCTAAGGTGTTTCCATTAGGTTTGCAGTATGTACTTTGGTGTAAAATTGAAATGTATACTATTTCTATTATCTAAGCATTATATGCACTGAAATAACAACTTTTTTGTGTTGATGTGTGGAGCCATCAAAAAACTTTCAAACTACTCATAATCATTTGGGAAGTTAACATAAGGTGTTTCCATTAGGTTTGCAGTAAGTATTTTGGTGTAAAATTGATATGTATACTATTTGTATTATATAAGCATTGTATGCCCTGAGTTAACAACATTTTTGTGTTGATGTATAGAGCCATGAAGCAACTTTCAAACTACTCATAATCATGTGGGAAGTTAACTTAAAATGTTTCCCAATGGTTTGGACTCTGCACTTTGGTGGAAATTTGAGATGTATACTACCTTAATGTCAGAACATAGTATGCACTGAGAAAGTAACTTTTTTGTCTTGATGAACAGAGGCATGAAACAACTTTCAACCTACTAATACTCATGTAGGAAGTTAACCAAAGGTGTTTCCATTAGGTTTGCAGTAAGTACTTTGGTGTAAAATTGAAATATATGCTACTTGTATTGTAAAAGCGTTGCATGCACTCAGAAAACAACTTTTTTGCCTTGAACTGCAGAGCCATAATGCAACTTTCAAACAACTCAGAAACATGTGGGAATTTAACCTAAGGTGTTTCCATTAGGTTTGCAGTAAGTACTTTGGTGTAAAATTGAAATGTATACTATTTGTTTTATCAAAGCATTGTATGCACTGAGTTAACAACATTTTTGTGTTGATGTGTGGAGCCATGAGACAACTTTCAAACAACTCAGAAACATGTGGGAAGTTAACTTAAAATGTATCCCAATGGTTTACGCTCTGCACTTTGGTGGAAAATTGAGATGTATACTAACTTAATGTCAGAACATAGCATGCACTGAGAAAGTAACTTTTTTGTCTTGATGAACAGAGGCATGAAACAACTTTCAACCTACTCATACTCATGTGGGAAGATAACCTAAGGTGCTTCCATTAGGTTTGCAGTATGTACTTTGGTGTAAAATTGAAATGTATACTATTTGTATTATCTAAGCATTGTATGCACTGAGATAACAACTTTTTTGTGTTGATGTGTGGAGCCATGAAAAAACTTTCATACTGCTCATAATCATTTGGGAAGTTCACCTAAGGTGTTTCCATTAGGTTTGCAGTAGGTGCCTTGGTGTAAAATTGAAATGTATACTATTTGTATTGTCGAAGCATAGTGTGCACTGAGAAAGTAACTTTTTTGTCTTGATGAACAGAGGCATGAAACAACTTTCAACCTACTCATACTCATGTGGGAAGTTAACCAAAGGTGTTTCCATTAGGTTTGCAGTAAGTGCTTTGGAGTAAAATTGAAATGTATACTTTTTGTATTGTCTTAGTATTGTATGCACTGAGATAATAACCTTTTTGTTTTCATGTGTAGAGCCATGAACCAACTTTCAAACTACTCCTAATCATGTGGGAAGTTAAGCTAAGGTGTTTCCATTAGGTTTGCAGCAAGTACTTTAGTGTAAAATTGAAATGTATACTGTTTGTATTGTAAAAGCATTGTATGCACTGAGAAAACAACTTTTTTGTCTTGATGTGCAGAGCCATAATACAACTTTCAAACAACTCAGAAACATGTGGGAAGTTAACCTAATGTGTTTCCATTAGGTTTGCAGTATGTACTTTGGTGTAAAATTGAAATGTATACTATTTGTATTATCTAAGCATTGTATGCACTGAGATAACAACTTTTTTGTGTTGATGTGTGGAGCCATGAAAAAACTTTCAAACTACTCATAATCATTTGGGAAGTTAACTTAAAATGTTTCCCAATGGTTTGCACTCTGCACTTTGGTGGAAATTTGAGATGTATACTACCTTAATTTCAGATCATAGTGTGCACTGAGAAAGTAACTTTTTTGTCTTGATGAACAGAGGCATGAAACAACTTTCAACCTACTCATTCTCATTTGGGAAGTTAACCAAATGTGTTTCCATTAGGTTTGCAGTAAGTGCTTTGGAGTAAAATTGAAATGTATACTTTTTGTATTGTCTTAGTAATGTATGCACTGAGATAATAACCTTTTTGTTTTCATGTGTAGAGCCATGAACCAACTTTCAAACTACTCATAATCATGTGGGAAGTTAACTTAAAATGTTTCCCAATGGTTTGCACTCTGCAATTTGGTGGAAAATTGAGATGTATACTACCTTAATGTCAGAGCATACTATGCACTGAGAAAGTAACTTATTTGTCTTGATGAACAGAGGCATGAAACAACATTAACCTACTCATACTCATGTGGGAAGTTAACCTAAGGTGTTTCCATTAGGTTTGCAGTAAGTACTTTAGTGTAAAATTGAAATGTATACTACTTGTATTGTAAAAGCATTGTAAGCTCTGAGAAAACATCTTTTTTGTCTTGATGTGCAGAGCCATAATACAACTTTCAAACAACTCAGAAACATGTGGGAAGTTAACCTAAGGTGTTTCCATTAGGTTTGCAGTATGTACTTTGGTGTAAAATTGAAATGTATACTACTTCTATTATCTAAGCATTTTCTGCACTGAAATAACAACTTTTTTGTGTTGATGTGTGGAGCCATGAAAAAACTTTCAAACTACTCATAATCATTTGGGAAGTTAACATAAGGTGTTTCCATTAGGTTTGCAGTAAGTACTTTGGTGTAAAATTGATATGTATACTATTTGTATTATATAAGCATTGTATGCCCTGAGTTAACAACATTTTCGTGTTCATGTGTAGAGCCATGAAACAAGTTTCAAACTACTCTAATCATGTGGGAAGTTAACTTAAAATGTTTCCCAATGGTTTGCACTCTGCACTTTGGTGGAAAATTGAGTTGTATACTACCTTAATGTCAGAACATAGTATGCACTGAGAAAGTAACTTTTTTGTCTTGATAAACAGAGGCATGAAACAACTTTAACCTACTCATACTCATGTGGGAAGTTAACGAAAGGTTGTTCCATTAGGTTTGCAGTAAGTGCTTTGGAGTAAAATTGAAATGTATAATTTTTGTATTGTATTAGTATTGTATGCACTGAGAAAACAACTTTTATGTCTTGATGTGCAGAGCCATAATACAACTTTCAAACAACTCATAATCATTTGGCAAGTTAATCTAAGGTGTTTCCATTAGGTTTGCAGTAGTGCCTTGGTGTAAAATTGAAATGTATACTATTTGTATTGTCTAAGCATCGTATGCACTGAGAAAGTAACTTTTTTGTCTTGATGAACAGAGGCATGAAACAACTTTCAACCTACTCATACTCATGTGGGAAGTTAACCAAAGGTGTTTCCTTCGGTTTGCAGTAAGTGCTTTGGTGTAAAATTGAAATGTATACTTTTTGTATTGTCTTAGTATTGTATGCACTGAGATAATAACCTTTTTGTTTTCATGTGTAGAGCCATGAACCAAATTTCAAACTACTCCTAATCATGTGGGAAGTTAACCTAAGGTGTTTCCATTAGGTTTGCAGTAAGTACTTTGGTGTAAACTGGAACTGTATTCTATTTTTATTATCTAACCATTGTATGCCCTCAGTTAACAACATTTTTGTGTTCATGTGTAGAGCCATGAAACAACTTTCAAACTACTCATAATCATGTGGGAACTTAACTTAAAATGTCTCCCAATGGTTTCCACTTTGGTGGAAATTTGAGATGTATACTACCTTAATGTCAGAACATAGTATGCACTGAGTAAATAACTTTTTTGTCTTGATGAACAGAGGCATGAAACAACTTTCAACCTACTCATACTCATGTGGGAAGTTAACCAAAGCTGTTTCCATTAGGTTTGCAGTAAGTACTTTGGTGTAAAATTGAGAGGTATGCTACTTGTATTGTAAAAGCATTGTACGCACTGAGAAACTAACTTTTTTGCCTTGATGTGCAGAGCCATAATACAACTTTCAAACAACTCAGAAACATGTGGGAAGTTAACCTAAGGTGTTTCCATTAGGTTTGCAGTAAGTATTTTGGTGTAAAATTGAAATCTATACTATTTGTATTATCTGACCATTGTATGCCCTGAGTTAACAACATTTTTGTGTTGATGTGTAGAGCCATGAAACAACTTTCAAACTACTCATAATCATGTGGGAAGTTAACTTAAAATATTTCCCAATGGTTTGCACTCTGCACTTTTGTTGAAAATTCAGATGTATACTACCTTAATGTCAGAACATACTATGCACTGAGAAAGTAACTTTTTTGTCTTGATAAACAGAGGCATGAAACAACTTTCAACCTACTCATACTCATGTGGGAAGTAAACCAAAGGTGTTTCCATTAGGTTTGCAGTAAGTGCTTTGGAGTAAAATTGAAATGTATTCTATCTGTATTGTCTTAGTATTGTATGCACTGAGATAACAACTTTTTTGTTTTCATGTGTAGAGCCATGAACCAACTTTCAAACTACTCATAATCATGTGGGAAGTTAACCTAAGGTGTTTCCATTAGGTTTGCAGTATGTACTTTGGTGTAAAATTGAAATGTATACTATTTGTATTATCTAAGCATTATATGCACTGAGATAACAACTTTTTTGTGTTGATGTGTGGAGCCATGAAAAAACTTTCAAACTACTCATAATCATTTGGGAAGTTAACATAAGGTGTTTCCATTAGGTTTGCAGTAAGTATTTTGGTGTAAAATTGATATGTATACTATTTATATTATATAAGCATTGTATGCCCTGAGTTAACAACATTTTTGTGTTGATGTGTAGAGCCATGAAGCAACTTTCAAACTACTCATAATCATGTGGGAAGTTAACTTAAAATGTTTCCCAATGGTTTGGACTCTGCACTTTGGTGGAAATTTGCGATGTATACTACCTTAATGTCAGAACATAGTATGCACTGAGAAAGTAACTTTTTTGTCTTGATGAACAGAGGCATGAAACAACTTTCAACCTACTAATACTGATGTAGGAAGTTAACCAAAGGTGTTTCCATTAGGTTTGCAGTAAGTACTTTGGTGTAAAATTGAAATATATGCTACTTGTATTGTAAAAGCGTTGCATGCACTCAGAAAACAACTTTTTTGCCTTGAACTGCAGAGCCATAATGCAACTTTCAAACAACTCAGAAACATGTGGGAAGTTAACCTAAGGTGTTTCCATTAGGTTTGCAGTAAGTACTTTGGTTTAAAATTGAAATGTATACTATTTGTTTTATCAAAGCATTGTATGCACTGAGTTAACAACATTTTTGTGTTGATGTGTGGAGCCATGAGACAACTTTCAAACAACTCAGAAACATGTGGGAAGTTAACTTAAAATGTATCCCAATGGTTTGCGCTCTGCACTTTGGTGGAAAATTGAGATGTATACTAACTTAATGTCAGAACATAGCATGCACTGAGAAAGTAACTTTTTTGTCTTGATGAACAGAGGCATGAAACAACTTTCAACCTACTCATACTCATGTGGGAAGATAACCTAAGTTGCTTCCATTAGGTTTGCAGTATGTACTTTGGTGTAAAATTGAAATGTATACTATTTGTATTATCTAAGCATTGTATGCACTGAGATAACAACTTTTTTGTGTTGATGTGTGGAGCCATGAAAAAACTTTCATACTGATCATAATCATTTGGGAAGTTCACCTAAGGTGTTTCCATTAGGTTTGCAGTAAGTGCCTTGGTGTAAAATTGAAATGTATACTATTTGTATTCTCGAAGCATAGTGTGCACTGAGAAAGTAACTTTTTTGTCTTGATGAACAGAGGCATGAAACAACTTTCAACCTATTCATACTCATGTGGGAAGTTAACCAAAGGTGTTTCCATTAGGTTTGCAGTAAGTGCTTTGGAGTAAAATTGAAATGTATACTTTTTGTATTGTCTTAGTATTGTATGCACTGAGATAATAACCTTTTTGTTTTCATGTGTAGAGCCATGAACCAACTTTCAAACTACTCCTAATCATGTGGGAAGTTAAGCTAAGGTGTTTCCATTAGGTTTGCAGCAAGTACTTTAGTGTAAAATTGAAATGTATACTGTTTGTATTGTAAAAGCATTGTATGCACTGAGAAAACAACTTTTTTGTCTTGATGTGCAGAGCCATAATACAACTTTCAAACAACTCAGAAACATGTGGGAAGTTAACCTAATGTGTTTCCATTAGGTTTGCAGTATGTACTTTGGTGTAAAATTGAAATGTATACTATTTGTATTATCTAAGCATTGTATGCACTGAGATAACAACTTTTTTGTGTTGATGTGTGGAGCCATGAAAAAACTTTCAAACTACTCATAATCATTTGGGAAGTTAACTTAAAATGTTTCACAATGGTTTGCACTCTGCACTTTGGTGGAAATTTGAGATGTATACTACCTTAATTTCAGAACATAGTGTGCACTGAGAAAGTAACTTTTTTGTCTTGATGAACAGAGGCATGAAACAACTTTCAACCTACTCATTCTCATTTGGGAAGTTAACCAAATGTGTTTCCATTAGGTTTGCAGTAAGTGCTTTGGAGTAAAATTGAAATGTATACTTTTTGTATTGTCTTAGTAATGTATGCACTGAGATAATAACCTTTTTGTTTTCATGTGTAGAGCCATGAACCAACTTTCAAACTACTCATAATCATGTGGGAAGTTAACTTAAAATGTTTCCCAATGGTTTGCACTCTGCAATTTGGTGGAAAATTGAGATGTATACTACCTTAATGTCAGAGCATACTATGCACTGAGAAAGTAACTTATTTGTCTTGATGAACAGAGGCATGAAACAACATTAACCTACTCATACTCATGTGGGAAGTTAACCTAAGGTGTTTCCATTAGGTTTGCAGTAAGTACTTTAGTGTAAAATTGAAATGTATACTACTTGTATTGTAAAAGCATTGTAAGCTCTGAGAAAACATCTTTTTTGTCTTGATGTGCAGAGCCATAATACAACTTTCAAACAACTCAGAAACATGTGGGAAGTTAACCTAAGGTGTTTCCATTAGGTTTGCAGTATGTACTTTGGTGTAAAATTGAAATGTATACTATTTCTATTATCTAAGCATTTTCTGCACTGAAATAACAACTTTTTTGTGTTGATGTGTGGAGCCATGAAAAAACTTTCAAACTACTCATAATCATTTGGGAAGTTAACATAAGGTGTTTCCATTAGGTTTGCAGTAAGTACTTTGGTGTAAAATTGATATGTATACTATTTGTATTATATAAGCATTGTATGCCCTGAGTTAACAACATTTTTGTGTTGATGTGTAGAGCCATGAAGCAACTTTCAAACTACTCATAATCATGTGGGAAGTTAACTTAAAATGTTTCCCAATGGTTTGGACTCTGCACTTTGGTGGAAATTTGAGATGTATACTACCTTAATGTCAGAACATAGTATGCACTGAGAAAGTAACTTTTTTGTCTTGATGAACAGAGGCATGAAACAACTTTCAACCTACTAATACTCATGTAGGAAGTTAACCAAAGGTGTTTCCATTAGGTTTGCAGTAAGTACTTTGGTGTAAAATTGAAATATATGCTACTTGTATTGTAAAAGCGTTGCATGCACTCAGAAAACAACTTTTTTGCCTTGAACTGCAGAGCCATAATACAACTTTCAAACAACTCAGAAACATGTGGGAAGTTAACCTAAGGTGTTTGCATTAGGTTTGCAGTAAGTGCTTTGGAGTAAAATTGAAATGTATACTTTTTGTATTCTCTTAGTAATGTATGCACTGAGATAATAACCTTTTTGTTTTCATGTGTAGAGCCATGAACCAACTTTCAAACTACTCCTAATCATGTGGGAAGTTAACCTAAGGTGTTTCCATTAGGTTTGCAGTAAGTACTTTGGTGTAAACTTGAACTGTATACTATTTGTATTGTCTAACCATTGTATGCCCTGAGTTAACAACATTTTTGTGTTCATGTGTAGAGCCATGAAACAACTTTCAAACTACTCATAATCATGTGGGAAGTTAACTTAAAATATCTCCCAATGGTTTGCACTCTGCACTTTGGTTGAAAATTCAGATGTATACTACCTTAATGTCAGAACTTAGTATGCACTTAGAAAGTAACTTCTTTGCCTTGATGAACAGAGGCATGAAACAACTTTCAACCTACTCATACTCATGTGGGAAGTTAACCAAAGGTGTGTCCATTAGGTTTGCAGTAAGTGCTTTGGAGTAAAATTGAAATGTATTCTTTTTCTATTGTCTTAGTATTGTATGCACTCAAATAATAACTTTTTTGTTTTCATGTGTAGTGCCATTAACCAACTTTCAAACTACTCCTAATCATGTGGGAAGTTAACCTAAGGTGTTTCCATTAGGTTTGCAGTAAGTACTTTGCTGTAAACTTGAACTGTATACTCTTTGTTTTATCTAACCATTGTATGCCCTGATTTAACAACATTTTTGTGTTCATGTGTAGAGCCATGAAACAACTTTCAAACTACTCATAACCATGTGGGAAGTTAACATAAAATGTTTCCCAATGGTTTGCACTCTGCAATTTTGTGGAAAATTGAGATGTATACTACCTTAATGTCAGAACATAGTATGCACTGTGAAAGTAACTTATTTGTCTTGATGAACAGAGGCATGAAACAACTTTAACCTACTCATACTCATGTGGGAAGTTAACCAAACGTGTTTCCATTAGGTTTGCAGTAAGTGCTTTGGAGTAAAATTGAAATGTATACTTATTTGCATTGTTTAGTACTGTAAGCACTGAGATAACAACTTTTTTGTTTTCATGTGTAGAGCCATGAACCAACTTTCAATCTACTCATAATCATGTGGGAAGTTATCCTAAGCTGTTTCCATTAGGTTTGCAGCATGTAGTTTAGTGTAAAATTGAAATGTATACTATTTGTATTGTAAAAGCATTTTATGCACTGAGAAAACAACTTTTTTGTCTTGATGTGCAGAGCCATAATACAACTTTCAAACTACTCATAATCATGTAGGAAGTTAACTTAAAATATTTCCCAATGGTTTGCACTCTGCACTTTGGTGGAAAATTCAGATGTATACTACCTTAATGTCAGAACATAGCATGCACTGAGAAAGTAACTTTTTTGTCTTGATGAGCAGAGGCATGAAACAACTTTCAACCTACTCATTCTCATTTGGGAAGTTAACCAAATGTGTTTCCATTAGGTTTGCAGTAAGTGCTTTGGAGTAAAATTGAAATGTATACTTTTTGTATTGTCTTAGTAATGTATGCACTGAGATAATAACCTTTTTGTTTTCATGTGTAGAGCCATGAACCAACTTTCAAACTACTCATAATCATGTGGGAAGTTAACTTAAAATGTTTCCCAATGGTTTGCACTCTGCAATTTGGTGGAAAATTGAGATGTATACTACCTTAATGTCAGAGCATACTATGCACTGAGAAAGTAACTTATTTGTCTTGATGAACAGAGGCATGAAACAACATTAACCTACTCATACTCATGTGGGAAGTTAACCTAAGGTGTTTCCATTAGGTTTGCAGTAAGTACTTTAGTGTAAAATTGAAATGTATACTACTTGTATTGTAAAAGCATTGTAAGCTCTGAGAAAACATCTTTTTTGTCTTGATGTGCAGAGCCATAATACAACTTTCAAACAACTCAGAAACATGTGGGAAGTTAACCTAAGGTGTTTCCATTAGGTTTGCAGTATGTACTTTGGTGTAAAATTGAAATGTATACTACTTCTATTATCTAAGCATTTTCTGCACTGAAATAACAACTTTTTTGTGTTGATGTGTGGAGCCATGAAAAAACTTTCAAACTACTCATAATCATTTGGGAAGTTAACATAAGGTGTTTCCATTAGGTTTGCAGTAAGTACTTTGGTGTAAAATTGATATGTATACTATTTGTATTATATAAGCATTGTATGCCCTGAGTTAACAACATTTTCGTGTTCATGTGTAGAGCCATGAAACAAGTTTCAAACTACTCTAATCATGTGGGAAGTTAACTTAAAATGTTTCCCAATGGTTTGCACTCTGCACTTTGGTGGAAAATTGAGTTGTATACTACCTTAATGTCAGAACATAGTATGCACTGAGAAAGTAACTTTTTTGTCTTGATAAACAGAGGCATGAAACAACTTTAACCTACTCATACTCATGTGGGAAGTTAACGAAAGGTTGTTCCATTAGGTTTGCAGTAAGTGCTTTGGAGTAAAATTGAAATGTATAATTTTTGTATTGTATTAGTATTGTATGCACTGAGAAAACAACTTTTATGTCTTGATGTGCAGAGCCATAATACAACTTTCAAACAACTCATAATCATTTGGCAAGTTAATCTAAGGTGTTTCCATTAGGTTTGCAGTAGTGCCTTGGTGTAAAATTGAAATGTATACTATTTGTATTGTCTAAGCATCGTATGCACTGAGAAAGTAACTTTTTTGTCTTGATGAACAGAGGCATGAAACAACTTTCAACCTACTCATACTCATGTGGGAAGTTAACCAAAGGTGTTTCCTTCGGTTTGCAGTAAGTGCTTTGGTGTAAAATTGAAATGTATACTTTTTGTATTGTCTTAGTATTGTATGCACTGAGATAATAACCTTTTTGTTTTCATGTGTAGAGCCATGAACCAAATTTCAAACTACTCCTAATCATGTGGGAAGTTAACCTAAGGTGTTTCCATTAGGTTTGCAGTAAGTACTTTGGTGTAAACTGGAACTGTATTCTATTTTTATTATCTAACCATTGTATGCCCTCAGTTAACAACATTTTTGTGTTCATGTGTAGAGCCATGAAACAACTTTCAAACTACTCATAATCATGTGGGAACTTAACTTAAAATGTCTCCCAATGGTTTCCACTTTGGTGGAAATTTGAGATGTATACTACCTTAATGTCAGAACATAGTATGCACTGAGTAAATAACTTTTTTGTCTTGATGAACAGAGGCATGAAACAACTTTCAACCTACTCATACTCATGTGGGAAGTTAACCAAAGCTGTTTCCATTAGGTTTGCAGTAAGTACTTTGGTGTAAAATTGAGAGGTATGCTACTTGTATTGTAAAAGCATTGTACGCACTGAGAAACTAACTTTTTTGCCTTGATGTGCAGAGCCATAATACAACTTTCAAACAACTCAGAAACATGTGGGAAGTTAACCTAAGGTGTTTCCATTAGGTTTGCAGTAAGTATTTTGGTGTAAAATTGAAATCTATACTATTTGTATTATCTGACCATTGTATGCCCTGAGTTAACAACATTTTTGTGTTGATGTGTAGAGCCATGAAACAACTTTCAAACTACTCATAATCATGTGGGAAGTTAACTTAAAATATTTCCCAATGGTTTGCACTCTGCACTTTTGTTGAAAATTCAGATGTATACTACCTTAATGTCAGAACATACTATGCACTGAGAAAGTAACTTTTTTGTCTTGATAAACAGAGGCATGAAACAACTTTCAACCTACTCATACTCATGTGGGAAGTAAACCAAAGGTGTTTCCATTAGGTTTGCAGTAAGTGCTTTGGAGTAAAATTGAAATGTATTCTATCTGTATTGTCTTAGTATTGTATGCACTGAGATAACAACTTTTTTGTTTTCATGTGTAGAGCCATGAACCAACTTTCAAACTACTCATAATCATGTGGGAAGTTAACCTAAGGTGTTTCCATTAGGTTTGCAGTATGTACTTTGGTGTAAAATTGAAATGTATACTATTTGTATTATCTAAGCATTATATGCACTGAGATAACAACTTTTTTGTGTTGATGTGTGGAGCCATGAAAAAACTTTCAAACTACTCATAATCATTTGGGAAGTTAACATAAGGTGTTTCCATTAGGTTTGCAGTAAGTATTTTGGTGTAAAATTGATATGTATACTATTTATATTATATAAGCATTGTATGCCCTGAGTTAACAACATTTTTGTGTTGATGTGTAGAGCCATGAAGCAACTTTCAAACTACTCATAATCATGTGGGAAGTTAACTTAAAATGTTTCCCAATGGTTTGGACTCTGCACTTTGGTGGAAATTTGAGATGTATACTACCTTAATGTCAGAACATAGTATGCACTGAGAAAGTAACTTTTTTGTCTTGATGAACAGAGGCATGAAACAACTTTCAACCTACTAATACTGATGTAGGAAGTTAACCAAAGGTGTTTCCATTAGGTTTGCAGTAAGTACTTTGGTGTAAAATTGAAATATATGCTACTTGTATTGTAAAAGCGTTGCATGCACTCAGAAAACAACTTTTTTGCCTTGAACTGCAGAGCCATAATGCAACTTTCAAACAACTCAGAAACATGTGGGAAGTTAACCTAAGGTGTTTCCATTAGGTTTGCAGTAAGTACTTTGGTTTAAAATTGAAATGTATACTATTTGTTTTATCAAAGCATTGTATGCACTGAGTTAACAACATTTTTGTGTTGATGTGTGGAGCCATGAGACAACTTTCAAACAACTCAGAAACATGTGGGAAGTTAACTTAAAATGTATCCCAATGGTTTGCGCTCTGCACTTTGGTGGAAAATTGAGATGTATACTAACTTAATGTCAGAACATAGCATGCACTGAGAAAGTAACTTTTTTGTCTTGATGAACAGAGGCATGAAACAACTTTCAACCTACTCATACTCATGTGGGAAGATAACCTAAGGTGCTTCCATTAGGTTTGCAGTATGTACTTTGGTGTAAAATTGAAATGTATACTATTTGTATTATCTAAGCATTGTATGCACTGAGATAACAACTTTTTTGTGTTGATGTGTGGAGCCATGAAAAAACTTTCATACTGATCATAATCATTTGGGAAGTTCACCTAAGGTGTTTCCATTAGGTTTGCAGTAAGTGCCTTGGTGTAAAATTGAAATGTATACTATTTGTATTCTCGAAGCATAGTGTGCACTGAGAAAGTAACTTTTTTGTCTTGATGAACAGAGGCATGAAACAACTTTCAACCTATTCATACTCATGTGGGAAGTTAACCAAAGGTGTTTCCATTAGGTTTGCAGTAAGTGCTTTGGAGTAAAATTGAAATGTATACTTTTTGTATTGTCTTAGTATTGTATGCACTGAGATAATAACCTTTTTGTTTTCATGTGTAGAGCCATGAACCAACTTTCAAACTACTCCTAATCATGTGGGAAGTTAAGCTAAGGTGTTTCCATTAGGTTTGCAGCAAGTACTTTAGTGTAAAATTGAAATGTATACTGTTTGTATTGTAAAAGCATTGTATGCACTGAGAAAACAACTTTTTTGTCTTGATGTGCAGAGCCATAATACAACTTTCAAACAACTCAGAAACATGTGGGAAGTTAACCTAATGTGTTTCCATTAGGTTTGCAGTATGTACTTTGGTGTAAAATTGAAATGTATACTATTTGTATTATCTAAGCATTGTATGCACTGAGATAACAACTTTTTTGTGTTGATGTGTGGAGCCATGAAAAAACTTTCAAACTACTCATAATCATTTGGGAAGTTAACTTAAAATGTTTCACAATGGTTTGCACTCTGCACTTTGGTGGAAATTTGAGATGTATACTACCTTAATTTCAGAACATAGTGTGCACTGAGAAAGTAACTTTTTTGTCTTGATGAACAGAGGCATGAAACAACTTTCAACCTACTCATTCTCATTTGGGAAGTTAACCAAATGTGTTTCCATTAGGTTTGCAGTAAGTGCTTTGGAGTAAAATTGAAATGTATACTTTTTGTATTGTCTTAGTAATGTATGCACTGAGATAATAACCTTTTTGTTTTCATGTGTAGAGCCATGAACCAACTTTCAAACTACTCATAATCATGTGGGAAGTTAACTTAAAATGTTTCCCAATGGTTTGCACTCTGCAATTTGGTGGAAAATTGAGATGTATACTACCTTAATGTCAGAGCATACTATGCACTGAGAAAGTAACTTATTTGTCTTGATGAACAGAGGCATGAAACAACATTAACCTACTCATACTCATGTGGGAAGTTAACCTAAGGTGTTTCCATTAGGTTTGCAGTAAGTACTTTAGTGTAAAATTGAAATGTATACTACTTGTATTGTAAAAGCATTGTAAGCTCTGAGAAAACATCTTTTTTGTCTTGATGTGCAGAGCCATAATACAACTTTCAAACAACTCAGAAACATGTGGGAAGTTAACCTAAGGTGTTTCCATTAGGTTTGCAGTATGTACTTTGGTGTAAAATTGAAATGTATACTATTTCTATTATCTAAGCATTTTCTGCACTGAAATAACAACTTTTTTGTGTTGATGTGTGGAGCCATGAAAAAACTTTCAAACTACTCATAATCATTTGGGAAGTTAACATAAGGTGTTTCCATTAGGTTTGCAGTAAGTACTTTGGTGTAAAATTGATATGTATACTATTTGTATTATATAAGCATTGTATGCCCTGAGTTAACAACATTTTTGTGTTGATGTGTAGAGCCATGAAGCAACTTTCAAACTACTCATAATCATGTGGGAAGTTAACTTAAAATGTTTCCCAATGGTTTGGACTCTGCACTTTGGTGGAAATTTGAGATGTATACTACCTTAATGTCAGAACATAGTATGCACTGAGAAAGTAACTTTTTTGTCTTGATGAACAGAGGCATGAAACAACTTTCAACCTACTAATACTCATGTAGGAAGTTAACCAAAGGTGTTTCCATTAGGTTTGCAGTAAGTACTTTGGTGTAAAATTGAAATATATGCTACTTGTATTGTAAAAGCGTTGCATGCACTCAGAAAACAACTTTTTTGCCTTGAACTGCAGAGCCATAATACAACTTTCAAACAACTCAGAAACATGTGGGAAGTTAACCTAAGGTGTTTGCATTAGGTTTGCAGTAAGTGCTTTGGAGTAAAATTGAAATGTATACTTTTTGTATTCTCTTAGTAATGTATGCACTGAGATAATAACCTTTTTGTTTTCATGTGTAGAGCCATGAACCAACTTTCAAACTACTCCTAATCATGTGGGAAGTTAACCTAAGGTGTTTCCATTAGGTTTGCAGTAAGTACTTTGGTGTAAACTTGAACTGTATACTATTTGTATTGTCTAACCATTGTATGCCCTGAGTTAACAACATTTTTGTGTTCATGTGTAGAGCCATGAAACAACTTTCAAACTACTCATAATCATGTGGGAAGTTAACTTAAAATATCTCCCAATGGTTTGCACTCTGCACTTTGGTTGAAAATTCAGATGTATACTACCTTAATGTCAGAACTTAGTATGCACTTAGAAAGTAACTTCTTTGCCTTGATGAACAGAGGCATGAAACAACTTTCAACCTACTCATACTCATGTGGGAAGTTAACCAAAGGTGTGTCCATTAGGTTTGCAGTAAGTGCTTTGGAGTAAAATTGAAATGTATTCTTTTTCTATTGTCTTAGTATTGTATGCACTCAAATAATAACTTTTTTGTTTTCATGTGTAGTGCCATTAACCAACTTTCAAACTACTCCTAATCATGTGGGAAGTTAACCTAAGGTGTTTCCATTAGGTTTGCAGTAAGTACTTTGCTGTAAACTTGAACTGTATACTCTTTGTTTTATCTAACCATTGTATGCCCTGATTTAACAACATTTTTGTGTTCATGTGTAGAGCCATGAAACAACTTTCAAACTACTCATAACCATGTGGGAAGTTAACATAAAATGTTTCCCAATGGTTTGCACTCTGCAATTTTGTGGAAAATTGAGATGTATACTACCTTAATGTCAGAACATAGTATGCACTGTGAAAGTAACTTATTTGTCTTGATGAACAGAGGCATGAAACAACTTTAACCTACTCATACTCATGTGGGAAGTTAACCAAACGTGTTTCCATTAGGTTTGCAGTAAGTGCTTTGGAGTAAAATTGAAATGTATACTTATTTGCATTGTTTAGTACTGTAAGCACTGAGATAACAACTTTTTTGTTTTCATGTGTAGAGCCATGAACCAACTTTCAATCTACTCATAATCATGTGGGAAGTTATCCTAAGCTGTTTCCATTAGGTTTGCAGCATGTAGTTTAGTGTAAAATTGAAATGTATACTATTTGTATTGTAAAAGCATTTTATGCACTGAGAAAACAACTTTTTTGTCTTGATGTGCAGAGCCATAATACAACTTTCAAACTACTCATAATCATGTAGGAAGTTAACTTAAAATATTTCCCAATGGTTTGCACTCTGCACTTTGGTGGAAAATTCAGATGTATACTACCTTAATGTCAGAACATAGCATGCACTGAGAAAGTAACTTTTTTGTCTTGATGAGCAGAGGCATGAAACAACTTTCAACCTACTCATACTCATCTGGGAAGTTAACCAAAGGTGTTTCAATTAGGTTTACCGAAAGTACTTTGCTGTAAAATTGAAATATATGCTACTTGTATTGTAAAAGCATTGTATGCACTCAGAAAACAACTTTTTTGCCTTGATGTGCAGAGCCATAATACAACTTTCAAACAACTCAGAAACATGTGGGAAGTTAACCTAAGGTGTTTCCATTATCTTTGCAGTAAGTACTTTGGTGTAAAATTGAAATGTATACTATTTGTATTATCTAACCATTGTATGCCCTGAGTTAACAACATTTTTGTGTTGATGTGTAGAGCCATGAAGCAACTTTCAAACTATTCATAATCATTTGGGAAGTTAACTTAAAATGTTTCCCAATGGTTTGCACTCTGCACTTGGGTGGAAATTTGAGATGTATACTACCTTAATGTCAGAACATATTATGCCCTGAGAAAGTTACTTCTTTGTCTTGATGAACATAGGCATGAAACAACTTTAACCTACTGATACTCATGTGGGAAGTTGACCAAAGATGTTTCCATTAGGTTTGCAGTAAGTGCTTTTGAGTAAAATTGAAATGTATACTATTTGCATTGTCTTAGTATTGTATGCACTGAGATAACAACTTTTTTGTTTTCATGTGTAGAGCCATGAACCAACTTTCAAACTACTCCTAATCATCTGGGAAGTTAACCTAAGGTGTTTCCATTAGGTTTGCAGTAAGTACTTTGGTGTAAACTTGAACTGTATACTATTTGTATTATCTACCATTGTATGCCCTGAGTTAACAACATTTTTATGTTCATGTGTAGAGCCATGAAACAAATTTCAAACTACTCACAACCATGTGGGAAGTTAACATAAAATGTTTCCCAATGGTTTGCACTCTGCAATTTGGTGGAAAATTGAGATGTATACTACCTTAATGTCAGAACATAGTATGCACTGAGAAAGTAACTTTTTTGTCTTGATGAACAGAGGCATGAAACAACTTTCAATGTACTCATACTCATGTGGGAAGTTAACCAAAGGTGTTTCCATTAGGTTTGCAGTATGTGCTTTGGTGTAAAATTGAAATGTATACCTTTTGTATTATCTAAGCATTGTATGCACTGAGGTAACAACTATTTTGTGTTGATGTGTAGAGCCATGAGACAACTTTCAAACAACTCAGAAACATGTGGGAAGTCAACTTAAAATGTATCCCAATGGTTTGCCCTCTGCACTTTGGTGGAAAATTGAGATTTATACTAACTTAATGTCAGAGCATAGCATGCACTGAGAAAGTAACTTATTTGTCTTGATGAACAGAGGCATGAAACAACTTTAACCTACTCATACTCATGTGGGAAGTTAACCAAAGGTGTTTCCATTAGGTTTGCAGTAATTGCTTTGGAGTAAAATTGAAATGTATACTATTTGCATTGTCTTAGTATTGTAAGCACTGAGATAACAACTTTTTTGTTTTCATGTGTAGAGCCATGAACCAACTTTCAATCTACTCATAATCATGTGGGAAGTTATCCTAAGCTGTTTCCATTAGGTTTGCAGCAAGTTGTTTAGTGTAAAATTGAAATGTATACTATTTGTATTGTAAAAGCATTTTATGCACTGAGAAAACAACTTTTTTGTCTTGATGTGCAGAGCCATAATACAACTTTCAAACAACTCAGAAACATGTGGGAAGTTAACCTAAGGTTTTTCCTTTAGGTTTGCAGTATGTACTTTGGTGTAAAATTGAAATGTATACTATTTGTATAATCTAAGCATTGTATGCACTGAGATAACAACTTTTTTGTGTTGATGTGTGGAGCCATGGAAAAACTTTCAAACTACTCATAATAATTTGGGAAGTTAACATAAGGTGTTTCCATTAGGTTTGCAGTAAGTACTTTAGTGTAAAATTGAAATGTATACTATTTGTATTGTAAAAGCATTGTATGCACTGAGAAAACAATTTTTTTGTCTTGATGTGCAGAGCCATAATACAACTTTCAAACAACTCAGAAACATGTGGGAAGTTAACCTAAGGTGTTTCAATTAGGTTTCCAGTATGTACTTTAGTGTAAAATTGAAATGTATACTATTTGTATTATCTAAGCATTGTATGCACTGAGGTAACAACTTTTTTGTGTTGATGTGTAGAGCCATGAGACAACTTTCAAACAACTCAGAAACATGTGGGAAGTTAACTTAAAATGTATCCCAATGGTTTGCCCTCTGCACTTTGGTGGAAAATTGAGATTTATACTAACTTAATGTCAGAACATAGCATGCACTGAGAAAGTAACTTTTTTGTCTTGATGAACAAAGGCATGAAACAACTTTCAACCTACTCATACTCATGAGGTAAGTTAACCTAAGGAGCTTCCATTAGGTTTGCAGTATGTACTTTGGTGTAAAATTGAAATGTATACTCTTTGTATTATCTAAGCATTGTATGCACTGAGATAACAACTTTTTTGTGTTGATGTGTGGAGCCATGAAAAAACTTTCAAACTGCTCATAATCAGTTGGGAAGTTAACATAAGGTGTTTCCATTAGGTTTGCAGTAAGTACATTGGTGTAAAATTGAAATGTATACTATTTGTATTATCTAACCATTGTATGCCCTGAGTAAACAACATTTTTGTGTTGATGTGTAGAGCCATGAAGCGACTTTCAAACCACTCATAATCATTTGGGAAGTTAACTTAGAATGTTTCCCAATGGTTTGCACTCTGCACTTTGGTGGAAATTTGAGATGTATACTACCTTAATGTCAGAACATAGTATGCACTGAGAAAGTAACTTTTTTGTCTTGATGAACAGAGGCATGAAACAACTTTCAACCTACTCATACTCATATGGGAAGTTAACCAAAGGTGATTCCATTAGGTTTGCAGTAAGTACTTTGGTGTAAAATTGAATATATGCTACTTGTATTGTAAAAGGATTGTATGCACTGTGAAAACAACTTTTTTGCCTTGATGTGCAGAGCCATAATACAACTTTCAAACAACTCAGAAACATGTGGGAAGTTAACCTAAGGTGTTTCCATTAGGTTTGCAGTAAGTACTTTGGTGTAAAATTGAAATGTATACTATTTGTATTATCTAAGCATTGTATGCACTAAGTTAACAACATTTTTGTGTTGATGTGTAGAGCCATGAGACAACTTTCAAACTGCTCATAATCATTTGGGAAGTTAACCTGAGGTTTTTCGATTACGTTTGCAGTAAGTGCCTTGGTGTAAAATTGAAATCTATACTATTTGTATTGTCTAAGCATAGTATGCACTGAGAAAGTAACTTTTTTGTCTTGATGAACAGAGGCATGAAACAACTTTCAACCTACACATACTCAAGTGGGAAGTTAACCAAAGGTTTTTCCATTAGGTTTGCAGTAAGTGCTTTGGAGTAAAATTGAAATGTATACTTTTTGTATTGTCTTAGTATGGTATGCAC
Organism: Mobula birostris; assembly: GCF_030028105.1. Lineage (NCBI taxonomy): Eukaryota > Metazoa > Chordata > Chondrichthyes > Myliobatiformes > Myliobatidae > Mobula > Mobula birostris. The sequence goes on from NW_027274714.1 coordinate 1,542,593, forward strand.
TGAGATAATAACCTTTATGTTTTCATGTGTAGAGCAATGAACCAACTTTCAAACTACTCCTAATCATGTGGGAAGTTAACCTAAGGTGTTTCCATTAGGTTTGCAGTAAGTAATTTGGTGTAAACTTGAACTGTGTACTATTTGTATTGTCTGACCATTGTATGCCCTGAGTGAACAACATTTTCGTGTTCATGTGTAGAGCCATGAAACAAGTTTCAAACTACTCTAATCATGTGGGAAGTTAACTTAAAATGTTTCCCAATGGTTTGCACTCTGCACTTTGGTGGAAAATTGAGTTGTATACTACCTTAATGTCAGAACATAGTATGCACTGAGAAAGTAACTTTTTTGTCTTGATAAACAGAGGCATGAAACAACTTTAACCTACTCATACTCATGTGGGAAGTTAACGAAAGGTTGTTCCATTAGGTTTGCAGTAAGTGCTTTGGAGTAAAATTGAAATGTATAATTTTTCTATTGTATTAGTATTGTATGCACTGAGAAAACAACTTTTATGTCTTGATGTGCAGAGCCATAATACAACTTTCAAACAACTCATAATCATTTGGCAAGTTAATCTAAGGTGTTTCCATTAGGTTTGCAGTAGTGCCTTGGTGTAAAATTGAAATGTATACTATTTGTATTGTCTAAGCATTGTATGCACTGAGAAAGTAACTTTTTTGTCTTGATGAACAGAGGCATGAAACAACTTTCAACCTACTCATACTCATGTGGGAAGTTAACCAAAGGTGTTTCCTTCGGTTTGCAGTAAGTGCTTTGGTGTAAAATTGAAATGTATACTTTTTGTATTGTCTTAGTACTGTATGCACTGAGATAATAACCTTTTTGTTTTCATGTGTAGAGCCATGAACCAAATTTCAAACTACTCCTAATCATGTGGGAAGTTAACCTAAGGTGTTTCCATTAGGTTTGCAGTAAGTACTTTGGTGTAAACTGGAACTGTATTCTATTTTTATTATCTAACCATTGTATGCCCTCAGTTAACAACATTTTTGTGTTCATGTGTAGAGCCATGAAACAACTTTCAAACTACTCATAATCATGTGGGAACTTAACTTATAATGTCTCCCAATGGTTTCCACTTTGGTGGAAATTTGAGATGTATACTACCTTAATGTCAGAACATAGTATGCACTGAGTAAATAACTTTTTTGTCTTGATGAACAGAGGCATGAAACAACTTTCAACCTACTCATACTCATGTGGGAAGTTAACCAAAGCTGTTTCCATTAGGTTTGCAGTAAGTACTTTGGTGTAAAATTGAGATGTATGCTACTTGTATTGTAAAAGCATTGTACGCACTGAGAAAATAACTTTTTTGCCTTGATGTGCAGAGCCATAATACAACTTTCAAACAACTCAGAAACATGTGGGAAGTTAACCTAAGGTGTTTCCATTAGGTTTGCAGTAAGTATTTTGGTGTAAAATTGAAATCTATACTATTTGTATTATCTGACCATTGTATGCCCTGAGTTAACAACATTTTTGTGTTGATGTGTAGAGCCATGAAACAACTTTCAAACTACTCATAATCATGTGGGAAGTTAACTTAAAATATTTCCCAATGGTTTGCACTCTGCACTTTTGATGAAAATTCAGATGTATACTACCTTAATGTCAGAACATACTATGCACTGAGAAAGTAACTTTTTTGTCTTGATAAACAGAGGCATGAAACAACTTTCAACCTACTCATACTCATGTGGGAAGTAAACCAAAGGTGTTTCCATTAGGTTTGCAGTAAGTGCTTTGGAGTAAAATTGAAATGTATTCTATCTGTATTGTCTTAGTATTGTATGCACTGAGATAACAACTTTTTTGTTTTCATGAGTAGAGCCATGAACCAACTTTCAAACTACTCATAATCATGTGGGAAGTTAACCTAAGGTGTTTCCATTAGGTTTGCAGTATGTACTTTGGTGTAAAATTGAAATGTATACTATTTGTATTATCTAAGCATTGTATGCACTGAGATAACAACTTTTTTGTGCTGATGTGAGGAGCCATGAAAAAACTTTCAAACTACTCATAATCATTTGGGAAGTTAACATAAGGTGTTTCCATTAGGTTTGCAGTATGTACTTTGGTGTAAAATTGAAATGTATACTATTTCTATTATCTAAGCATTGTATGCACTGAGATAACAACTTTTTTGCCTTGATGTGCAGAGCCATAATACAACTTTCAAACAACTCATTAACATGTGGGAAGTTAACCTAAGGTGTTTCCATTAGGATTGCAGTAAGTACTTTGGTGAAAAATTGAAATGTATACTATTTGTATTATCTAACCATTGTATGCCCTGAGTTAACAACATTTTTGTGTTGATGTGTAGAGCCATGAAAAAACTTTCAAACTACTCATAATCATGTGGGAAGTTAACTTAAAATATTTCCCAATGGTTTGCACTCTGCACTTTTGTTGAAAATTCAGATGTATACTACCTTAATGTATGAACATAGTATGCACTGAGAAAGTAACTTTTTTGTCTTGATAAACAGAGGCATGCAACAACTTTCAACCTACTCATACTCATGTGGGAAGTAAACCAAAGGTGTTTCCATTAGGTTTGCGGTAAGTGCTTTGGAGTAAAATTGAAATGTATTCTATTTGTATTGTCTTAGTATTGTATGCACTGAGATAACAACTTTTTTGTTTTCATGTGTAGAGCCATGAACCAACTTTCAAACTACTCATAATCATGTGAGAAGTTAACCTAAGGTGTTTCCATTAGGTTTGCAGTATGTACTTTGCTGTAAAATTGAAATGTATACTATTTGTATTCTCTAAGCATTGTATGCACTGAGATAACAACTTTTTTGTGCTGATGTGAGGAGCCATGAAAAAACTTTCAAACTACTTATACTCATGTGGGAAGTAAACCAAAGGTGTTTCCATTAGGTTTGCAGTATGTGCTTTGGAGTAAAATTGAAATGTATACTTTTTGTATTGTATTAGTATTGTATACACTGAGAAAACAACTTTTATGTCTTGATGTGCAGAGCCATAATACAACTTTCAAACAACCCATAATCATTTGGGAAGTTAACCTAAGGTGTTTCCATTAGGTTTGCAGTAAGTGCCTTGGTGTAAAATTGAAATGTATACTATTTGCATTGTCTAAGCACAGTATGAACTGAGAAAGTAACTTTTTTGTCTTGATGAACAGAGGCATGAAACAACTTTCAACCTACTCATTCTCATTTGGGAAGTTAACCAAATGTGTTTCCATTAGGTTTGCAGTAAGTGCTTTGGAGTAAAATTGAAATGTATACTTTTTGTATTGTCTTAGTAATGTATGCACTGAGATAATAACCTTTTTGCTTTCATGTGTAGAGCCATGAACCAACTTTCAAACTACTCATAATCATGTGGGAAGTTAACTTAAAATGTTTCCCAATGGTTTGCACTCTGCAATTTGGTGGAAAATTGAGATGTATACTACCTTAATGTCAGAGCATACTATGCACTGAGAAAGTAACTTATTTGTCTTGATGAACAGAGGCATGAAACAACATTAACCTACTCATACTCATGTGGGAAGTTAACCTAAGGTGTTTCCATTAGGTTTGCAGTAAGTACTTTAGTGTAAAATTGAAATGTATACTATTTGTATTGTAAAAGCATTGTAAACTCTGAGAAAACACCTTTTTTGTCTTGATGTGCAGAGCCATAATACAACTTTCAAACAACTCAGAAACATGTGGGAAGTTAACCTAAGGTGTTTCCATTAGGTTTGCAGTATGTACTTTGGTGTAAAATTGAAATGTATACTATTTGTTTTATCAAAGCATTGTATGCACTGAGTTAACAACATTTTTGTGTTGATGTGTGGAGCCATGAGACAACTTTCAAACAACTCAGAAACATGTGGGAAGTTAACTTAAAATGTATCCCAATGGTTTGCGCTCTGCACTTTGGTGGAAAATTGAGATGTATACTAACTTAATGTCAGAACATAGCATGCACTGAGAAAGTAACTTTTTTGTCTTGATGAACAGAGACATGAAACAACTTTCAACCTACTCATACTCATGTGGGAAGATAACCTAAGGTGCTTCCATTAGGTTTGCAGTATGTACTTTGGTGTAAAATTGAAATGTATACTATTTGTATTATCTAAGCATTGTATGCACTGAGATAACAACTTTTTTGTGTTGATGTGTGGAGCCATGAAAAAACTTTCATACTGCTCATAATCATTTGGGAAGTTCACCTAAGGTGTTTCCATTAGGTTTGCAGTAAGTGCCTTGGTGTAAAATTGAAATGTATACTATTTGTATTGTCGAAGCATAGTGTGCACTGAGAAAGTAACTTTTTTGTCTTGATGAACAGAGGCATGAAACAACTTTCAACCTACTCATACTCATGTGGGAAGTTAACCAAAGGTGTTTCCATTAGGTTTGCAGTAAGTGCTTTGGAGTAAAATTGAAATGTATACTTTTTGTATTGTCTTAGTATTGTATGCACTGAGATAATAACCTTTTTGTTTTCATGTGTAGAGCCATGAACCAACTTTCAAACTACTCCTAATCATGTGGGAAGTTAAGCTAAGGTGTTTCCATTAGGTTTGCAGCAAGTACTTTAGTGTAAAATTGAAATGTATACTGTTTGTATTGTAAAAGCATTGTATGCACTGAGAAAACAACTTTTTTGTCTTGATGTGCAGAGCCATAATACAACTTTCAAACAACTCAGAAACATGTGGGAAGTTAACCTAATGTGTTTCCATTAGGTTTGCAGTATGTACTTTGGTGTAAAATTGAAATGTATACTATTTGTATTATCTAAGCATTGTATGCACTGAGATAACAACTTTTTTGTGTTGATGTGTGGAGCCATGAAAAAACTTTCAAACTACTCATAATCATTTGGGAAGTTAACTTAAAATGTTTCCCAATGGTTTGCACTCTGCACATGGTGGAAATTTGAGATGTATACTACCTTAATTTCAGAACATAGTGTGCACTGAGAAAGTAACTTTTTTGTCTTGATGAACAGAGGCATGAAACAACTTTCAACCTACTCATTCTCATTTGGGAAGTTAACCAAATGTGTTTCCATTAGGTTTGCAGTAAGTGCTTTGGAGTAAAATTGAAATGTATACTTTTTGTATTGTCTTAGTAATGTATGCACTGAGATAATAACATTTTTGTTTTCATGTGTAGAGCCATGAACCAACTTTCAAACTACTCATAATCATGTGGGAAGTTAACTTAAAATGTTTCCCAATGGTTTGCACTCTGCAATTTGGTGGAAAATTGAGATGTATACTACCTTAATGTCAGAGCATACTATGCACTGAGAAAGTAACTTATTTGTCTTGATGAACAGAGGCATGAAACAACATTAACCTACTCATACTCATGTGGGAAGTTAACCTAAGGTGTTTCCATTAGGTTTGCAGTAAGTACTTTAGTGTAAAATTGAAATGTATACTACTTGTATTGTAAAAGCATTGTAAGCTCTGAGAAAACATCTTTTTTGTCTTGATGTGCAGAGCCATAATACAACTTTCAAACACCACAGAAACATGTGGGAAGTTAACCTAAGGTGTTTCCATTAGGTTTGCAGTATGTACTTTGGTGTAAAATTGAAATGTATACTACTTCTATTATCTAAGCATTTTCTGCACTGAAATAACAACTTTTTTGTGTTGATGTGTGGAGCCATGAAAAAACTTTCAAACTACTCGTAATCATTTGGGAAGTTAACATAAGGTGTTTCCATTAGGTTTGCAGTAAGTACTTTGGTGTAAAATTGATATGTATACTATTTGTATTATATAAGCATTGTATGCCCTGAGTTAACAACATTTTTGTGTTGATGTGTAGAGCCATGAAGCAACTTTCAAACTACTCATAGTCATGTGGGAAGTTAACTTAAAATGTTTCCCAATGGTTTGGACTCTGCACTTTGGTGGAAATTTGAGATGTATACTACCTTAATGTCAGAACATAGTATGCACTGAGAAAGTAACTTTTTTGTCTTGATGAACAGAGGCATGAAACAACTCTCAACCTCCTAATACTCATGTAGGAAGTTAACCAAAGGTGTTTCCATTAGGTTTGCAGTAAGTACTTTGGTGTAAAATTGAAATATATGCTACTTGTATTGTAAAAGCGTTGCATGCACTCAGAAAACAACTTTTTTGCCTTGAACTGCAGAGCCATAATACAACTTTCAAACAACTCAGAAACATGTGGGAAGTTAACCTAAGGTGTTTCCATTAGGTTTGCAGTAAGTACTTTGGTGTAAAATTGAAATGTATACTATTTGTTTTATCAAAGCATTGTATGCACTGAGTTAACAACATTTTTGTGTTGATGTGTGGAGCCATGAGACAACTTTCAAACAACTCAGAAACATGTGGGAAGTTAACTTAAAATGTATCCCAATGGTTTGCGCTCTGCACTTTGGTGGAAAATTGAGATGTATACTAACTTAATGTCAGAACATAGCATGCACTGAGAAAGTAACTTTTTTGTCTTGATGAACAGAGGCATGAAACAACTTTCAACCTACTCATACTCATGTGGGAAGATAACCTAAGGTGCTTCCATTAGGTTTGCAGTATGTACTTTGGTGTAAAATTGAAATGTATACTATTTGTATTATCTAAGCATTGTATGCACTGAGATAACAACTTTTTTGTGTTGATGTGTGGAGCCATGAAAAAACTTTCATACTGCTCATAATCATTTGGGAAGTTCACCTAAGGTGTTTCCATTAGGTTTACAGTAAGTGCCTTGGTGTAAAATTGAAATGTATACTATTTGTATTGTCGAAGCATAGTGTGCACTGAGAAAGTAACTTTTTTGTCTTGATGAACAGAGGCATGAAACAACTTTCAACCTACTCATACTCATGTGGGAAGTTAACCAAAGGTGTTTCCATTAGGTTTGCATTAAGTGCTTTGGAGTAAAATTGAAATGTATACTTTTTGTATTGTCTTAGTATCGTATGCACTGAGATAATAACCTTTTTGTTTTCATGTGTAGAGCCATGAACCAACTTTCAAACTACTCCTAATCATGTGGGAAGTTAAGCTAAGGTGTTTCCATTAGGTTTGCAGCAAGTACTTTAGTGTAAAATTGAAATGTATACTGTTTGTATTGTAAAAGCTTTGTATGCACTGAGAAAACAACTTTTTTGTCTTCATGTGCAGAGCCATAATACAACTTTCAAAAAACTCAGAAACATGTGGGAAGTTAACCAAATGTGTTTCCATTAGGTTTGCAGTAAGTGCTTTGGAGTAAAATTGAAATGTATACTTTTTGTATTGTCTTAGTAATGTATGCACTGAGATAATAACCTTTTTGTTTTCATGTGTAGAGCCATGAAAAAACTTTCAAACTACTCATAATCATTTGGGAAGTTAACATAAGGTGTTTCCAATAGGTTTGCAGTAAGTGCTTTGGTGTAAAATTGAAATGTATACTATTTGTATTATCTAACCATTGTATGCCCTGAGTTAACAACATTTTTGTGTTGATGTGTAGAGCCATGAAGCAACTTTCAAACTACTCATAATAATTTGGGAAGTTAACTTAAAATGTTTCCCAATGGTTTGCACTCTGCACTTTGGTGGAAATTTGAGATGTATACTACCTTAATGTCAGAACTTAGTATGCACTTAGAAAGTAACTTCTTTGCCTTAATGAACAGAGGCATGAAACAACTTTCAACCTACTCATACTCATGTGGGAAGTTAACCAAAGGTGTGTCCATTAGGTTTGCAGTAAGTGCTTTGGAGTAAAATTGAAATGTATTCTTTTTCTATTGTCTTAGTATTGTATGCACTCAAATAATAACTTTTTTGTTTTCATGTGTAGTGCCATGAACCAACTTTCAAACTACTCCTAATCATGTGGGAAGTTAACCTAAGGTGTTTCCATTAGGTTTGCAGTAAGTACTTTGCTGTAAACTTGAACTGTATACTCTTTGTTTTATCTAACCATTGTACGCCCTGATTTAACAACATTTTTGTGTTCATGTGTAGAGCCATGAAACAACTTTCAAACTACTCATAACCATGTGGGAAGTTAACATAAAATGTTTCCCAATGGTTTGCACTCTGCAATTTTGTGGAAAATTGAGATGTATACTACCTTTATGTCAGAACATAGTATGCACTGTGAAAGTAACTTATTTGTCTTGATGAACAGAGGCATGAAACAACTTTAACCTACTCATACTCATGTGGGAAGTTAACCAAACGTGTTTCCATTAGGTTTGCAGTAAGTGCTTTGGAGTAAAATTGAAATGTATACTATTTGCATTGTTTAGTATTGTAAGCACTGAGATAACAACTTTTTTGTTTTCATGTGTAGAGCCATGAACCAACTTTCAATCTACTCATAATCATGTGGGAAGTTATCCTAAGCTGTTTCCATTAGGTTTGCAGCATGTAGTTTAGTGTAAAATTGAAATGTATACTATTTGTATTGTAAAAGCATTTTATGCACTGAGAAAACAACTTTTTTGTCTTGATGTGCAGAGCCATAATACAACTTTCAAACTACTCATAATCATGTAGGAAGTTAACTTAAAATATTTCCCAATGGTTTGCACTCTGCACTTTGGTGGAAAATTCAGATGTATACTACCTTAATGTCAGAACATAGCATGCACTGAGAAAGTAACTTTTTTGTCTTGATGAACAGAGGCATGAAACAACTTTCAACCTACTCATACTCATCTGGGAAGTTAACCAAAGGTGTTTCAATTAGGTTTACCGAAAGTACTTTGCTGTAAAATTGAAATATATGCTACTTGTATTGTAAAAGCATTGTATGCACTCAGAAAACAACTTTTTTGCCTTGATGTGCAGAGCCATAATACAACTTTCAAACAACTCAGAAACATGTGGGAAGTTAACCTAAGGTGTTTCCATTATCTTTGCAGTAAGTACTTTGGTGTAAAATTGAAATGTATACTATTTGTATTATCTAACCATTGTATGCCCTGAGTTAACAACATTTTTGTGTTGATGTGTAGAGCCATGAAGCAACTTTCAAACTACTCATAATCATCTGGGAAGTTAACCTAAGGTGTTTCCATTAGGTTTGCAGTAAGTACTTTGGTGTAAACTTGAACTGTATACTATTTGTATTATCTACCATTGTATGCCCTGAGTAAACAACATTTTTGTGTTGATGTGTACAGCCATGAAGCGACTTTCAAACCACTCATAATCATTTGGGAAGTTAACTTAGAATGTTTCCCAATGGTTTGCACTCTGCACTTTGGTGGAAATTTGAGATGTATACTACCTTAATGTCAGAACATAGTACGCACTGAGAAAGTAACTTTTTTGTCTTGATGAACAGAGGCATGAAACAACTTTCAACCTACTCATACTCATATGGGAAGTTAACCAAAGGTGATTCCATTAGGTTTGCAGTAAGTACTTTGGTGTAAAATTGAATATATGCTGCTTGTATTGTAAAAGGATTGTATGCACTGAGAAAACAACTTTTTTGCCTTGATGTGCAGAGCCATAATACAACTTTCAAACAACTCAGAAACATGTGGGAAGTTAACCAAAGGTGTTTCCATTAGGTTTGCAGTAAGTACTTTGGTGTAAAATTGAAATGTATACTATTTGTATTATCTAAGCATTGTATGCACTAAGTTAACAACATTTTTGTGTTGATGTGTAGAGCCATGAGACAACTTTCAAACTGCTCATAATCATTTGGGAAGTTAACCTGAGGTTTTTTGATTACGTTTGCAGTAAGTGCCTTGGTGTAAAATTGAAATCTATACTATTTGTATTGTCTAAGCATAGTATGCACTGAGAAAGTAACTTTTTTGTCTTGATGAACAGAGGCATGAAACAACTTTCAACCTACACATACTCAAGTGGGAAGTTAACCAAAGGTTTTTCCATTAGGTTTGCAGTAAGTGCTTTGGAGTAAAATTGAAATGTATACTTTTAGTATTGTCTTAGTATGGTATGCACTGAGATAATAACCTTTATGTTTTCATGTGTAGAGCAATGAACCAACTTTCAAACTACTCCTAATCATGTGGGAAGTTAACCTAAGGTGTTTTCATTAGGTTTGCAGTAAGTAATTTGGTGTAAACTTGAACTGTGTACTATTTGTATTGTCTGACCATTGTATGCCCTGAGTGAACAACATTTTCGTGTTCATGTGTAGAGCCATGATACAAGTTTCAAACTACTCTAATCATGTGGGAAGTTAACTTAAAATGTTTCCCAATGGTTTGCACTCTGCACTTTGGTGGAAAATTGAGTTGTATACTACCTTAATGTCAGAACATAGTATGCACTGAGAAAGTAACTTTTTTGTCTTGATAAACAGAGGCATGAAACAACTTTAAACTACTCATACTCATGTGGGAAGTTAACGAAAGGTTGTTCCATTAGGTTTGCAGTAAGTGCTTTGGAGTAAAATTGAAATGTATAATTTTTGTATTGTATTAGTATTGTATGCACTGAGAAAACAACTTTTATGTCTTGATGTGCAGAGCCAAATACAACTTTCAAACAACTCATAATCATTTGGCAAGTTAATCTAAGGTGTTTCCATTAGGTTTGCAGTAGTGCCTTGGTGTAAAATTGAAATGTATACTATTTGTATTGTCTAAGCATTGTATGCACTGAGAAAGTAACTTTTTTGTCTTGATGAACAGAGGCATGAAACAACTTTCAACCTACTCATACTCATGTGGGAAGTTAACCAAAGGTGTTTCCTTCGGTTTGCAGTAAGTGCTTTGGTGTAAAATTGAAATGCATACTTTTTGTATTGTCTTAGTATTGTATGCACTGAGATAATAACCTTTTTGTTTTCATGTGTAGAGCCATGAACCAAATTTCAAACTACTCCTAATCATGTGGGAAGTTAACCTAAGGTGTTTCCATTAGGTTTGCAGTAAGTACTTTGGTGTAAACTGGAACTGTATTGTATTTTTATTATCTAACCATTGTATGCCCTCAGTTAACAACATTTTTGTGTTCATGTGTAGAGCCATGAAACAACTTTCAAACTACTCATAATCATGTGGGAACTTAACTTAAAATGTCTCCCAATGGTTTCCACTTTGGTGGAAATTTGAGATGTATACTACCTTAATGTCAGAACATAGTATGCACTGAGTAAATAACTTTTTTGTCTTGATGAACAGAGGCATGAAACAACTTTCAACCTACTCATACTCATGTGGGAAGTTAACCAAAGGTGTTTCAATTAGGTTTACCGAAAGTACTTTGCTGTAAAATTGAAATATATGCTACTTGTATTGTAAAAGCATTGTATGCACTCAGAAAACAACTTTTTTGCCTTGATGTGCAGAGCCATAATACAACTTTCAAACAACTCAGAAACATGTGGGAAGTTAACCTAAGGTGTTTCCATTATCTTTGCAGTAAGTACTTTGGTGTAAAATTGAAATGTATACTATTTGTATTATCTAACCATTGTATGCCCTGAGTTAACAACATTTTTGTGTTGATGTGTAGAGCCATGAAGCAACTTTCAAACTACTCATAATCATTTGGGAAGTTAACTTAAAATGTTTCCCAATGGTTTGCACTCTGCACTTGGGTGGAAATTTGAGATGTATACTACCTTAATGTCAGAACATATTATGCCCTGAGAAAGTTACTTTTTTGTCTTGATGAACATAGGCATGAAACAACTTTAACCTACTGATACTCATGTGGGAAGTTGACCAAAGATGTTTCCATTAGGTTTGCAGTAAGTGCTTTTGAGTAAAATTGAAATGTATACTATTTGCATTGTCTTAGTATTGTATGCACTGAGATAACAACTTTTTTGTTTTCATGTGTAGAGCCATGAACCAACTTTCAAACTACTCCTAATCATCTGGGAAGTTAACCTAAGGTGTTTCCATTAGGTTTGCAGTAAGTACTTTGGTGTAAACTTGAACTGTATACTATTTGTATTATCTACCATTGTATGCCCTGAGTTAACAACATTTTTGTGTTCATGTGTAGAGCCATGAAACAAATTTCAAACTACTCACAACCATGTGGGAAGTTAACATAAAATGTTTCCCAATGGTTTGCACTCTGCAATTTGGTGGAAAATTGAGATGTATACTACCTTAATGTCAGAACATAGTATGCACTGAGAAAGTAACTTTTTTGTCTTGATGAACAGAGGCATGAAACAACTTTCAATGTACTTATACTCATGTGGGAAGTTAACCAAAGGTGTTTCCATTAGGTTTGCAGTAAGTACTTTAGTGTAAAATTGAAATGTATACTATTTGTATTGTAAAAGCATTGTATGCACTGAGAAAACAATTTTTTTGTCTTGATGTGCAAAGCCATAATACAACTTTCAAACAACTCAGAAACATGTGGGAAGTTAACCTAAGGTGTTTCCATTAGGTTTGCAGTATGTGCTTTGGTGTAAAATTGAAATGTATACTATTTGTATTGTCTAAGCATTGTATCCACTGAGGTAACAACTATTTTGTGTTGATGTGTAGAGCCATGAGACAACTTTCAAACAACTCAGAAACATGTGGGAAGTCAACTTAAAATGTATCCCAATGGTTTGCCCTCTGCACTTTGGTGGAAAATTGAGATTTATACTAACTTAATGTCAGAGCATAGCATGCACTGAGAAAGTAACTTATTTGTCTTGATGAACAGAGGCATGAAACAACTTTAACCTACTCATACTCATGTGGGAAGTTAACCAAAGGTGTTTCCATTAGGTTTGCAGTAATTGCTTTGGAGTAAAATTGAAATGTATACTATTTGCATTGTCTTAGTATTGTAAGCACTGAGATAACAACTTTTTTGTTTTCATGTGTAGAGCCATGAACCAAATTTCAATCTACTCATAATCATGTGGGAAGTTATCCTAAGCTGTTTCCATTAGGTTTGCAGCAAGTTGTTTAGTGTAAAATTGAAATGTATACTATTTGTATTGTAAAAGCATTTTATGCACTGAGAAAACAACTTTTTTGTCTTGATGTGCAGAGCCATAATACAACTTTCAAACAACTCAGAAACATGTGGGAAGTTAACCTAAGGTGTTTCCTTTAGGTTTGCAGTATGTACTTTGGTGTAAAATTGAAATGTATACTATTTGTATAATCTAAGCATTGTATGCACTGAGATAACAACTTTTTTGTGTTGATGTGTGGAGCCATGGAAAAACTTTCAAACTACTCATAATAATTTGGGAAGTTAACATAAGGTGTTTCCATTAGGTTTGCAGTAAGTACTTTAGTGTAAAACTGAAATGTATACTATTTGTATTGAAAAGCATTGTATGCACTGAGAAAACAATTTTTTTGTCTTGATGTGCAGAGCCATAATACAACTTTCAAACAACTCAGAAACATGTGGGAAGTTAACCTAAGGTGTTTCAATTAGGTTTCCAGTATGTACTTTAGTGTAAAATTGAAATGTATACTATTTGTATTATCTAAGCATTGTATGCACTGAGGTAACAACTTTTTTGTGTTGATGTGTAGAGCCATGAGACAACTTTCAAACAACTCAGAAACATGTGGGAAGTCAACTTAAAATGTATCCCAATGGTTTGCCCTCTGCACTTTGGTGGAAAATTGAGATTTATACTAACTTAATGTCAGAACATAGCATGCACTGAGAAAGTAACTTTTTTGTCTTGATGAACAAAGGCATGAAACAACTTTCAACCTACTCATACTCATGAGGTAAGTTAACCTAAGGAGCTTCCATTAGGTTTGCAGTATGTACTTTGGTGTAAAATTGAAATGTATACTCTTTGTATTATCTAAGCATTGTATGCACTGAGATAACAACTTTTTTGTGTTGATGTGTGGAGCCATGAAAAAACTTTCAAACTGCTCATAATCAGTTGGGAAGTTAACATAAGGTGTTTCCATTAGGTTTGCAGTAAGTACATTGGTGTAAAATTGAAATGTATACTATTTGTATTATCTAACCATTGTATGCCCTGAGTAAACAACATTTTTGTGTTGATGTGTAGAGCCATGAAGCGACTTTCAAACCACTCATAATCATTTGGGAAGTTAACTTAGAATGTTTCCCAATGGTTTGCACTCTGCACTTTGGTGGAAATTTGAGATGTATACTACCTTAATGTCAGAACATAGTACGCACTGAGAAAGTAACTTTTTTGTCTTGATGAACAGAGGCATGAAACAACTTTCAACCTACTCATACTCATATGGGAAGTTAACCAAAGGTGATTCCATTAGGTTTGCAGTAAGTACTTTGGTGTAAAATTGAATATATGCTGCTTGTATTGTAAAAGGATTGTATGCACTGAGAAAACAACTTTTTTGCCTTGATGTGCAGAGCCATAATACAACTTTCAAACAACTCAGAAACATGTGGGAAGTTAACCTAAGGTGTTTCCATTAGGTTTGCAGTAAGTACTTTGGTGTAAAATTGAAATGTATACTATTTGTATTATCTAAGCATTGTATGCACTAAGTTAACAACATTTTTGTGTTGATGTGTAGAGCCATGAGACAACTTTCAAACTGCTCATAACCATTTGGGAAGTTAACCTGAGGTTTTTTGATTACGTTTGCAGTAAGTGCCTTGGTGTAAAATTGAAATCTATACTATTTGTATTGTCTAAGCATAGTATGCACTGAGAAAGTAACTTTTTTGTCTTGATGAACAGAGGCATGAAACAACTTTCAACCTACACATACTCAAGTGGGAAGTTAACCAAAGGTTTTTCCATTAGGTTTGCAGTAAGTGCTTTGGAGTAAAATTGAAATGTATACTTTTAGTATTGTCTTAGTATGGTATGCACTGAGATAATAACCTTTATGTTTTCATGTGTAGAGCAATGAACCAACTTTCAAACTACTCCTAATCATGTGGGAAGTTAACCTAAGGTGTTTCCATTAGGTTTGCAGTAAGTAATTTGGTGTAAACTTGAACTGTGTACTATTTGTATTGTCTGACCATTGTATGCCCTGAGTGAACAACATTTTCGTGTTCATGTGTAGAGCCATGATACAAGTTTCAAACTACTCTAATCATGTGGGAAGTTAACTTAAAATGTTTCCCAATGGTTTGCACTCTGCACTTTGGTGGAAAATTGAGTTGTATACTACCTTAATGTCAGAACATAGTATGCACTGAGAAAGTAACTTTTTTGTCTTGATAAACAGAGGCATGAAACAACTTTAAACTACTCATACTCATGTGGGAAGTTAACGAAAGGTTGTTCCATTAGGTTTGCAGTAAGTGCTTTGGAGTAAAATTGAAATGTATAATTTTTGTATTGTATTAGTATTGTATGCACTGAGAAAACAACTTTTATGTCTTGATGTGCAGAGCCAAATACAACTTTCAAACAACTCATAATCATTTGGCAAGTTAATCTAAGGTGTTTCCATTAGGTTTGCAGTAGTGCCTTGGTGTAAAATTGAAATGTATACCATTTGTATTGTCTAAGCATCGTATGCACTGAGAAAGTAACTTTTTTGTCTTGATGAACAGAGGCATGAAACAACTTTCAACCTACTCATACTCATGTGGGAAGTTAACCAAAGGTGTTTCCTTCGGTTTGCAGTAAGTGCTTTGGTGTAAAATTGAAATGTATACTTTTTGTATTGTCTTAGTATTGTATGCACTGAGATAATAACCTTTTTGTTTTCATGTGTAGAGCCATGAACCAAATTTCAAACTACTCCTAATCATGTGGGAAGTTAACCTAAGGTGTTTCCATTAGGTTTGCAGTAAGTACTTTGGTGTAAACTGGAACTGTATTCTATTTTTATTATCTAACCATTGTATGCCCTCAGTTAACAACATTTTTGTGTTCATGTGTAGAGCCATGAAACAACTTTCAAACTACTCATAATCATGTGGGAACTTAACTTAAAATGTCTCCCAATGGTTTCCACTTTGGTGGAAATTTGAGATGTATACTACCTTAATGTCAGAACATAGTATGCACTGAGTAAATAACTTTTTTGTCTTGATGAACAGAGGCATGAAACAACTTTCAACCTACTCATACTCATGTGGGAAGTTAACCAAAGCTGTTTCCATTAGGTTTGCAGTAAGTACTTTGGTGTAAAATTGAGATGTATGCTACTTGTATTGTAAAAGCATTGTACGCACTGAGAAAATAACTTTTTTGCCTTGATGTGCAGAGCCATAATACAACTTTCAAACAACTCAGAAACATGTGGGAAGTTAACCTAAGGTGTTTCCATTAGGTTTGCAGTAAGTATTTTGGTGTAAAATTGAAATCTATACTATTTGTATTATCTGACCATTGTATGCCCTGAGTTAACAACATTTTTGTGTTGATGTGTAGAGCCATGAAACAACTTTCAAACTACTCATAATCATGTGGGAAGTTAACTTAAAATATTTCCCAATGGTTTGCACTCTGCACTTTTGTTGAAAATTCAGATGTATACTACCTTAATGTCAGAACATACTATGCACTGAGAAAGTAACTTTTTTGTCTTGATAAACAGAGGCATGAAACAACTTTCAACCTACTCATACTCATGTGGGAAGTAAACCAAAGGTGTTTCCATTAGGTTTGCAGTAAGTGCTTTGGAGTAAAATTGAAATGTATTCTATCTGTATTGTCTTAGTATTGTATGCACTGAGATAACAACTTTTTTGTTTTCATGTGTAGAGCCATGAACCAACTTTCAAACTACTCATATTCATGTGGGAAGTTAACCTAAGGTGTTTCCATTAGGTTTGCAGTATGTACTTTGGTGTCAAATTGAAATGTATACTATTTGTATTATCTAAGCATTGTATGCACTGAGATAACAACTTTTTTGTGCTGATGTGAGGAGCCATGAAAAAACTTTCAAACTACTCATAATCATTTGGGAAGTTAACATAAGGTGTTTCCATTAGGTTTGCAGTATGTACTTTGGTGTAAAATTGAAATGTATACTATTTCTATTATCTAAGCATTGTATGCACTGAGATAACAACTTTTTTGCCTTGATGTGCAGAGCCATAATACAACTTTCAAACAACTCAGAGACATGTGGGAAGTTAACCTAAGGTGTTTCCATTAGGATTGCAGTAAGTACTTCGGTGAAAAATTGAAATGTATACTATTTCTATTTTCTAACCATTGTATGCCCTGAGTTAACTACATTTTTGTGTTGATGTGTAGAGCCATGAAACAACTTTCAAACTACTCATAATCATGTGGGAAGTTAACTTAAAATATTTCCCAATGGTTTGCACTCTGCACTTTTGTTGAAAATTCAGATGTATACTACCTTAATGTATGAACATAGTATGCTCTGAGAAAGTAACTTTTTTGTCTTGATAAACAGAGGCATGAAACAACTTTCAACCTACTCATACTCATGTGGGAAGTAAACCAAAGGTGTTTCCATTAGGTTTGCAGTAAGTGCTTTGGAGTAAAATTGAAATGTATTCTATTTGTATTGTCTTAGTATTGTATGCACTGAGATAACAACTTTTTTGTGCTGATGTGAGGAGCCATGAAACAACTTTCAAACTACTCATAATCATGTGGGAAGTTAACTTAAAATATTTCCCAATGGTTTGCACTCTGCACTTTTGTTGTAAATTCAGATGTATACTACCTTAATGTCAGAACACAGTATGCACTGAGAAAGTAACTTTTTTGTCTTGATAAACAGAGGCATGAAACAACTTTAACCTACTCATACTCATGTGGGAAGTTAACGAAAGGTGATTCCATTAGGTTTGCAGTAAGTGCTTTGGAGTAAAATTGAAATGTATACTATTTGCATTGTCTAAGCATAGTATGAACTGAGAAAGTAACTTTTTTGTCTTGATGAACAGAGGCATGAAACAACTTTCAACCTACACATACTCAAGTGGGAAGTTAACCAAAGGTTTTTCCATTAGGTTTGCAGTAAGTGCTTTGGAGTAAAATTGAAATGTATACTTTTTGTATTGTCTTAGTATGGTATGCACTGAGATAATAACCTTTATGTTTTCATGTGTAGAGCAATGAACCAACTTTCAAACTACTCCTAATCATGTGGGAAGTTAACCTAAGGTGTTTCCATTAGGTTTGCAGTAAGTAATTTGGTGTAAACTTGAACTGTGTACTATTTGTATTGTCTGACCATTGTATGCCCTGAGTGAACAACATTTTTGTGTTCATGTGTAGAGCCATGAACCAAGTTTCAAACTACTCATAATCATGTGGGAAGTTAACTTAAAATGTTTCCCAATGGTTTCAACTCTGCACTTTGGTGGAAAATTGAGTTGTATACTACCTTAATGTCAGAACATAGTATGCACTGAGAAAGTAACTTTTTTGTCTTGATAAATAGAGGCATGAAACAACTTTAACCTACTCATACTCATGTGGGAAGTTAATGAAAGGTGATTCCATTAGGTTTGCAGTATGTGCTTTGGAGTAAAATTGAAATGTATAATTTTTGTATTGTATTAGTATTGTATGCACTGAGAAAACAACTTTTATGTCTTGATGTGCAGAGCCATAATACAACTTTCAATGAACTCATAATCATTTCGCAATTTAATCTAAGGTGTTTCCATTAGGTTTGCAGTAGTGCCTTGGTGTAAAATTGAAATGTATACTATTTGTCTTGTCTAAGCATCGTATGCACTGAGAAAGTAACTTTTTTGTCTTGATGAACAGAGGCATGAAACAACTTTCAACCTACTCATACTCATGTGGGAAGTTAACCAAAGGTGTTTCCTTAGGTTTGCAGTAAGTGCTTTGGTGTAAAATTGAAATGTATACTTTTTGTATTGTTTTAGTATTGTATGCACTGAGATAATAACCTTTTTGTTTTCATGTGTAGAGCCATCAACCAAATTTCAAACTACTCCTAATCATGTGGGAAGTTAACCTAAGGTGTTTCCATTAGGTTTCCAGTAAGTACTTTGGTGTAAACTGGAACTGTATTGTATTTTTATTATCTAACCATTGTATGCCCCAAGTTAACAACTTTTTTGTGTTCATGTGTAGAGCCATGAAACAACTTTCAAATTACTCATAATCATATGGGAAGTTAACTTAAAATGTTTCCCAATGGTTTGCACTCTGCACTTTAGTGGAAAATTGAGATGTATACTACCTTAATGTCAGAACATAGTATGCACTGAGAAAGTAACTTTTTTGTCTTGATGAACAGAGGCATGAAACAACTTTCAACCTACTCATACTCATGTGGGAAGTAAACCAAAGGTGTTTCCATTAGGTTTGCAGAAAGTGCTTTGGAGTAAAATTGAAATGTATACTATTTGCATTGTCTTAGTATTGTATGTACTGAGATAACAACTTTTTTCTTTTCATGTGTAGAGCCATGAACCAACTTTCAAACTACTCATAATCATGTGGGAAGTTAATCTAAGGTGTTTCCATTAGGTTTGCAGTATGTGCTTTGGTGTAAAATTGAAATGTATACTATTTGTATTATCAAAGCATTGTATGCACTGAGATAACAACTTTTTTGTGCTGATGTGAGGAGCCATTAAAAAACGTTCAAACTACTCATAATCATTTGGGAAGTTATCAAAAGGTGTTTCCATTAGGTTTGCAGTAAGTACTTTGGTGTAAAATTGAAATGTATACTATTTGTATTATCTAACCATTGTATGCCCTGAGTTAACAACATTTTTGTGTTGATGTGTAGAGCCATGAAGCAACTTTCAAACTACTCATAATCATGTGGGAAGTTAACTTAAAATGTCTCCCAATGGTTTGCACTCTGCACTTTGGTGGAAATTTGAGATGTATACTACATTAATGTCAGATCATAGTATGCACTGAGCAAATAACTTTTTTGTCTTGATGAAGAGAGGCATGAAACAACTTTCAACCTACTCATACTCATGTGGGAAGTTAACCAAAGGTGTTTCCATTAGGTTTGCAGTAAGTACTTTGGTGTAAAATTGAAATGTATGCTACTTGTATTGTAAAAGCATTGTACGCCCTGAGAAAATAACTTTTTTGCCTTGATGTGCAGAGGCATAATGCAACTTTCAAACAACTCAGAAACATGTGGGAAGTTAACCTAAGGTGTTTCCATTAGGTTTGCAGTATGTACTTTGGTGTCAAATTGAAATGTATACTATTTGTATTATCTAAGCATTGTATGCACTGAGATAACAACTTTTTTGTGCTGATGTGAGGAGCCATGAAAAAACTTTCAAACTACTCATAATCATTTGGGAAGTTAACATAAGGTGTTTCCATTAGGTTTGCAGTATGTACTTTGGTGTAAAATTGAAATGTATACTATTTCTATTATCTAAGCATTGTATGCACTGAGATAACAACTTTTTTGCCTTGATGTGCAGAGCCATAATACAACTTTCAAACAACTCAGAGACATGTGGGAAGTTAACCTAAGGTGTTTCCATTAGGATTGCAGTAAGTACTTCGGTGAAAAATTGAAATGTATACTATTTCTATTTTCTAACCATTGTATGCCCTGAGTTAACTACATTTTTGTGTTGATGTGTAGAGCCATGAAATAACTTTCAAACTACTCATAATCATGTGGGAAGTTAACTTAAAATATTTCCCAATGGTTTGCACTCTGCACTTTTGTTGAAAATTCAGATGTATACTACCTTAATGTATGAACATAGTATGCTCTGAGAAAGTAACTTTTTTGTCTTGATAAACAGAGGCATGAAACAACTTTCAACCTACTCATACTCATGTGGGAAGTAAACCAAAGGTGTTTCCATTAGGTTTGCAGTAAGTGCTTTGGAGTAAAATTGAAATGTATTCTATTTGTATTGTCTTAGTATTGTATGCACTGAGATAACAACTTTTTTGTGCTGATGTGAGGAGCCATGAAACAACTTTCAAACTACTCATAATCATGTGGGAAGTTAACTTAAAATATTTCCCAATGGTTTGCACTCTGCACTTTTGTTGTATATTCAGATGTATACTACCTTAATGTCAGAACACAGTATGCACTGAGAAAGTAACTTTTTTGTCTTGATAAACAGAGGCATGAAACAACTTTAACCTACTCATACTCATGTGGGAAGTTAACGAAAGGTGATTCCATTAGGTTTGCAGTAAGTGCTTTGGAGTAAAATTGAAATGTATACTATTTGCATTGTCTAAGCATAGTATGAACTGAGAAAGTAACTTTTTTGTCTTGATGAACAGAGGCATGAAACAACTTTCAACCTACACATACTCAAGTGGGAAGTTAACCAAAGGTTTTTCCATTAGGTTTGCAGTAAGTGCTTTGGAGTAAAATTGAAATGTATACTTTTTGTATTGTCTTAGTATGGTATGCACTGAGATAATAACCTTTATGTTTTCATGTGTAGAGCAATGAACCAACTTTCAAACTACTCCTAATCATGTGGGAAGTTAACCTAAGGTGTTTCCATTAGGTTTGCAGTAAGTAATTTGGTGTAAACTTGAACTGTGTACTATTTGTATTGTCTGACCATTGTATGCCCTGAGTGAACAACATTTTTGTGTTCATGTGTAGAGCCATGAACCAAGTTTCAAACTACTCATAATCATGTGGGAAGTTAACTTAAAATGTTTCCCAATGGTTTCAACTCTGCACTTTGGTGGAAAATTGAGTTGTATACTACCTTAATGTCAGAACATAGTATGCACTGAGAAAGTAACTTTTTTGTCTTGATAAATAGAGGCATGAAACAACTTTAACCTACTCATACTCATGTGGGAAGTTAATGAAAGGTGATTCCATTAGGTTTGCAGTATGTGCTTTGGAGTAAAATTGAAATGTATAATTTTTGTATTGTATTAGTATTGTATGCACTGAGAAAACAACTTTTATGTCTTGATGTGCAGAGCCATAATACAACTTTCAATGAACTCATAATCATTTCGCAATTTAATCTAAGGTGTTTCCATTAGGTTTGCAGTAGTGCCTTGGTGTAAAATTGAAATGTATACTATTTGTCTTGTCTAAGCATCGTATGCACTGAGAAAGTAACTTTTTTGTCTTGATGAACAGAGGCATGAAACAACTTTCAACCTACTCATACTCATGTGGGAAGTTAACCAAAGGTGTTTCCTTAGGTTTGCAGTAAGTGCTTTGGTGTAAAATTGAAATGTATACTTTTTGTATTGTTTTAGTATTGTATGCACTGAGATAATAACCTTTTTGTTTTCATGTGTAGAGCCATCAACCAAATTTCAAACTACTCCTAATCATGTGGGAAGTTAACCTAAGGTGTTTCCATTAGGTTTCCAGTAAGTACTTTGGTGTAAACTGGAACTGTATTGTATTTTTATTATCTAACCATTGTATGCCCCAAGTTAACAACTTTTTTGTGTTCATGTGTAGAGCCATGAAACAACTTTCAAATTACTCATAATCATATGGGAAGTTAACTTAAAATGTTTCCCAATGGTTTGCACTCTGCACTTTAGTGGAAAATTGAGATGTATACTACCTTAATGTCAGAACATAGTATGCACTGAGAAAGTAACTTTTTTGTCTTGATGAACAGAGGCATGAAACAACTTTCAACCTACTCATACTCATGTGGGAAGTAAACCAAAGGTGTTTCCATTAGGTTTGCAGAAAGTGCTTTGGAGTAAAATTGAAATGTATACTATTTGCATTGTCTTAGTATTGTATGTACTGAGATAACAACTTTTTTCTTTTCATGTGTAGAGCCATGAACCAACTTTCAAACTACTCATAATCATGTGGGAAGTTAATCTAAGGTGTTTCCATTAGGTTTGCAGTATGTGCTTTGGTGTAAAATTGAAATGTATACTATTTGTATTATCAAAGCATTGTATGCACTGAGATAACAACTTTTTTGTGCTGATGTGAGGAGCCATTAAAAAACGTTCAAACTACTCATAATCATTTGGGAAGTTATCAAAAGGTGTTTCCATTAGGTTTGCAGTAAGTACTTTGGTGTAAAATTGAAATGTATACTATTTGTATTATCTAACCATTGTATGCCCTGAGTTAACAACATTTTTGTGTTGATGTGTAGAGCCATGAAGCAACTTTCAAACTACTCATAATCATGTGGGAAGTTAACTTAAAATGTCTCCCAATGGTTTGCACTCTGCACTTTGGTGGAAATTTGAGATGTATACTACATTAATGTCAGATCATAGTATGCACTGAGCAAATAACTTTTTTGTCTTGATGAAGAGAGGCATGAAACAACTTTCAACCTACTCATACTCATGTGGGAAGTTAACCAAAGGTGTTTCCATTAGGTTTGCAGTAAGTACTTTGGTGTAAAATTGAAATGTATGCTACTTGTATTGTAAAAGCATTGTACGCCCTGAGAAAATAACTTTTTTGCCTTGATGTGCAGAGGCATAATGCAACTTTCAAACAACTCAGAAACATGTGGGAAGTTAACCTAAGGTGTTTCCATTAGGTTTGCAGTAAGTACTTTGTCGTAAAATTGAAATGTATACTATTTGTAGTATCTAACCATTGTATGCCCTGAGTTAACAACATTTTTGTGTTGATGTGTAGAGCCATGAAACAACTTTCAAACTACTCATAATCATCTGAGAAGTTAACTTAAAATATTTCCCAATGGTTTGCACTCTGCACTTTGGTTGAAAATTCAGATGTATACTACCTTAATGTCAGAACATAGTATGCACTGAGAAATTAACTTTTTTGTCTTGATAAACAGAGGCATGAAACAACTTTCAACCCACTCATACTCATGTGGGAAGTAAACCAAAGGTGTTTCCATTAGGTTTGCAGTAAGTGCTTTGGAGTAAAATTGAAATGTATACTATTTGTATTGTCTTAGTATTTTATGCACTGAGATAACAACTTTTTTGTTTTCATGTGTAGAGCCATGAACCAACTTTCAAACTACTCATAATCATGTGGGAAGTTAACCTAAGGTGTTTCCATTAGGTTTGCAGAAAGTACTTTGGTGTAAAATTGAAATGTACACTATTTGTATTATCTAACCATTGTATGCCCTGAGTTAACAACATTTTTGTGTTGATGTGTAGAGCCATGAAGCAACTTTCAAACTACTCATAATCATGTGGGAAGTTAACTTAAAATGTTTCCCAATGGTTTGCACTCTGCACTTTGGTGGAAATTTGAGATGTATACTACCTTAATGTCAGAACATAGTACGCACTGAGAAAGTAACTTTTTTGTCTTGATGAACAGAGGCATGAAACAACTTTCAACCTACTCATACTCATATGGGAAGTTAACCAAAGGTGATTCCATTAGGTTTGCAGTAAGTACTTTGGTGTAAAATTGAATATATGCTACTTGTATTGTAAAAGGATTGTATGCACTGAGAAAACAACTTTTTTGCCTTGATGTGCAGAGCCATAATACAACTTTCAAACAACTCAGAAACATGTGGGAAGTTAATCTAAGGTGTTTCCATTAGGTTTGCAGTAAGTACTTTGGTGTAAAATTGAAATGTATACTATTTGTATTATCTAAGCATTGTATGCACTAAGTGAACAACATTTTTGTGTTGATGTGTAGAGCCATGAGACAACTTTCAAACTGCTCATAATCATTTGGGAAGTTAACCTAAGGTTTTTCGATTACGTTTGCAGTAAGTGCCTTGGTGTAAAATTGAAATCTATACTATTTGTATTGTCTAAGCATAGTATGCACTGAGAAAGTAACTTTTTTGTCTTTATGAACAAAGGCATGAAACAACTTTCAACCTACACATACTCAAGTGGGAAGTTAACCAAAGGTTTTTCCATTAGGTTTGCAGTAAGTGCTTTGGAGTAAAATTGAAATGTATACTTTTTGTATTGTCTTAGTATGGTATGCACTGAGATAATAACCTTTATGTTTTCATGAGTAGAGCAATGAACCAACTTTCAAACTACTCCTAATCATGTGGGAAGTTAACCTAAGGTGTTTTCATTAGGTTTGCAGTAAGTAATTTGGTGTAAACTTGAACTGTGTACTATTTGTATTGTCTGACCATTGTATGCCCTGAGTGAACAACATTTTCGTGTTCATGTGTAGAGCCATGATACAAGTTTCAAACTACTCTAATCATGTGGGAAGTTAACTTAAAATGTTTCCCAATGGTTTGCACTCTGCACTTTGGTGGAAAATTGAGTTGTATACTACCTTAATGTCAGAACATAGTATGCACTGAGAAAGTAACTTTTTTGTCTTGATAAACAGAGGCATGAAACAACTTTAAACTACTCATACTCATGTGGGAAGTTAACGAAAGGTTGTTCCATTAGGTTTGCAGTAAGTGCTTTGGAGTAAAATTGAAATGTATAATTTTTGTATTGTATTAGTATTGTATGCACTGAGAAAACAACTTTTATGTCTTGATGTGCAGAGCCAAATACAACTTTCAAACAACTCATAATCATTTGGCAAGTTAATCTAAGGTGTTTCCATTAGGTTTGCAGTAGTGCCTTGGTGTAAAATTGAAATGTATACTATTTGTATTGTCTAAGCATCGTATGCACTGAGAAAGTAACTTTTTTGTCTTGATGAACAGAGGCATGAAACAACTTTCAACCTACTCATACTCATGTGGGAAGTTAACCAAAGGTGTTTCCTTCGGTTTGCAGTAAGTGCTTTGGTGTAAAATTGAAATGTATACTTTTTGTATTGTCTTAGTATTGTATGCACTGAGATAATAACCTTTTTGTTTTCATGTGTAGAGCCATGAACCAAATTTCAAACTACTCCTAATCATGTGGGAAGTTAACCTAAGGTGTTTCCATTAGGTTTGCAGTAAGTACTTTGGTGTAAACTGGAACTGTATTGTATTTTTATTATCTAACCATTGTATGCCCTCAGTTAACAACATTTTTGTGTTCATGTGTAGAGCCATGAAACAACTTTCAAACTACTCATAATCATGTGGGAACTTAACTTAAAATGTCTACCAATGGTTTCCACTTTGGTGGAAATTTGAGATGTATACTACCTTAATGTCAGAACATAGTATGCACTGAGTAAATAACTTTTTTGTCTTGATGAACAGAGGCATGAAACAACTTTCAACCTACTCATACTCATGTGGGAAGTTAACCAAAGGTGTTTCAATTAGGTTTACCGAAAGTACTTTGCTGTAAAATTGAAATATATGCTACTTGTATTGTAAAAGCATTGTATGCACTCAGAAAACAACTTTTTTGCCTTGATGTGCAGAGCCATAATACAACTTTCAAACAACTCAGAAACATGTGGGAAGTTAACCTAAGGTGTTTCCATTATCTTTGCAGTAAATACTTTGGTGTAAAATTGAAATGTATACTATTTGTATTATCTAACCATTGTATGCCCTGAGTTAACAACATTTTTGTGTTGATGTGTAGAGCCATGAAGCAACTTTCAAACTACTCATAATCATTTGGGAAGCTAACTTAAAATGTTTCCCAATGGTTTGCACTCTGCACTTGGGTGGAAATTTGAGATGTATACTACCTTAATGTCAGAACATATTATGCCCTGAGAAAGTTACTTTTTTGTCTTGATGAACATAGGCATGAAACAACTTTAACCTACTGATACTCATGTGGGAAGTTGACCAAAGATGTTTCCATTAGGTTTGCAGTAAGTGCTTTTGAGTAAAATTGAAATGTATACTATTTGCATTGTCTTAGTATTGTATGCACTGAGATAACAACTTTTTTGTTTTCATGTGTAGAGCCATGAACCAACTTTCAAACTACTCCTAATCATCTGGGAAGTTAACCTAAGGTGTTTCCATTAGGTTTGCAGTAAGTACTTTGGTGTAAACTTGAACTGTATACTATTTGTATTATCTACCATTGTATGCCCTGAGTTAACAACATTTTTGTGTTCATGTGTAGAACCATGAAACAAATTTCAAACTACTCACAACCATGTGGGAAGTTAACATAAAATGTTTCCCAATGGTTTGCACTCTGCAATTTGGTGGAAAATTGAGATGTATACTACCTTAATGTCAGAACATAGTATGCACTGAGAAAGTAACTTTTTTGTCTTGATGAACAGAGGCATGAAACAACTTTCAATGTACTTATACTCATGTGGGAAGTTAACCAAAGGTGTTTCCATTAGGTTTGCAGTAAGTACTTTAGTGTAAAATTGAAATGTATACTATTTGTATTGTAAAAGCATTGTATGCACTGAGAAAACAATTTTTTTGTCTTGATGTGCAAAGCCATAATACAACTTTCAAACAATTCAGAAACATGTGGGAAGTTAACCTAAGGTGTTTCCATTAGGTTTGCAGTATGTGCTTTGGTGTAAAATTGAAATGTATACTATTTGTATTATCTAAGCATTGTATCCACTGAGGTAACAACTATTTTGTGTTGATGTGTAGAGCCATGAGACAACTTTCAAACAACTCAGAAACATGTGGGAAGTCAACTTAAAATGTATCCCAATGGTTTGCCCTCTGCACTTTGGTGGAAAATTGAGATTTATACTAACTTAATGTCAGAGCATAGCATGCACTGAGAAAGTAACTTATTTGTCTTGATGAACAGAGGCATGAAACAACTTTAACCTACTCATACTCATGTGGGAAGTTAACCAAAGGTGTTTCCATTAGGTTTGCAGTAATTGCTTTGGAGTAAAATTGAAATGTATACTATTTGCATTGTCTTAGTATTGTATGCACTGAGATAACAACTTTTTTGTTTTCATGTGTAGAGCCATGAACCAACTTTCAATCTACTCATAATCATGTGGGAAGTTATCCTAAGCTGTTTCCATTAGGTTTGCAGCAAGTTGTTTAGTGTAAAATTGAAATGTATACTATTTGTATTGTAAAAGCATTTTATGCACTGAGAAAACAACTTTTTTGTCTTGATGTGCAGAGCCATAATACAACTTTCAAACAACTCAGAAACATGTGGGAAGTTAACCTAAGGTGTTTCCTTTAGGTTTGCAGTATGTACTTTGGTGTAAAATTGAAATGTATACTATTTGTATAATCTAAGCATTGTATGCACTGAGATAACAACTTTTTTGTGTTGATGTGTGGAGCCATGGAAAAACTTTCAAACTACTCATAATAATTTGGGAAGTTAACATAAGGTGTTTCCATTAGGTTTGCAGTAAGTACTTTAGTGTAAAATTGAAATGTATACTATTTGTATTGAAAAGCATTGTATGCACTGAGAAAACAATTTTTTTGTCTTGATGTGCAGAGCCATAATACAACTTTCAAACAACTCAGAAACATGTGGGAAGTTAACCTAAGGTGTTTCAATTAGGTTTCCAGTATGTACTTTAGTGTAAAATTGAAATGTATACTATTTGTATTATCTAAGCATTGTATGCACTGAGGTAACAACTTTTTTGTGTTGATGTGTAGAGCCATGAGACAACTTTCAAACAACTCAGAAACATGTGGGAAGTCAACTTAAAATGTATCCCAATGGTTTGCCCTCTGCACTTTGGTGGAAAATTGAGATTTATACTAACTTAATGTCAGAACATAGCATGCACTGAGAAAGTAACTTTTTTGTCTTGATGAACAAAGGCATGAAACAACTTTCAACCTACTCATACTCATGAGGTAAGTTAACCTAAGGAGCTTCCATTAGGTTTGCAGTATGTACTTTGGTGTAAAATTGAAATGTATACTCTTTGTATTATCTAAGCATTGTATGCACTGAGATAACAACTTTTTTGTGTTGATGTGTGGAGCCATGAAAAAACTTTCAAACTGCTCATAATCAGTTGGGAAGTTAACATAAGGTGTTTCCATTAGGTTTGCAGTAAGTACATTGGTGTAAAATTGAAATGTATACTATTTGTATTATCTAACCATTGTATGCCCTGAGTAAACAACATTTTTGTGTTGATGTGTAGAGCCATGAAGCGACTTTCAAACCACTCATAATCATTTGGGAAGTTAACTTAGAATGTTTCCCAATGGTTTGCACTCTGCACTTTGGTGGAAATTTGAGATGTATACTACCTTAATGTCAGAACAAAGTACGCACTGAGAAAGTAACTTTTTTGTCTTGATGAACAGAGGCATGAAACAACTTTCAACCTACTCATACTCATATGGGAAGTTAACCAAAGGTGATTCCATTAGGTTTGCAGTAAGTACTTT
The DNA here is from genome assembly GCF_030028105.1 of Mobula birostris. Lineage (NCBI taxonomy): Eukaryota > Metazoa > Chordata > Chondrichthyes > Myliobatiformes > Myliobatidae > Mobula > Mobula birostris. The sequence goes on from NW_027274714.1 coordinate 1,571,652, forward strand.
GGTGTAAAATTGAATATATGCTGCTTGTATTGTAAAAGGATTGTATGCACTGAGAAAACAACTTTTTTGCCTTGATGTGCAGAGCCATAATACAACTTTCAAACAACTCAGAAACATGTGGGAAGTTAACCTAAGGTGTTTCCATTAGGTTTGCAGTAAGTACTTTGGTGTAAAATTGAAATGTATACTATTTGTATTATCTAAGCATTGTATGCACTAAGTTAACAACATTTTTGTGTTGATGTGTAGAGCCATGAGACAACTTTCAAACTGCTCATAATCATTTGGGAAGTTAACCTGAGGTTTTTTGATTACGTTTGCAGTAAGTGCCTTGGTGTAAAATTGAAATCTATACTATTTGTATTGTCTAAGCATAGTATGCACTGAGAAAGTAACTTTTTTGTCTTGATGAACAGAGGCATGAAACAACTTTCAACCTACACATACTCAAGTGGGAAGTTAACCAAAGGTTTTTCCATTAGGTTTGCAGTAAGTGCTTTGGAGTAAAATTGAAATGTATACTTTTAGTATTGTCTTAGTATGGTATGCACTGAGATAATAACCTTTATGTTTTCATGTGTAGAGCAATGAACCAACTTTCAAACTACTCCTAATCATGTGGGAAGTTAACCTAAGGTGTTTCCATTAGGTTTGCAGTAAGTAATTTGGTGTAAACTTGAACTGTGTACTATTTGTATTGTCTGAACATTGTATGCCCTGAGTGAACAACATTTTCGTGTTCATGTGTAGAGCCATGATACAAGTTTCAAACTACTCTAATCATGTGGGAAGTTAACTTAAAATGTTTCCCAATGGTTTGCACTCTGCACTTTGGTGGAAAATTGAGTTGTATACTACCTTAATGTCAGAACATAGTATGCACTGAGAAAGTAACTTTTTTGTCTTGATAAACAGAGGCATGAAACAACTTTAAACTACTCATACTCATGTGGGAAGTTAACGAAAGGTTGTTCCATTAGGTTTGCAGTAAGTGCTTTGGAGTAAAATTGAAATGTATAATTTTTGTATTGTATTAGTATTGTATGCACTGAGAAAACAACTTTTATGTCTTGATGTGCAGAGCCAAATACAACTTTCAAACAACTCATAATCATTTGGCAAGTTAATCTAAGGTGTTTCCATTAGGTTTGCAGTAGTGCCTTGGTGTAAAATTGAAATGTATACTATTTGTATTGTCTAAGCATCGTATGCACTGAGAAAGTAACTGTTTTGTCTTGATGAACAGAGGCATGAAACAACTTTCAACCTACTCATACTCATGTGGGAAGTTAACCAAAGGTGTTTCCTTCGGTTTGCAGTAAGTGCTTTGGTGTAAAATTGAAATGTATACTTTTTGTATTGTCTTAGTATTGTATGCACTGAGATAATAACCTTTTTGTTTTCATGTGTAGAGCCATGAACCAAATTTCAAACTACTCCTAATCATGTGGGAAGTTAACCTAAGGTGTTTCCATTAGGTTTGCAGTAAGTACTTTGGTGTAAACTGGAACTGTATTCTATTTTTATTATCTAACCATTGTATGCCCTCAGTTAACAACATTTTTGTGTTCATGTGTAGAGCCATGAAACAACTTTCAAACTACTCATAATCATGTGGGAACTTAACTTAAAATGTCTCCCAATGGTTTCCACTTTGGTGGAAATTTGAGATGTATACTACCTTAATGTCAGAACATAGTATGCACTGAGTAAATAACTTTTTTGTCTTGATGAACAGAGGCATGAAACAACTTTCAACCTACTCATACTCATGTGGGAAGTTAACCAAAGCTGTTTCCATTAGGTTTGCAGTAAGTACTTTGGTATAAAATTGAGATGTATGCTACTTGTATTGCAAAAGCATTGTACGCACTGAGAAAATAACTTTTTTGCCTTGATGTGCAGAGCCATAATACAACTTTCAAACAACTCAGAAACATGTGGGAAGTTAACCTAAGGTGTTTCCATTAGGTTTGCAGTAAGTATTTTGGTGTAAAATTGAAATCTATACTATTTGTATTATCTGACCATTGTATGCCCTGAGTTAACAACATTTTTGTGTTGATGTGTAGAGCCATGAAACAACTTTCAAACTACTCATAATCATGTGGGAAGTTAACTTAAAATATTTCCCAATGGTTTGCACTCTGCACTTTTGTTGAAAATTCAGATGTATACTACCTTAATGTCAGAACATACTATGCACTGAGAAAGTAACTTTTTTGTCTTGATAAACAGAGGCATGAAACAACTTTCAACCTACTCATACTCATGTGGGAAGTAAACCAAAGGTGTTTCCATTAGGTTTGCAGTAAGTGCTTTGGAGTAAAATTGAAATGTATTCTATCTGTATTGTCTTAGTATTGTATGCACTGAGATAACAACTTTTTTGTTTTCATGTGTAGAGCCATGAACCAACTTTCAAACTACTCATATTCATGTGGGAAGTTAACCTAAGGTGTTTCCATTAGGTTTGCAGTATGTACTTTGGTGTAAAATTGAAATGTATACTATTTGTATTATCTAAGCATTGTATGCACTGAGATAACAACTTTTTTGTGCTGATGTGAGGAGCCATGAAAAAACTTTCAAACTACTCATAATCATTTGGGAAGTTAACATAAGGTGTTTCCATTAGGTTTGCAGTATGTACTTTGGTGTAAAATTGAAATGTATACTATTTCTATTATCTAAGCATTGTATGCACTGAGATAACAACTTTTTTGCCTTGATGTGCAGAGCCATAATACAACTTTCAAACAACTCAGAGACATGTGGGAAGTTAACCTAAGGTGCTTCCATTAGGATTGCAGTAAGTACTTCGGTGAAAAATTGAAATGTATACTATTTCTATTTTCTAACCATTGTATGCCCTGAGTTAACTACATTTTTGTGTTGATGTGTAGAGCCATGAAACAACTTTCAAACTACTCATAATCATGTGGGAAGTTAACTTAAAATATTTCCCAATGGTTTGCACTCTGCACTTTTGTTGAAAATTCAGATGTATACTACCTTAATGTATGAACATAGTATGCTCTGAGAAAGTAACTTTTTTGTCTTGATAAACAGAGGCATGAAACAACTTTCAACCTACTCATACTCATGTGGGAAGTAAACCAAAGGTGTTTCCATTAGGTTTGCAGTAAGTGCTTTGGAGTAAAATTGAAATGTATTCTATTTGTATTGTCTTAGTATTGTATGCACTGAGATAACAACTTTTTTGTGCTGATGTGAGGAGCCATGAAACAACTTTCAAACTACTCATAATCATGTGGGAAGTTAACTTAAAATATTTCCCAATGGTTTGCACTCTGCACTTTTGTTGTAAATTCAGATGTATACTACCTTAATGTCAGAACACAGTATGCACTGAGAAAGTAACTTTTTTGTCTTGATAAACAGAGGCATGAAACAACTTTAACCTACTCATACTCATGTGGGAAGTTAACGAAAGGTGATTCCATTAGGTTTGCAGTAAGTGCTTTGGAGTAAAATTGAAATGTATACTATTTGCATTGTCTAAGCATAGTATGAACTGAGAAAGTAACTTTTTTGTCTTGATGAACAGAGGCATGAAACAACTTTCAACCTACACATACTCAAGTGGGAAGTTAACCAAAGGTTTTTCCATTAGGTTTGCAGTAAGTGCTTTGGAGTAAAATTGAAATGTATACTTTTTGTATTGTCTTAGTATGGTATGCACTGAGATAATAACCTTTATGTTTTCATGTGTAGAGCAATGAACCAACTTTCAAACTACTCCTAATCATGTGGGAAGTTAACCTAAGGTGTTTCCATTAGGTTTGCAGTAAGTAATTTGGTGTAAACTTGAACTGTGTACTATTTGTATTGTCTGACCATTGTATGCCCTGAGTGAACAACATTTTTGTGTTCATGTGTAGAGCCATGAACCAAGTTTCAAACTACTCATAATCATGTGGGAAGTTAACTTAAAATGTTTCCCAATGGTTTCAACTCTGCACTTTGGTGGAAAATTGAGTTGTATACTACCTTAATGTCAGAACATAGTATGCACTGAGAAAGTAACTTTTTTGTCTTGATAAATAGAGGCATGAAACAACTTTAACCTACTCATACTCATGTGGGAAGTTAATGAAAGGTGATTCCATTAGGTTTGCAGTATGTGCTTTGGAGTAAAATTGAAATGTATAATTTTTGTATTGTATTAGTATTGTATGCACTGAGAAAACAACTTTTATGTCTTGATGTGCAGAGCCATAATACAACTTTCAATGAACTCATAATCATTTCGCAATTTAATCTAAGGTGTTTCCATTAGGTTTGCAGTAGTGCCTTGGTGTAAAATTGAAATGTATACTATTTGTCTTGTCTAAGCATCGTATGCACTGAGAAAGTAACTTTTTTGTCTTGATGAACAGAGGCATGAAACAACTTTCAACCTACTCATACTCATGTGGGAAGTTAACCAAAGGTGTTTCCTTAGGTTTGCAGTAAGTGCTTTGGTGTAAAATTGAAATGTATACTTTTTGTATTGTTTTAGTATTGTATGCACTGAGATAATAACCTTTTTGTTTTCATGTGTAGAGCCATCAACCAAATTTCAAACTACTCCTAATCATGTGGGAAGTTAACCTAAGGTGTTTCCATTAGGTTTCCAGTAAGTACTTTGGTGTAAACTGGAACTGTATTGTATTTTTATTATCTAACCATTGTATGCCCCAAGTTAACAACTTTTTTGTGTTCATGTGTAGAGCCATGAAACAACTTTCAAATTACTCATAATCATATGGGAAGTTAACTTAAAATGTTTCCCAATGGTTTGCACTCTGCACTTTAGTGGAAAATTGAGATGTATACTACCTTAATGTCAGAACATAGTATGCACTGAGAAAGTAACTTTTTTGTCTTGATGAACAGAGGCATGAAACAACTTTCAACCTACTCATACTCATGTGGGAAGTAAACCAAAGGTGTTTCCATTAGGTTTGCAGAAAGTGCTTTGGAGTAAAATTGAAATGTATACTATTTGCATTGTCTTAGTATTGTATGTACTGAGATAACAACTTTTTTCTTTTCATGTGTAGAGCCATGAACCAACTTTCAAACTACTCATAATCATGTGGGAAGTTAATCTAAGGTGTTTCCATTAGGTTTGCAGTATGTGCTTTGGTGTAAAATTGAAATGTATACTATTTGTATTATCAAAGCATTGTATGCACTGAGATAACAACTTTTTTGTGCTGATGTGAGGAGCCATTAAAAAACGTTCAAACTACTCATAATCATTTGGGAAGTTATCAAAAGGTGTTTCCATTAGGTTTGCAGTAACTACTTTGGTGTAAAATTGAAATGTATACTATTTGTATTATCTAACCATTGTATGCCCTGAGTTAACAACATTTTTGTGTTGATGTGTAGAGCCATGAAGCAACTTTCAAACTACTCATAATCATGTGGGAAGTTAACTTAAACTGTCTCCCAATGGTTTGCACTCTGCACTTTGGTGGAAATTTGAGATGTATACTACATTAATGTCAGATCATAGTATGCACTGAGCAAATAACTTTTTTGTCTTGATGAAGAGAGGCATGAAACAACTTTCAACCTACTCATACTCATGTGGGAAGTTAACCAAAGGTGTTTCCATTAGGTTTGCAGTAAGTACTTTGGTGTAAAATTGAAATGTATGCTACTTGTATTGTAAAAGCATTGTACGCACTGAGAAAATAACTTTTTTGCCTTGATGTGCAGAGGCATAATGCAACTTTCAAACAACTCAGAAACATGTGGGAAGTTAACCTAAGGTGTTTCCATTAGGTTTGCAGTAAGTACTTTGTCGTAAAATTGAAATGTATACTATTTGTAGTATCTAACCATTGTATGCCCTGAGTTAACAACATTTTTGTGTTGATGTGTAGAGCCATGAAACAACTTTCAAACTACTCATAATCATCTGAGAAGTTAACTTAAAATATTTCCCAATGGTTTGCACTCTGCACTTTGGTTGAAAATTCAGATGTATACTACCTTAATGTCAGAACATAGTATGCACTGAGAAATTAACTTTTTTGTCTTGATAAACAGAGGCATGAAACAACTTTCAACCCACTCATACTCATGTGGGAAGTAAACCAAAGGTGTTTCCATTAGGTTTGCAGTAAGTGCTTTGGAGTAAAATTGAAATGTATACTATTTGTATTGTCTTAGTATTTTATGCACTGAGATAACAACTTTTTTGTTTTCATGTGTAGAGCCATGAACCAACTTTCAAACTACTCATAATCATGTGGGAAGTTAACCTAAGGTGTTTCCATTAGGTTTGCAGAAAGTACTTTGGTGTAAAATTGAAATGTACACTATTTGTATTATCTAACCATTGTATGCCCTGAGTTAACAACATTTTTGTGTTGATGTGTAGAGCCATGAAGCAACTTTCAAACTACTCATAATCATGTGGGAAGTTAACTTAAAATGTTTCCCAATGGTTTGCACTCTGCACTTTGGTGGAAATTTGAGATGTATACTACCTTAATGTCAGAACATAGTACGCACTGAGAAAGTAACTTTTTTGTCTTGATGAACAGAGGCATGAAACAACTTTCAACCTACTCATACTCATATGGGAAGTTAACCAAAGGTGATTCCATTAGGTTTGCAGTAAGTACTTTGGTGTAAAATTGAATATATGCTACTTGTATTGTAAAAGGATTGTATGCACTGAGAAAACAACTTTTTTGCCTTGATGTGCAGAGCCATAATACAACTTTCAAACAACTCAGAAACATGTGGGAAGTTAATCTAAGGTGTTTCCATTAGGTTTGCAGTAAGTACTTTGGTGTAAAATTGAAATGTATACTATTTGTATTATCTAAGCATTGTATGCACTAAGTTAACAACATTTTTGTGTTGATGTGTAGAGCCATGAGACAACTTTCAAACTGCTCATAATCATTTGGGAAGTTAACCTAAGGTTTTTCGATTACGTTTGCAGTAAGTGCCTTGGTGTAAAATTGAAATCTATACTATTTGTATTGTCTAAGCATAGTATGCACTGAGAAAGTAACTTTTTTGTCTTTATGAACAAAGGCATGAAACAACTTTCAACCTACACATACTCAAGTGGGAAGTTAACCAAAGGTTTTTCCATTAGGTTTGCAGTAAGTGCTTTGGAGTAAAATTGAAATGTATACTTTTTGTATTGTCTTAGTATGGTATGCACTGAGATAATAACCTTTATGTTTTCATGAGTAGAGCAATGAACCAACTTTCAAACTACTCCTAATCATATGGGAAGTTAACCTAAGGTGTTTACATTAGGTTTGCAGTAGGTACTTTGGTGTAAACTTGAACTGTATACTATTTGTATTGTCTGACCATTGTATGCCCTGAGTGAACAACATTTTCGTGTTCATGTGTAGAGCCATGAAACAAGTTTCAAACTACTCTAATCATGTGGGAAGTTAACTTAAAATGTTTCCCAATGGTTTGCACTCTGCACTTTGGTGGAAAATTGAGTTGTATACTACCTTAATGTCAGAACATAGTATGCACTGAGAAAGTAACTTTTTTGTCTTGATAAACAGAGGCATGAAACAACTTTAACCTACTCATACTCATGTGGGAAGTTAACTAAAGGTGATTCCATTAGGTTTGCAGTAAGTGCTTTGGAGTAAAATTGAAATGTATAATTTTTGTATTGTATTAGTATTGTATGCACTGAGAAAACAACTTTTATGTCTTGATGTGCAGAGCCATAATACAACTTTCAAACAACTCATAATCATTTGGCAAGTTAATCTAAGGTGTTTCCATTAGGTTTGCAGTAGTGCTTTGGTGTAAAATTGAAATGTATACTATTTGTATTGTCTAAGCATCGTATGCACTGAGAAAGTAACTATTTTGTCTTGATGAACAGAGGCATGAAACAACTTTCAACCTACTCATACTTATGTGGGAAGTTAACCAAAGGTGTTTCCTTAGGTTTGCAGTAAGTGCTTTGGTGTAAAATTGAAATGTATACTTTTTGTATTGTCTTAGTATTGTATGCACTGAGATAATAACCTTTTTGTTTTCATGTGTAGAGCCATGAACCAAATTTCAAACTACTCCTAATCATGTGGGAAGTTAACCTAAGGTGTTTCCATTAGGTTTGCAGTAAGTACTTTGGTGTAAACTGGAACTGTATTCTATTTTTATTATCTAACCATTGTATGCCCTCAGTTAACAACATTTTTGTGTTCATGTGTAGAGCCATGAAACAACTTTCAAACTACTCATAATCATGTGGGAACTTAACTTAAAATGTCTCCCAATGGTTTGCACTCTGCAATTTGGTGGAAATTTGAGATGTATACTACCTTAATGTCAGAACATAGTATGCACTGAGTAAATAACTTCTGTGTCTTGATGAACAGAGGCATGAAACAACTTTCAACCTACTCATACTCATGTGGGAAGTTAACCAAAGCTGTTTCCATTAGGTTTGCAGTAAGTACTTTGGTGTAAAATTGAGATGTATGCTACTTGTATTGTAAAAGCATTGTACGCACTGAGAAAATAACTTTTTTGCCTTGATGTGCAGAGCCATAATACAACTTTCAAACAACTCAGAAACATGTGGGAAGTTAACCTAAGGTGTTTCCATTAGGTTTGCAGTAAGTATTTTGGTGTAAAATTGAAATCTATACTATTTGTATTATCTGACCATTGTAGGCCCTGAGTTAACAACATTTTTGTGTTGATGTGTAGAGCCATGAAACAACTTTCAAACTACTCATAATCATGTGGGAAGTTAACTTAAAATATTTCCCAATGGTTTGCACTCTGCACTTTTGTTGAAAATTCAGATGTATACTACCTTAATGTCAGAACATACTATGCACTGAGAAAGTAACTTTTTTGTCTTGATAAACAGAGGCATGAAACAACTTTCAACCTACTCATACTCATGTGGGAAGTAAACCAAAGGTGTTTCCATTAGGTTTGCAGTAAGTGCTTTGGAGTAAAATTGAAATGTATTCTATCTGTATTGTCTTAGTATTGTATGCACTGAGATAACAACTTTTTTGTTTTCATGTGTAGAGCCATGAACCAACTTTCAAACTACTCATAATCAGGTGGGAAGTTAACCTAAGGTGTTTCCATTAGGTTTGCAGTATGTACTTTGGTGTAAAATTGAAATGTATACTATTTGTATTATCTAAGCATTGTATGCAGTGAGATAACAACTTTTTTGTGCTGATGTGAGGAGCCATGAAAAAACTTTCAAACTACTCATAATCATTTGGGAAGTTAACATAAGGTGTTTCCATTAGGTTTGCAGTATGTACTTTGGTGTAAAATTGAAATGTATACTATTTCTATTATCTAAGCATTGTATGCACTGAGATAACAACTTTTTTGCCTTGATGTGCAGAGCCATAATACAACTTTCAAACAACTCAGAGACATGTGGGAAGTTAACCTAAGGTGTTTCCATTAGGATTGCAGTAAGTACTTTGTTGAAAAATTGAAATGTATACTATTTGTATTATCTAACCATTGTATGCCCTGAGTTAACAACATTTTTGTGTTGATGTGTAGAGCCATGAAAAAACTTTCAAACTACTCATAATCATGTGGGAAGTTAACTTAAAATATTTCCCAATGGTTTGCACTCTGCACTTTTGTTGAAAATTCAGATGTATACTACCTTAATGTATGAACATAGTATGCACTGAGAAAGTAACTTTTTTGTCTTGATAAACAGAGGCATGAAACAACTTTCAACCTACTCATACTCATGTGGGAAGTAAACCAAAGGTGTTTCCATTAGGTTTGCAGTAAGTGCTTTGGAGTAAAATTGAAATGTATACTATTTGCATTGTCTTAGTATTGTATGCACTGAGATAACAACTTTTTTGCAGAGCCATAATACAACTTTCAAACAACTCATAATCATTTGGCAAGTTAATCTAAGGTGTTTCCATTAGGTTTGCAGTAGTGCCTTGGTGAAAAATTGAAATGTATACTATTTGTATTGTCTAAGCATCGTATGCACTGAGAAAGTAACTTTTTTGTCTTGATGAACAGAGCCATGAACCAACTTTCAAACTACTCATAATCATGTGGGAAGTTAACCTAAGGTGTTTCCATTAGGTTTGCAGTATGTACTTTGCTGTAAAATTGAAATGTATACTATTTGTATTCTCTAAGCATTGTATGCACTGAGATAACAACTTTTTTGTGCTGATGTGAGGAGCCATGAAAAATCTTTCAAAGTACTTATACTCATGTGGGAAGTAAACCAAAGGTGTTTCCATTAGGTTTGCAGTATGTGCTTTGGAGTAAAATTGAAATGTATACTTTTTGTATTGTATTAGTATTGTATACACTGAGAAAACAACTTTTATGTCTTGATGTGCAGAGCCATAATACAACTTTCAAACAACCCATAATCATTTGGGAAGTTAACCTAAGGTGTTTCCATTAGGTTTGCAGTAAGTGCCTTGGTGTAAAATTGAAATCTATACTATTTGTATTGTCTAAGCATAGTATGCACTGAGAAAGTAACTTTTTTGTCTTGATGAACAGAGGCATGAAACAACTTTCAACCTACACATACTCAAGTGGGAAGTTAACCAAAGGTTTTTCCATTAGGTTTGCAGTAAGTGCTTTGGAGTAAAATTGAAATGTATACTTTTTGTATTGTCTTAGTATGGTATGCACTGAGATAATAACCTTTATGTTTTCATGAGTAGAGCAATGAACCAACTTTCAAACTACTCCTAATCATGTGGGAAGTTAACCTAAGGTGTTTACATTAGGTTTGCAGTAGGTACTTTGGTGTAAACTTGAACTGTATACTATTTGTATTGTCTGACCATTGTATGCCCTGAGTGAACAACATTTTCGTGTTCATGTGTAGAGCCATGAAACAAGTTTCAAACTACTCTAATCATGTGGGAAGTTAACTTAAAATGTTTCCCAATGGTTTGCACTCTGCACTTTGGTGGAAAATTGAGTTGTATACTACCTTAATGTCAGAACATAGTATGCACTGAGAAAGTAACTTTTTTGTCTTGATAAACAGAGGCATGAAACAACTTTAACCTACTCATACTCATGTGGGAAGTTAACGAAAGGTGATTCCATTAGGTTTGCAGTATGTGCTTTGGAGTAAAATTGAAATGTATAATTTTTGTATTGTATTAGTATTGTATGCACTGAGAAAACAACTTTTATGTCTTGATGTGCAGAGCCATAATACAACTTTCAAACAACTCATAATCATTTGGCAAGTTAATCTAAGGTGTTTCCATTAGGTTTGCAGTAGTGCCTTGGTGTAAAATTGAAATGTATACTATTTGTATTGTCTAAGCATCGTATGCACTGAGAAAGTAACTTTTTTGTCTAGATGAACAGAGGCATGAAACAACTTTCAACCTACTCATACTCATGTGGGAAGTTAACCAAAGGTGTTTCCTTAGGTTTGCAGTAAGTGCTTTGGTGTAAAATTGAAATGTATACTTTTTGTATTGTCTTAGTATTGTATGCACTGAGATAATAACCTTTTTGTTTTCATGTGTAGAGCCATGAACCAAATTTCAAACTACTCCTAATCATGTGGGAAGTTAACCTAAGGTGTTTCCATTAGGTTTGCAGTAAGTACTTTGGTGTAAACTGGAACTGTATTCTATTTTTATTATCTAACCATTGTATGCCCTCAGTTGACAACATTTTTGTGTTCATGTGTAGAGCCATGAAACAACTTTCAAACTACTCATAATCATGTGGGAACTTAACTTAAAATGTCTCCCAATGGTTTACACTCTGCACTTTGGTGGAAATTTGAGATGTATACTACCTTAATGTCAGAACATAGTATGCACTGAGTAAATAACTTTTTTGTCTTGATGAACAGAGGCATGAAACAACTTTCAACCTACTCATACTCATGTGGGAAGTTAACCAAAGCTGTTTCCATTAGGTTTGCAGTAAGTACTTTGGTGTAAAATTGAGATGTATGCTACTTGTATTGTAAAAGCATTGTACGCACTGAGAAAATAACTTTTTTGCCTTGATGTGCAGAGCCATAATACAACTTTCAAACAACTCAGAAACATGTGGGAAGTTAACCTAAGGTGTTTCCATTAGGTTTGCAGTAAGTATTTTGGTGTAAAATTGAAATCTATACTATTTGTATTATCTGACCATTGTATGCCCTGAGTTAACAACATTTTTGTGTTGATGTGTAGAGCCATGAAACAACTTTCAAACTAGTCATAATCATGTGGGAAGTTAACTTAAAATATTTCCCAATGGTTTGCACTCTGCACTTTTGTTGAAAATTCAGATGTATACTACCTTAATGTCAGAACATACTATGCACTGAGAAAGTAACTTTTTTGTCTTGATAAACAGAGGCATGAAACAACTTTCAACCTACTCATACTTATGTGGGAAGTAAACCAAAGGTGTTTCCATTAGGTTTGCAGTAAGTGCTTTGGAGTAAAATTGAAATGTATTCTATCTGTATTGTCTTAGTATTGTATGCACTGAGATAACAACTTTTTTGTTTTCATGTGTAGAGCCATGAACCAACTTTCAAACTACTCATAATCATGTGGGAAGTTAACCTAAGGTGTTTCCATTAGGTTTGCAGTATGTACTTTGGTGTAAAATTGAAATGTATACTATTTGTATTATCTAAGCATTGTATGCACTGAGATAACAACTTTTTTGTGCTGATGTGAGGAGCCATGAAAAAACTTTCAAACTACTCATAATCATTTGGGAAGTTAACATAAGGTGTTTCCATTAGGTTTGCAGTATGTACTTTGGTGTAAAATTGAAATGTATACTATTTCTATTATCTAAGCATTGTATGCACTGAGATAACAACTTTTTTGCCTTGATGTGCAGAGCCATAATACAACTTTCAAACAACTCAGAGACATGTGGGAAGTTAACCTAAGGTGTTTCCATTAGGATTGCAGTAAGTACTTCGGTGAAAAATTGAAATGTATACTATTTCTATTTTCTAACCATTGTATGCCCTGAGTTAACAACATTTTTGTGTTGATGTGTAGAGCCATGAAACAACTTTCAAACTACTCATAATCATGTGGGAAGTTAACTTAAAATATTTCCCAATGGTTTGCACTCTGCACTTTTGTTGAAAATTCAGATGTATACTACCTTAATGTATGAACATAGTATGCACTGAGAAAGTAACTTTTTTGTCTTGATAAACAGAGGCATGAAACAACTTTCAACCTACTCATACTCATGTGGGAAGTAAACCAAAGGTGTTTCCATTAGGTTTGCAGTAAGTGCTTTGGAGTAAAATTGAAATGTATTCTGTTCGTATTGTCTTAGTATTGTATGCACTGAGATAACAACTTTTTTGTGCTGATGTGAGGAGCCATGAAACAACTTTCAAACTACTCATAATCATGTGGGAAGTTAACTTAAAATATTTCCCAATGGTTTGCACTCTGCACTTTTGTTGTAAATTCAGATGTATACTACCTTAATGTCAGAACACAGTATGCACTGAGAAAGTAACTTTTTTGTCTTGATAAACAGAGGCATGAAACAACTTTAACCTACTCATACTCATGTGGGAAGTTAACGAAAGGTGATTCCATTAGGTTTGCAGTAAGTGCTTTGGAGTAAAATTGAAATGTATAATTTTTGTATTGTATTAGTATTGTCTGCACTGAGAAAACAACTTTTATGTCTTGATGTGCAGAGCCAAAATACAACTTTCAAACACATCATAGTCATTTGGGAAGTTAACCTAAGGTGTTTCCATTAGGTTTGCAGTAAGTGCCTTGGTGTAAAATTGAAATATATACTATTTGTATTGTCTAAGCATCGTATGCACTGAGAAAGTAACTTTTTTGTCTTGATGAACAGAGGCATGAAACAACTTTCAACGTACCTATACTCATGTGGGAAGTCAACCAAAGGTGTTTCCATTAGGTTTGCAGAAAGTGCTTTGGAGTAAAATTGAAATGTATACTTTTTGTATTATCTTAGCATTGTATGCACTGAGATAATAACCTTTTTGTTTTCATGTGTAGAGCCATGAACCAAATTTCAAACTACTACTAATCATGTGGGAAGTTAATCTAAGGTGTTTCCATTAGGTTTGCAGTAAGTGCTTTGGTGTAAACTTGAAATGTATACTATTTTTATTATCTAACCATTGTATGCCCTCAGTTAACAACATTTTTGTGTTCATGTGTAGAGCCATGAAACAACTTTCAAACTACTCATAATCATGTGGGAAGTTAACTTAAAATGTTTCCCAATGGTTTGCACTCTGCACTTTGGTGGAAAATTGAGATGTATTCTACCTTAATGTCAGAACATAGTATGCACTGAGAAAGTAACTTTTTTGTCTTGATGAACAGAGGCATGAAACAACTTTCAACCTACTCATACTCATGTGGGAAGTAAACCAAAGGTGTTTCCATTAGGTTTGCAGTAAGTCCTTTGGAGTAAAATTGAAATGTATACTTTTTGTATTGTAGAAAAATTGTATGCACTGAGAAAACAACTTTTATGTCTTGATGTGCAGAGCCATAATACAACTTTCAAACAACTCATAATCATTTGGCAAGTTAATCTAAGGTGTTTCCATTAGGTTTGCAGTAGTGCCTTGGTGAAAAATTGAAATGTATACTATTTGTATTGTCTAAGCATCGTATGCACTGAGAAAGTAACTTTTTTGTCTTGATGAACAGAGGCATGAAACAACTTTCAACCTACTCATACTCATGTGGGAAGTTAACCAAAGCTGTTTCCATTAGGTTTGCAGTAAGTACTTTGGTGTAAAATTGAGATGTATGCTACTTGTATTGTAAAAGCATTGTACGCACTGAGAAAATAACTTTTTTGCCTTGATGTGCAGAGCCATAATACAACTTTCAAACAACTCAGAAACATGTGGGAAGTTAACCTAAGGTGTTTCCATTAGGTTTGCAGTAAGTATTTTGGTGTAAAATTGAAATCTATACTATTTGTATTATCTGACCATTGTATGCCCTGAGTTAACAACATTTTTGTGTTGATGTGTAGAGCCATGAAAAAACTTTCAAACTACTCAAATTCATCTGAGAAGTTAACTTAAAATATTTCCCAATGGTTTGCAATCTGCACTTTGGTTGAAAATTCAGATGTATACTACCTTAATGTCAGAACACAGTATGCACTGAGAAAGTAACTTTTTTGTCTTGATAAACAGAGGCATGAAACAACTTTAACCTACTCATACTCATGTGGGAAGTTAACCAAAGGTGATTCCATTAGGTTTGCAGTAAGTGCTTTGGAGTAAAATTGAAATGTATAATTTTTGTATTGTATTAGTATTGTCTGCACTGAGAAAACAACTTTTATGTCTTGATGTGCAGAGCCAAAATACAACTTTCAAACAACTCATAGTCATTTGGGAAGTTAACCTAAGGTGTTTCCATTAGGTTTGCATTAAGTGCCTTGGTGTAAAATTGAAATGTATACTATTTGTATTGTCTAAGCATCGTATGCACTGAGAAAGTAACTTTTTTGTCTTGATGAACGGAGGCATGAAACAACTTTCAACGTACCTATACTCATGTGGGAAGTCAACCAAAGGTGTTTCCATTAGGTTTGCAGAAAGTGCTTTGGAGTAAAATTGAAATGTATACTTTTTGTATTATCTTAGCATTGTATGCACTGAGATAATAACCTTTTTGTTTTCATGTGTAGAGCCATGAACCAAATTTCAAACTACTCCTAATCATGTGGGAAGTTAACCTAAGGTGTTTCCATTAGGTTTGCAGTAAGTGCTTTGGTGTAAACTTGAAATGTATACTATTTTTATTATCTAACCATTGTATGCCCTCAGTTAACAACATTTTTGTGTTCATGTGTAGAGCCATGAAACAACTTTCAAACTACTCATAATCATGTGGGAAGTTAACTTAAAATGTTTCCCAATGGTTTGCACTCTGCACTTTGGTGGAAAATTGAGATGTATACTACCTTAATGTCAGAACATAGTATGCACTGAGAAAGTAACTTTTTTGTCTTGATGAACAGAGGCATGAAACAACTTTCAACCTACTCATACTCATGTGGGAAGTAAACCAAAGGTGTTTCCATTAGGTTTGCAGTAAGTGCTTTGGAGTAAAATTGAAATGTATACTTTTTGTATTGTAGAAAAATTGTATGCACTGAGAAAACTACTTTTATGTCTTGATGTGCAGAGCCATAATAAAACTTTCAAACAACTCATAATCATTTGGCAAGTTAATCTAAGGTGTTTCCATTAGGTTTGCAGTAGTGCCTTGGTGAAAAATTGAAATGTATACTATTTGTATTGTCTAAGCATCGTATGCACTGAGACAGTAACTTTTTTGTCTTGATGAACAGAGGCATGAAACAACTTTCAACCTACTCATACTCATGTGGGAAGTTAACCAAAGGTGTTTCCTTAGGTTTGCAGTATGTGCTTTGGTGTAAAATTGAAATGTATACTTTTTGTATTGTCTTAGTATTGTATGCACTGAGATAATAACCTTTTTGTTTTCATGTGTAGAGCCATGAACCAAATTTCAAACTACTCCTAATCATGTGGGAAGTTAACCTAAGGTGTTTCCATTAGGTTTGCAGTAAGTACTTTGGTGTAAACTTGAACTGTATGCTATTTTTATTATCTAAACATTGTATGCCCTCAATTAACAACATTTTTGTGTTCATGTGCACAGCCATGAAACAACTTTCAAACTACTCATAATCATGTGGGAAGTTAACTTAAAATGTTTCCCAATGGTTTGCACTCTGCACTTTGGTGGAAAATTGAGATGTATACTACCTTAATTTCAGAACATAGTATGCACTGAGAAAGTAACTTTTTTGTCTTGATGAACAGAGGCATGAAGCAACTTTCAACTTACTCATACTCATGTGGGAAGGAAACCAAAGGTGTTTCCATTAGGTTTGCAGTAAGTGCTTTGGAGTAAAATTGAAATGTATACTTTTTGTATTGTATTAATATTGTATGCACTGAGAAAACAACTTTTATTTCTTGATGTGCAGAGCCACAATACAACTTTCAAAAAACTCATAATCATTTGGGAAGTTAACCTACGGTGATTCCATTAGGTTTGCAGTAAGTACTTTGGTGTAAAATTGAAATGTATACTATTTGTATTATCTAAACATTCTTTGCCCTGAGTTAACAACATTTTTGTGTTGATGTGTAGAGCCATTAAGCAACTTTCAAACTACTCATAATCATGTGGGAAGTTAACTTAAAATGTTTCCCAATGGTTTGCACTCTGCACTTTGGTGGAAAATTCAGATGTATACTAACTTATAGTCAGAACATAATATCCACTGAGAAAGTAACTTTTTTGTCTTGATGAACAGAGGCATGAAACAACTTTCAACCTACTCATACTCATGTGGGAAGTAAACCAAAGGTGTTTCCATTAGGTTTGCAGTAAGTGCTTTGGAGTAAAATTGAAATGTATACTTTTTGTATTGTAGAAAAATTGTATGCACTGAGAAAACTACTTTTATGTCTTGATGTGCAGAGCCATAATACAACT
Organism: Mobula birostris; assembly: GCF_030028105.1. Classification (NCBI taxonomy): domain Eukaryota; kingdom Metazoa; phylum Chordata; class Chondrichthyes; order Myliobatiformes; family Myliobatidae; genus Mobula; species Mobula birostris. The sequence continues at coordinate 1,589,219 of NW_027274714.1, forward strand.
TTCAAACAACTCATAATCATTTGGCAAGTTAATCTAAGGTGTTTCCATTAGGTTTGCAGTAGTGCCTTGGTGAAAAATTGAAATGTATACTATTTGTATTGTCTAAGCATCGTATGCACTGAGACAGTAACTTTTTTGTCTTGATGAACAGAGGCATGAAACAACTTTCAACCTACTCATACTCATGTGGGAAGTTAACCAAAGGTGTTTCCTTAGGTTTGCAGTATGTGCTTTGGTGTAAAATTGAAATGTATACTTTTTGTATTGTCTTAGTATTGTATGCACTGAGATAATAACCTTTTTGTTTTCATGTGTAGAGCCATGAACCAAATTTCAAACTACTCCTAATCATGTGGGAAGTTAACCTAAGGTGTTTCCATTAGGTTTGCAGTAAGTACTTTGGTGTAAACTTGAACTGTATGCTATTTTTATTATCTAAACATTGTATGCCCTCAATTAACAACATTTTTGTGTTCATGTGCACAGCCATGAAACAACTTTCAAACTACTCATAATCATGTGGGAAGTTAACTTAAAATGTTTCCCAATGGTTTGCACTCTGCACTTTGGTGGAAAATTGAGATGTATACTACCTTAATGTCAGAACATAGTATGCACTGAGAAAGTAACTTTTTTGTCTTGATGAACAGAGGCATGAAGCAACTTTCAACTTACTCATACTCATGTGGGAAGGAAACCAAAGGTGTTTCCATTAGGTTTGCAGTAAGTGCTTTGGAGTAAAATTGAAATGTATACTTTTTGTATTGTATTAATATTGTATGCACTGAGAAAACAACTTTTATGTCTTGATGTGCAGAGCCACAATACAACTTTCAAAAAACTCATAATCATTTGGGAAGTTAACCTACGGTGATTCCATTAGGTTTGCAGTAAGTACTTTGGTGTAAAATTGAAATGTATACTATTTGTATTATCTAACCATTCTTTGCCCTGAGTTAACAACATTTTTGTGTTGATGTGTAGAGCCATTAAGCAACTTTCAAACTACTCATAATCATGTGGGAAGTTAACTTAAAATGTTTCCCAATGGTTTGCACTCTGCACTTTGGTGGAAAATTCAGATGTATACTAACTTATAGTCAGAACATAATATCCACTGAGAAAGTAACTTTTTTGTCTTGATGAACAGAGGCATGAAACAACTTTCAACCTACTCATACTCATGTGGGAAGTTAACCAAAGGTGTTTCCATTAGGTTTGCAGTAAGTGCTTTGGAGTAAAATTGAAATGTATACTTTTTGTATTGTCTTAGTATTGTATGCACTGAGATAATAACCTTTTTGTTTTCACGTGTAGAGCCATGAACCAACTTTCAAACTACTCCTAATCATGTGGGAAGTTAACCTAAGCTGTTTCCATTAGGTTTGCAGTAAGTACTTTGGTGTAAACTTGAACTGTATACTATTTGTATTATCCAACCATTGTATGCCCTGAGTTAACAACATTTTTGTGTTCATGTGTAGAGCCATGAAACAACTTTCAAACTAGTCATAATCATGTGGGAAGTTAACTTAAAATGTTTCCCAATGGTTTGCACTCTGCACTTTGGTGGAAAATTGAGATGTATACTACCTTAATGTCAGAACATAGTATGCACTGAGAAAGTAACTTTTTTGTCGTGATGAACAGAGGCATGAAACAACTTTCAACCTACTCATACTCATGTGGGAAGTAAACCAAAGGTGTTTCCATTAGGTTTGCAGTAAGTGCTTTGGAGTAAAATTGAAATGTATACTATTTGTATTGTCTTAGTATTGTATGCACTGAGATAACAACTTTTTTGTTTTCATGTGTAGAGCCATGAACCAACTTTCAAACTGCTCATAATCATGTGGGAAGTTAACCTAAGGTGTTTCCATTAGGTTTGCAGTAAGAACTTTAGTGTAAAATTGAAATGTATACTATTTGTATTATCTAAGCATTGTATGCACTGAGATAACAACTTTTTTGTGTTGATGTGTGGAGCCAGGAAAAAACTTTCAAACTACTCATAATCATGTGGGAAGTTAACTTATAATGTTTCCCAATGCTTTGCACTCTGCACTTTGGTGGAAATTTGAGATGTATACGACCTTAATGTCAGAACATAGTATGCACTGAGAAAGTAACTGTTTTGTCTTGATGAACAGAGGCATGAAACAACTTTCAACTTACTCATACTCATGTGGGAAGTTAACCAAAGGTGTTTCCAGTAGGTTTGCAGTAAGTGCTTTGGAGTAAAATTGAAATGTATACTTTTTATATTGTATTAATATTGTATGCACTGAGACAACAACTTTTATGTCTTGATCTGCAGAGCCATAATACAACTTTCAAACAACTCATAATCATTTGGGAAGTTAACCTAAGGTGTTTCCATTAGGTTTGCAGTAAGTGCCTTGGTGTTAAATTGAAATTTATACTATTTGTATTGTCTATGCATAGTATGCACTGAGAAAACAACTTTTTTGTCTTGATGAACAGAGGCATGAAACAACTTTCAACCTGCTCATACTCATGTGGGAAGTTAACCAAAGGTGTTTCCATTAGGTTTGCAGTAAGTGCTTTGGAGTAAAATTGAAATGTATACTTTTTGTATTGTCTTAGTATTGTATGCACTGAGATAATAACCTTTTTGTTTTCATGTGTAGAGCCATGAACCAACTTTCAAACTACTCCTAATCATGTGTGAAGTTAACCTAAGGTGTTTCCATTAGGTTTGCAGTAAGTACTTTGGTGTAAACTTGAACTGTATACTATTTGTATTATCCAACCATTGTATGCCCTGAGTTAACAACATTTTTGTGTTCATGTGTAGAGCCATGAAACAACTTTCAAACTAGTCATAATCATGTGGAAAATTAACTTAAAATGTTTCCCAATGTTTTGCACTCTGCACTTTGGTGGAAAATTGAGATGTATATTACCTTAATGTCAGAACATAGTATGCACTGAGAAAGTAACTTTTTTGTCTTGATGAACAGAGGCATGAAACAACTTTCAACCTACTCATACTCATGTGGGAAGTTAACCAAAGGTGATTCCATTAGGTTTGCAGTAAGTGCTTTGGAGTAAAATTGAAATGTATAATTTTTGTATTGTATTAGTATTGTATGCACTGAGAAAACAACTTTTATGTCTTGATGTGCAGAGCCATAATACAACTTTCAAACAACTCATAATCATTTGGGAAGATAACCTAAGGTGTTTCCATTAGGTTTCCAGCAGTGCCTTGGTGTAAAATTTAAATGTATACTATTTGTATTGTCTAAGCATCGTATGCACTGAGAAAGTAACTTTTTTGTCTTGATGAACAGAGGCATGAAACAACTTTCAACCTATTCATACTCATGTGGGAAGTTAACCAAAGGTGTTTCCATTAGGTTTGCAGTAAGTGCTTTGGAGTAAAATTGAAATGTATACTATTTGTATTGTCTTAGTATTGTATGCACTGAGATAACAACTTTTTTGTTTTCATGTGTAGAGCCATGAACCAACTTTCAAACTACTCATAATCATTTGGGAAGTTAACATAAGGTGTTTCCATTAGGTTTGCAGTAAGTACTTTGGTGTAAAATTGAAATGTATACTATTTGTATCATCTAACCATTGTATGCCCTGAGTTAACAACATTTTTGTGTTGATGTGTAGAGCCATGAAGCAACTTTCAAACTACTCATAATCATGTGGGAAGTTAACTTATAATGTTTCCCAATGCTTTGCACTCTGCACTTTGGTGGAAATTTGAGATGTATAAGACCTTAATGTCAGAACATAGTATGCACTGAGACAGTAACTGTTTTGTCTTGATGAACAGAGGCATGAAACAACTTTCAACTTACTCATACTCATGTGGGAAGTTAACCAAACGTGTTTCCAGTAGGTTTGCAGTAAGTGCTTTGGAGTAAAATTGAAATGTATACTTTTTGTATTGTATTAATATTGTATGCACTGAGACAACAACTTTTATGTCTTGATGTGCAGAGCCATAATACAACTTTCAAACAACTCATAATCATTTGGGAAGTTAACCTAAGGTGTTTCCATTAGGTTTGCAGTAAGTGCCTTGGTGTTAAATTGAAATTTATACTATTTGTATTGTCTATGCATAGTATGCACTGAGAAAACAACTTTTTTGTCTTGATGAACAGAGGCATGAAACAACTTTCAACCTACTCATACTCATGTGGGAAGTTAACCAAAGGTGTTTCCATTAGGTTTGCAGTAAGTGCTTTGGAGTAAAATTGATATGTATACTTTTTGTATTGTCTTAGTATTGTATGCACTGAGATAATAACCTTTTTGTTTTCATGTGTAGAGCCATGAACCAACTTTCAAACTACTCCTAATCATGTGGGAAGTTAACCTAAGGTGTTTCCATTAGGTTTGCAGTAAGTACTTTGGTGTAAACTTGAACTGTATACTATTTGTATTATCCAACTATTGTATGCCCTGAGTTAACAACATTTTTGTGTTCATGTGTAGAGCCATGAAACAACTTTCAAACTAGTCATAATCATGTGGGAAATTAACTTAAAATGTTTCCCAATGGTTTGCACTCTGCACTTTGGTGGAAAATTGAGATGTATATTACCTTAATGTCAGAACATAGTATGCACTGAGAAAGTAACTTTTTTGTCTTGATAAACAGAGGCATGAAACAACTTTCAACCTACTCATACTCATGTGGGAAGTAAACCAAAGGTGTTTCCATTAGGTTTGCAGTAAGTGCTTTGGAGTAAAATTGAAATGTATTCTATTTGTATTGTCTTAGTATTGTATGCACTGAGATAACAACTTTTTTGTGCTGATGTGAGGAGCCATGAAACAACTTTCAAACTACTCATAATCATGTGGGAAGTTAACTTAAAATATTTCCCAATGGTTTGCACTCTGCACTTCTGTTGTAAGTTCAGATGTATACTACCTTAATGTCAGAACACAGTATGCACTGAGAAAGTAACTTTTTTGTCTTGATAAACAGAGGCATGAAACAACTTTAACCTACTCATACTCATGTGGGAAGTTAACCAAAGGTGATTCCATTAGGTTTGCAGTAAGTGCTTTGGAGTAAAATTGAAATGTATAATTTTTGTATTGTATTAGTATTGTCGGCACTGAGAAAACAACTTTTATGTCTTGATGTGCAGAGCCAAAATACAACTTTCAAACAACTCATAGTCATTTGGGAAGTTAACCTAAGGTGTTTCCATTAGGTTTGCATTAAGTGCCTTGGTGTAAAATTGAAATGTATACTATTTGTATTGTCTAAGCATCGTATGCACTGAGAAAGTAACTTTTTTGTCTTGATGAACAGAGGCATGAAACAACTTTCAACGTACCTATACTCATGTGGGAAGTCAACCAAAGGTGTTTCCATTAGGTTTGCAGAAAGTGCTTTGGAGTAAAATTGAAATGTATACTTTTTGTATTATCTTAGCATTGTATGCACTGAGATAATAACCTTTTTGTTTTCATGTGTAGAGCCATGAACCAAATTTCAAACTACTCCTAATCATGTGGGAAGTTAACCTAAGCTGTTTCCATTAGGTTTGCAGTAAGTGCTTAGGTGTAAACTTGAAATGTATACTATTTTTATTATCTAACCATTGTATGCCCTCAGTTAACAACATTTTTGTGTTCATGTGTAGAGCCATGAAACAACTTTCAAACTACTCATAATCATGTGGGAAGTTAACTTAAAATGTTTCCCAATGGTTTGCACTCTGCACTTTGGTGGAAAATTGAGATGTATACTACCTTAATGTCAGAACATAGTATGCACTGAGAAAGTAACTTTTTTGTCTTGATGAACAGAGGCATGAAACAACTTTCAACCTACTCATACTCACGTGGGAAGTAAACCAAAGGTGTTTCCATTAGGTTTGCAGTAAGTGCTTTGGAGTAAAATTGAAATGTATACTTTTTGTATTGTTGAAAAATTGTATGCACTGAGAAAACAACTTTTATGTCTTGATGTGCAGAGCCATAATACAACTTTCAAACAACTCATAATCATTTGGCAAGTTAATCTAAGGTGTTTCCATTAGGTTTGCAGTAGTGCCTTGGTGAAAAATTGAAATGTATACTATTTGTATTGTCTAAGCATCGTATGCACTGAGACAGTAACTTTTTTGTCTTGATGAACAGAGGCATGAAACAACTTTCAACCTACTCATACTCATGTGGGAAGTTAACCAAATGTGTTTCCTTAGGTTTGCAGTATGTGCTTTGGTGTAAAATTGAAATGTATACTTTTTGTATTGTCTTAGTATTGTATGCACTGAGATAATAACCTTTTTGTTTTCATGTGTAGAGCCATGAACCAAATTTCAAACTACTCCTAATCATGTGGGAAGTTAACCTAAGGTGTTTCCATTAGGTTTGCAGTAAGTACTTTGGTGTAAACTTGAACTGTATGCTATTTTTATTATCTAAACATTGTATGCCCTCAATTAACAACATTTTTGTGTTCATGTGCACAGCCATGAAACTACTTTCAAACTACTCATAATCATGTGGGAAGTTAACTTAAAATGTTTCCCAATGGTTTGCACTCTGCACTTTGGTGGAAAATTGAGATGTATACTACCTTAATGTCAGAACATAGTATGCACTGAGAAAGTAACTTTTTTGTCTTGATGAACAGAGGCATGAAGCAACTTTCAACTTACTCATACTCATGTGGGAACGAAACCAAAGGTGTTTCCAGTAGGTTTGCAGTAAGTGCTTTGGAGTAAAATTGAAATGTATACTTTTTGTATTGTATTAATATTGTATGCACTGAGAAAACAACTTTTATGTCTTGATGTGCAGAGCCACAATACAACTTTCAAAAAACTCATAATCATTTGGGAAGTTAACCTAAGGTGATTCCATTAGGTTTGCAGTAAGTACTTTGGTGTAAAATTGAAATGTATACTATTTGTATTATCTAACCATTCTTTGCCCTGAGTTAACAACATTTTTGTGTTGATGTGTAGAGCCATTAAGCAACTTTCAAACTACTCATAATCATGTGGGAAGTTAACTTAAAATGTTTCCCAATGGTTTGCACTCTGCACTTTGGTGGAAAATTCAGATGTATACTAACTTAATGTCAGAACATAGTATGCACTGAGAAAGTAGCTTTTTTGTCTTGATGAACAGAGGCATGAAACAACTTTCAACCTACTCATACTCATGTGGGAAGTAAACCAAAGGTGTTTCCATTAGGTTTGCAGTAAGTGCTTTAGAGTAAAATTGAAATGTATACTATTTGTATTGTCTTAGTATTGTATGCACTGAGATAACAACTTTTTTGTTTTCATGTGTAGAGCCATGAACCAACTTTCAAACTACTCATAATCATGTGGGAAGTTAACCTAAGGTGTTTCCATTATGTTTGCAGTAAGTGCCTTGGTGTTAAATTGAAATGTATACTATTTGTATTATCTAAGCATAGTATGCACTGAGAAAGTAACTTTTTTGTCTTCATGAACAGAGGCATGAAACAACTTTCAACCTACTCATACTCATGTGGGAAGTTAACCAAAGGTGTTTCCATTAGGTTTGCAGTAAGTGCTTTGGAGTAAAATTGAAATGTATGCTTTTTGTATTGTCTTAGTATTGTATGCACTGAGATAATAACCTTTTTGTTTTCATGTGTAGAGCCATGAACCAACTTTCAAACTACTCATAATCATGTGGGAAGTTAACCAAAGGTGTTTCCATTAGGTTTGCAGAAAGTACTTTAGTGTAAAATTGAAATGTATACTATTCGTATTATCTGAGCATTGTATGCACTGAGATAACAACTTTTTTGTGTTGATGTGTAGAGCCATGAAGCAACTTTCAAACTACTCCTAATCATCTGGGAAGTTAACCTAAGGTGTTCCCATTAGGTTTGCAGTAAGTACTTTGGTGTAAACTTGAACTGTGTACTATTTGTATTATCTAACCATTGTATGCACTGAGATAACAACATTTTTGTGTTCATGTGTAGAGCCATGAAACAACTCTCAAACTACTCATTATCATGTGGGAAGTTAACTTAAAATGTTTCCCAATGGTTTGCACTCTGCACTTTGGTGGAAAATTCAGATGTATACTAACTTAAAGTCAGAACATAGTATCCACTGAGAAAGTAACTTTTTTCTCTTGCTGAACAGAGGCATGAAACAACTTTCAACTTACTCATACTGATGTGGGAAGTTAACCAAAGGTGTTTCCAGTAGGTTTGCAGTAAGGGCTTTGGAGTAAAATTGAAATGTATACTTTTTTATTGTATTAATATTGTATGCACTGAGAAAACAACTTTTTTGCCTTGATGTGCAGAGCCATAATACAACTTTCAAACAACTCAGAAACATGTGGGAAGTTAACCTAAGGTGTTTCCATTAGGTTTGCAGTAAGTACTTTGGTGTAAAATTGAAATGTATACCATTTGTATTATCTAACCATTGTATGCCCTGAGTTAACAACATTTTTGTGTTGATGTGTAGAGACATGAAGCAACTTTCAAACTACTCCTAATCATCTGGGAAGTTAACCTAAGGTGTTTCCATTAGGTTTGCAGTAAGTACTTTGGTGTAAACTTGAACTGTATACTATTTGTATTATCTAACCATTGTATGCCCTGAGTTAACAACATTTCTGCATTCATGTGTGGAGCCATGAAACAACTTTCAAACTACTCATAATCATGTGGGAAGTTAACATAAAATGTTTCCCAATGGTTTGCACTCTGCACTTTGGTGGAACATTGAGATGTATACTACCTTAATGTCAGAACACAGTATGCACTGAGAAAGTAACTTTTTTGTCTTGATGAACAGAGGCATGAAACAACTTTCAACCTACTCATACTCATGTGGGAAGTAAACCAAAGGTGTTTCCACTAGGTTTGCAGTTAGTGCTTTGGAGTGAAATTGAAATGTATACTATTTGTATTGTCTTAGTATTGTATGCACTGAGATAACAACTTTTTTGTTTTCATGTGTAGTGCCATGAACCAACTTTCCAACTACTCATAATCATGTGGGAAGTTAACCTGAGGTGTTTCCATTAGGTTTGCAGTAAGTACTTTGGTGTAAAATTGAAATGTATACTATTTGTATTGTAAAAGCATTGTATGCCCTGAGAAAGCAACTTTTTTGTCTTGATGTGCAGAGCCATAATACAACTTTCAAACAACTCAGAAACATGTGGGAAGTTAACCTGACGTGTTTCCATTAGCTTTGCAGTATGTACTTTGGAGTAAAATTGAAATGTATACTATTTGTATTATCTAAGCATTGTATGCCCTGAGATAACAACATTTTTGTGTGCACGTGTGGAGCCATGAAACAACTTACAAACTACTGATAATCATGTGGGAAGTTAACTTAAAATGTTTCCCAATGGTTTGCACTCTGCACTTTGGTGGAAATTTCAGATGTATACTACCTTAATGTCAGAACATAGTATGCACTGAGAAAGTAACTTTTTTGTCTTGATGAGCAGAGGCATGAAACAACTTTCAACCTACTCATACTCAGGTGGGAAGTTAACCAAAGGTGTTTCCATTAGGTTTGCAGTAAGTGCTTTGGAGTTAATTTGAAATGTATACTATTTGTATTGTCTTTGTATTGTATGCACAAAGATAACAACTTTTTTGTTTTCATGTGTAGAGCCATGAACCAACTTTCAAACTACTCCTAATCATGTGGGAAGTTAATCTAAGGTGTTTCCATTAGGTTTGCAGTAAGTACTTTGGTGTAAAATTGAAATGTATACTATTTGTATTGTAAAAGCATTGTATGCACTGAGATAACAACTTTTTTGTGTTGATCTGTGGAGCCATAAAAAAACTTTCAAACTGCTCATAATCATTTGGGAAGTTAACATAAGGTGTTTCCATTAGGTTTGCAGTAAGTACTTTGGTGTAAAATTGAAAGATATACTATTTGTATTATCTAACCATTGTATGCCCTGAGTTAACAACATTTTTCTGTTGATGTGTAGAGCCATGAAGCAACTTTCAATCTATCATTAATCATGTGGGAAGTTTACTTTAAATGTTTCCCAATGGTTTGCACTCTGCACTTTGGTGGAAAATTCAGATGTATACTAACTTAATGTCAGAACATAGTATGCACTGAGAAAGTAACTTTTTTGTCTTGATGAACAGAGGCATGAAACAACTTTCAACTTAGTCATGCTCATGTGGGAAGTTAACCTAAGGTGTTTCCATTAGGTTTGCAGTATGTACTTTGTTGTAAAATTGAAATGTATACTATTTCTATTATCTAAGCATTGTATGCACTGAGAAAACAACTTTTTTGTCTTGATGTACAGAGCCATAATACAACTTTCAAACAACTCAGAAACATGTGGGAAGTTAACCTAAGGTGTTTCCATTAGGTTTGCAGTAAGTACTTTGGTGTAAAATTGAAATGTATACTTTTTGTATTGTATTAATATTGTATGCACTGAGAAAACAACTTTTATGTCTTGATGTGCAGAGCCATAATACAACTTTCAAACAACTCATAATCATTTGGGAAGTTAACCTAAGGTGTTTCCATTAGGTTTGCAGTAAGTGCCTTCGTGTAAAATTGAAATGTATACTATTTGTATTGTCTAAGCATAGTATGCACTGAGAAAGTAACTTTTTTGTCTTGATGAACAAAGGCATGAAACAACTTTCAACCTACTCATACTCATGTGGGAAGTAAACCAAAGGTGTTTCCATTAGGTTTGCAGTAAGTGCTTTGGAGTAAAATTGAAATGTATACTATTTGCATTCTCTTAGTATTGTATGCACTGAGATAACAACTTCTTTGTTTTATCTAACCATTGTATGCCCTGAGTTAACAACATTTTTGTGTTGATGTGTAGAGCCATGGAGCAAGTTTCAAACTACTCATAATCATGTGGGAAGTTAACTTATAATGTTTCCCAATGGTTTGCACTTTGCACTTTGGTGGAAAATTGAGATGTATACTACCTTAATGTCAGAACATATTATGCACTGAGAAAGTAACTTTTTTGTCTTGATGAACAGAGGCATGAAACAACTTAAACCTACTCATACTCATGTGGGAAGTTAACCAAAGGTGTTTCCATTAGGTTTGCAGTAAGTGCTTTGCAGTAAAATTGAAATGTATACTGTTTGTATTGTCTTAGTATTGTATGCACTCAGATAACAACTTTTTTGTTTTCATGTGTAGAGCCATGAACCAACTTTCAAACTACTCATAATCATGTGGGAAGTTAACCTAAGGTGTTTCCTTTAGGTTTGCAGTAAGTACTTTAGTGTAAAATTGAAATGTATACTCCTTGTATTGTAAAAGCACTGTATGCACTGAGAAAACAACTTTTTTGTCTTGATGTGCAGAGCCATAATACAACTTTCAAACAACTCAGAAACATGTGGGAAGTTAACCTAAGGTGTTTCCATTAGGTTTGCAGTATGTACTTTGGTGTAAAATTGAAATGTATACTATTTGTACTATCTAAGCATTGTATGGACTGAGATAACACTTTTTTGTGTTGATGTGTGGAGCCATGAAAAAAGTTTCAAATTACTCATAATCATTTGGGAAATTAAAATAAGGTGTTTCCATTAGGTTTGCAGTAAGTACTTTGGTGTAAAATTGAAATGTATACTATTTGTATTATCTAACCATTGTATTCCCTGAGTTAACAACATTTTTGTATTGATCTGTAGAGCCATGAAGCAACTTTCAAACTACTCATAATCATGTGGGAAGTTAACATAAAATATTTCCCAATGGTTTGCACTCTGCACTTTGGTGGAAAATTGAGATATATACTACCTTAATGTCAGAACAAATTATGCACTGAGAAAGTAACTTTTTTGTCATGATGAACAGAGGCATGAAACAACTTTCAACCTGCTCATACTCATGTGGGAAGTTAACCAAAGGTGTTTCCATTAGGTTTGCAGTATGTACTTTGGTGTATAATTGAAATGTATACTATTTGTATTATCTAAGCATTGTATGCATTGAGATAACAACTTTTTTGTGTTGATGTGTGGAACCATGAAAAAACTTTCAAACTACTCATAATCATTTGGGAAGTTAACATAAGGTGTTTCCATTAGGTTTGCAGTAAGTACTTTGGTGTAAAATTGAAATGTATACTATTTGTATTATCTAACCATTGTATGCCCTGAGTTAACAACATTTTTGTGTTGATCTGTAGAGCCATGAAGCAACTTTCAAACTACGCATAATCATGTGGGAAGTTAACTGAAAATGTTTCCCAATGGTTTGCACTCTGCACTTTGGTGGAAAATTCAGATGTATACAACCTTAATGTCAGAACATAGTATGCACTGAGAAAGTAACTTTTTTGTCTTGATGAACAGAGGCCTGAAACTACTTTAACCTACTCATACTCATGTGGGAAGTTAACCAAAGGTGTTTCCATTAGGTTTGCAGTAAGTGCTTTGGAGTACAATTGAAATGTATACTATTTGTATTGTCTTACTATTGTAAGCACTGAGATAACAACTTTTTTGATTTCATGTGTAGAGCCATGAACCAACTTTCAAACTACTCATAATGATGTGGGAAGTTAACTTAAGGTGTTTCCATTAGGTTTGCAGTAAGTACTTTGTTGTAAACTTGAACTGTATACTATTTGTATTATCTAACCATTGTATGCCCTGAGTTAACAACATTTTTGTGTTGATGTGTAGAGCCATGGAGCAAGTTTCAAACTACTCATAATCATGTGGGAAGTTAACTTATAATGTTTCCCAATGGTTTGCACTTTGCACTTTGGTGGAAAATTGAGATGTATACTACCTTAATGTCAGAACATATTATGCACTGAGAAAGTAACTTTTTTGTCTTGATGAACAGAGGCATGAAACAACTTAAACCTACTCATACTCATGTGGGAAGTTAACCAAAGGTGTTTCCATTAGGTTTGCAGTAAGTGCTTTGCAGTAAAATTGAAATGTATACTGTTTGTATTGTCTTAGTATTGTATGCACTGAGATAACAACTTTTTTGTTTTCATGTGTAGAGCCATGAACCAACTTTCAAACTACTCATAATCATGTGGGAAGTTAACCTAAGGTGTTTCCTTTAGGTTTGCAGTAAGTACTTTAGTGTAAAATTGAAATGTACACTCCTTGTATTGTAAAAGCACTGTATGCACTGAGAAAACAACTTTTTTGTCTTGATGTGCAGAGCCATAATACAACTTTCAAACAACTCAGAAACATGTGGGAAGTTAACCTAAGGTGTTTCCATTAGGTTTGCAGTATGTACTTTGGTGTAAAATTGAAATGTATACTATTTGTACGATCTAAGCATTGTATGGACGGAGATAACACTTTTTTGTGTTGATGTGTGGAGCCATGAAAAAAGTTTCAAATTACTCATAATCATTTGGGAAATTAACATAAGGTGTTTCCATTAGGTTTGCAGTAAGTACTTTGGTGTAAAATTGAAATGTATACTATTTGTATTATCTAACCATTGTATGCCCTGAGTGAACAACATTTTTGTGTTGATGTGCAGAGCCATGAAGCAACTTTCAAGCTACTCATAATGATGTGGGAAGTTAACTTACAATGTTTCCCAATGGTTTGCACTCTGCACTTTGTAGGAAAATTGACATGTACACTAACTTAATGTCAGAACATCGTACGCACTGAGAAAGTAACTTTTTTGTCTTGATGAACAGAGGCATGAAACAACATTCAACCTACTCATACTCATGTGGGAAGTTAACCAAAGGTGTTTCCATTAGGTTTGCAGTAAGTGCTTTGGAGTAAAATTGAAATGTATACTATTTGTATTGTCTTAGTATTGTATGCAATGAGATAATAACTTCTTTGTTTTCATGTGTAGAGCCATGAACCAACTTTCAAACTACTCATACTCATGTGGGAAGTTAACCTAAGGTGTTTCCTTTAGGTTTGCAGTAAGTACTTTAGTGTAAAATTGAAATGTATACTCCTTGTATTGTAAAAGCACTGTATGCACTGAGAAAACAACTTTTTTGTCTTGATGTGCAGAGCCATAATACAACTTTCAAACAACTCAGAAACATGTGGGAAGTAAACCTAAGGTGTTTCCATTAGGTTTGCAGTATGTACTTTGGTGTAAAATTGAAATGTATACTATTTGTACTATCTAAGCATTGTATGGACTGAGATAACACTTTTTTGTGTTGATGTGTGGAGCCATGAAAGAAGTTTCAAATTACTCATAATCATTTCGCAAATGAACATAAAGTGTTTCCATTAGGTTTGCAGTAAGTACTTTGGTGTAAACTTGAACTGTATACTATTTGTATTATCTAACCATTGTATGCCCTGAGTTAACAACATTTTTGTGTTGATGTGTAGAGCCATGGAGCAAGTTTCAAACAACTCATAATCATGTGTGTAGTTAACTTATAATGTTTCCCAATGGTTTGCACTTTGCACTTTGGTGGAAAATTCAGATGTATACTACCTTAATGTCAGAACATATTATGCACTGAGAAAGTAACTTTTTTGTCTTGATGAACAGAGGCATGAAACAACTTTCAACCTACTCATACTCATTTGGGAAGTTAACCAACGGTGTTTCCATTAGGTTTGCAGTAAGTGCTTTGGAGTAAAATTGAAATGTCTACTATTTGTATTATCTGAGCATTGTATGCACTGAGAAAACAACTTTTTTCTCTTGATGTGCAGAGCCATAATACCACTTTCAAACAACTCAGAAACATGTGGGAAGTTAACCTAAGGTGTTTCCATTAGGTTTGCAGTAAGTGCTTTGGAGTAAAATTGAAATGTATACTGTTTGTATTGTCTTAGTATTGTATGCACTGAGATAACAACTTTTTTGTTTTCATGTGTAGAGCCATGAACCAACTTTCAAACTACTCATAATGATGTGGGAAGTTAACCTAAGGTGTTTCCATTAGGTTTGCAGTATGTACTTTGGTGTAAAATTGAAATATATACTATTTGTATTATCTAAGCACTTTCTGCACTGAGATAACAACTTTTTTGTCTTTATGTGTGGAGCCATGAAGAACCTTTCAAACTACTCATAATCATTTGGGAAATTAACATAAGGTGTTTCCAGTAGGTTTGCAGTAAGTACTTTGGTGTAAAATTGAAATGTATACTATTTGTATTATCTAAACATTGTATGCCCTGAGTGAACAACATTTTTGTGTTCATGTGTAGAGCCATGATGCAACTTTCAAATTACTCATATTCATGTGGGAAGTTAACTTAAAATGTTTCCCAATGATTTGCACTCTGCACTTTGGTGGAAAATTGAGATGTATACTATCTTAAAGTCAGAACATCGTATGCACTGAGAAAGTAACTTTTTTGTCTTAATGAACAGAGGCATGAAACAACTTTCAACCTACTCATACTCATGTGGGAAGTTAACCAAAGGTGTTTCCATTAGGTTTGCAGTAAGTGCTTTGGAGTAAATTTGAAATGTATACTATTTGTATTGTCTTAGTATTGTATGCACTGAGATAACAACTTTTTTGTTTTCTTGTGTAGAGCCATGAACCAACTTTCAAACTACTCATAATCATGTGGGAAGTTAACCTAAGGTGTTTCCATTAGGTTTGCAGTAGGTACTTTAGTGTAAAATTGAAATGTATACTATTTGTATTATCTAACCATTGTATGCCCTGAGTTAACAACATTTTTCTGTTGATGTGCAGAGCCATGAAGCAACTTTCAAACTACTCATAATCATGTGGGAAGTTAACTTAAAATATTTCCCAATGGTTTGCACTCTGCACTTTGGTGGAAATTTGAGATGTATAGTACCATAATGTCAGAACATAGTATGCACTGAGTAAGTAACTTTTTTGTCTTGATGAACAGAGGCATGAAACAACTTTCAACCTACTCATACTCATGTGGGAAGTTAACCAAAGGTGTTTCCATTAGGTTTGCAGTAAGTCCTTTTGTGTAAAATTGAAATGTATACTATTTGTATTGTAAAAGTATTGTATGCGCTGAGAAAACAACTTTTTTGTCTTGATCTGCAGAGCCATAATACAACTTTCAAACAACTCAGAAACATGTGGGAAGTTAACCTAAGGTGTTTCCATTAGGTTTGCAGTAAGTACTTTGGTGTAAAATTGAAATGTATACTATTTGTATTATCTAACCATTGTATGCCCTGAGTTAACAACATTTTTGTGTTGATGTGTAGAGCCATGAAGCAACTTTCAACTCAGAATCATGTGGGAAGTTAACCTGAAATGTTTCCCAATGGTTTGCACTCTGCATTTTGGTGGAAAATTCAGATGTATACTAACTTAAAGTCAGAACATAGTATGCACTGAGAAAGTAACTTTTTTGTCCTGATGAACAGAGGCATGAAACAACTTTCAACTTACTCATACTCATGTGGGAAGTTAACCAAAGGTGTTTCCTGTAGGCTTGCAGTAAGTGCTTTGGAGTAAAATTGAAATGTATACTTTTTATATTGTCTTAGTATTGTATGCACTGAGATAATAACCTTTTTGTTTTCATGTGTAGAGCCATGAACCAACTTTCAAACTACTCCTAATCATCTGGGAAGTTAACCTAAGGTGTTTCCATTAGGTTTGCAGTAAGTACTTTGGGGTAAACTTGAACTGTATACTATTTGTATTATCTAACCATTGTATGCCCTGAGTTAACAACATTTTTGTATTCATGTTTAGAGCCATGAAACAACTTTCAAACTACTCATAATCATGTGGGAAGTTAACAAAAAACGTTTCCCAATTGTTTCCACTCTGCACTTTGGTGGAACATTGAGATGTATACTACCTTAATGTCAGAACATAGTATGCACTGAGAAAGTAACTTTTTTGTCTTGATGAACAGAGGCATGAAACAACTTTCAACCTACTCATACTCATGTGGGAAGTAAACCAAAGGTGTTTCCACTAGGTTTGCAGTTAGTGCTTTGGAGTAAAATTGAAATGTATACTATTTGTATTGTCTTAGTATTGTATGCACTGAGATAACAACTTTTTTGTTTTCATGTGTAGTGCCATGAACCAACTTTCAAACTACTCATAATCATGTGGGATTAACCTAAGGTGTTTCCATTAGGTTTGCAGTAAATACTTTGGTGTAAAATTGAAATGTATACTATTTGTATTGTAAAAGCATTGTATGCCCTGAGAAAACAACTTTTTTGTCTTGATGTGCAGAGCCATAATACAACTTTCAAACAACTCAGAAACATGTGGGAAGTTAACCTAAGGTGTTTCCATTAGGTTTGCAGTATGTACTTTGGAGTAAAATTGAAATGTATACTATTTGTATTATCTAAGCATTGTATGCACTGAGATAACAACATTTTTGTGTGCATGTGTGGAGCCATGAAACAACTTACAAACTACTGATAAGCATGTGGAAAGTTAACTTAAAATGTTTCCCAATGCTTTGCACTCTGCACTTTGGTGGAAATTTCAGATGTATACTACCTTAATGTCAGAACATAGTATGCACTGAGAAAGTAACTTTTTTGTCTTGATGAACAGAGGCATGAAACAACTTTCAACCTACTCATACTCATGTGGGAAGTTAACCAAAGTTGTTTCCATTAGGTTTGCAGTAAGTGCTTTGGAGTTAAATTGAAATGTATACTATTTGTATTGTCTTTGTATTGTATGCACTGAGATAACAACTTTTTTGTTTTCATGTGTAGAGCCATGAACCAACTTTCAAACTACTCATAATCATGTGGGAGGTTAACCTAAGGTGTTTCCATTAGGTTTGCAGTATGTACTTTGGTGTAAAATTGAAATGTATACTATTTGTATTATCTAAGCATTGTACGCACTGAGTGAACAACATATTTGTGTTGCTGTGTAGAGCCATGAGACAACTTTCAAACAACTCAGAAACATGTGGGAAGTTAACTTAAAATGCATCCCAATGGTTTACACTCTGCACTTTGGTGGAAAATTGAGATGTATACTAACTTAATGTCAGAACATTGTATGCACTGAGAAAGTAACTTTTTTGTCTTGATGAACAGAGGCATGAAACAACTTTCAACCTACTCATACTCATGTGGGAAGCTAACCGAACGTGTTCCCATTAGGTTTGCAGTATGTACTTTGTTGTAAAATTGAAATGTCTACTATTTGTATTATCTGAGCATTGTATGCACTGAGAAAACAACTTTTTTCTCTTGATGTGCAGAGCCATAATACAACTTTCAAACAACTCAGAAACATGTGGGAAGTTAACCTAAGGTGTTTCCATTAGGTTTGCAGTAAGTGCTTTGGAGTAAAATTGAAATGTATACTGTTTGTATTGTCTTAGTATTGTATGCACTGAGATAACAACTTTTTTGTTTTCATGTGTAGAGCCATGAACCAACTTTCAAACTACTCATAATGATGTGGGAAGTTAACCTAAGGTGTTTCCATTAGGTTTGCAGTATGTACTTTGGTGTAAAATTGAAATATATACTATTTGTATTATCTAAGCACTTTCTGCACTGAGATAACAACTTTTTTGTGTATATGTGTGCAGCCATGAAGAACCTTTCAAACTACTCATAATCATTTGGGAAATTAACATAAGGTGTTTCCAGTAGGTTTGCAGTAAGTACTTTGGTGTAAAATTGAAATGTATACTATTTGTATTATCTAACCATTGTATGCCCTGAGTGAACAACATTTTTGTGTTCATGTGTAGAACCATGATGCAACTTTCAAATTACTCATATTCATGTGGGAAGTTAACTTAAAATGTTTCCCAATGATTTGCACTCTGCACTTTGGTGGAAAATTGAGATGTATACTATCTTAAAGTCAGAACATCGTATGCACTGAGAAAGTAACTTTTTTGTCTTAATGAACAGAGGCATGAAACAACTTTCAACCTACTCATACTCATGTGGGAAGTTAACCAAAGGTGTTTCCATTAGGTTTGCAGTAAGTGCTTTGGAGTAAATTTGAAATGTATACTATTTGTATTGTCTTAGTATTGTATGCACTGAGATAACAACTTTTTTGTTTTCTTGTGTAGAGCCATGAACCAACTTTCAAACTACTCATAATCATGTGGGAAGTTAACCTAAGGTGTTTCCATTAGGTTTGCAGTAGGTACTTTGGTGTAAAATTGAAATGTATACTATTTGTATTATCTAAGCTTTGTATGCACTGAGATAACAACTTTTTTCTGTTGATGTGTGGAACGATGAAACAACTTTCAAACTACTCATAATCATTTGGGAAGTTAACATAAGGTGTTTCCATTAGGTTTGCAGTAAGTAGTTTGGTGTAAATTTGAAATGTATACTATTTGTATTATCTAACCATTGTATGCCCTGAGTTAACAACATTTTTGTATTGATCTGTAGAGCCATGAAGCAACTTTCAAACTGCTCATAATCATGTGGGAAGTTAACATAAAATATTTCCCAACGGTTTGCACTCTGCACTTTGGTGGAAAATTGAGATATATTCTACCTTAATGTCAGAACAAGTTATGCACTGAGAAAGTAACTTTTTTGTCATGATGAACAGAGGCATGAAAAAACTTTCAACCTGCTCATACTCATGTGGGAAGTTAACCAAAGGTGTTTCCATTAGGTTTGCAGTATGTACTTTGGTGTAAAATTGAAATGTATACTATTTGTATTATCTAAGCATTGTATGCATTGAGATAACAACTTTTTTGTGTTGATGTGTGGAACCATGAAAAAACTTTCAAACTACTCATAATCATTTGGGAAGTTAACATAAGGTGTTTCCATTAGGTTTGCAGTAAGTACTTTGGTGTAAAATTGAAATGTATACTATTTGTATTATCTAACCATTGTATGCCCTGAGTTAACAACATTTTTGTGTTGATGTGTAGAGCCATGGAGCAAGTTTCAAACTACTCATAATCATGTGGGAAGTTAACTTATAATGTTTCCCAATGGTTTGCACTTTGCACTTTGGTGGAAAATTGAGATGTATACTACCTTAATGTCAGAGCATATTATGCACTGAGAAAGTAACTTTTTTGTCTTGATGAACAGAGGCATGAAACAACTTAAACCTACTCATACTCATGTGGGAAGTTAACCAAAGGTGTTTCCATTAGGTTTGCAGTAAGTGCTTTGCAGTAAAATTGAAATGTATACTGTTTGTATTGTCTTAGTATTGTATGCACTCAGATAACAACTTTTTTGTTTTCATGTGTAGAGCCATGAACCAACTTTCAAACTACTCATAATCATGTGGGAAGTTAACCTAAGGTGTTTCCTTTAGGTTTGCAGTAAGTACTTTAGTGTAAAATTGAAATGTATACTCCTTGTATTGTAAAAGCACTGTATGCACTGAGAAAACAACTTTTTTGTCTTGATGTGCAGAGCCATAATACAACTTTCAAACAACTCAGAAACATGTGGGAAGTTAACCTAAGGTGTTTCCATTAGGTTTGCAGTATGTACTTTGGTGTAAAATTGAAATGTATACTATTTGTACTATCTAAGCATTGTATGGACTGAGATAACACTTTTTTGTGTTGATGTGTGGAGCCATGAAAAAAGTTTTAAATTACTCATAATCATTTGGGAAATTAAAATAAGGTGTTTCCATTAGGTTTGCAGTAAGTACTTTGGTGTAAAATTGAAATGTATACTATTTGTATTATCTAACCATTGTATTCCCTGAGTTAACAACATTTTTGTATTGATCTGTAGAGCCATGAAGCAACTTTCAAACTACTCATAATCATGTGGGAAGTTAACATAAAATATTTCCCAATGGTTTGCACTCTGCACTTTGGTGGAAAATTGAGATATATACTACCTTAATGTCAGAACAAATTATGCACTGAGAAAGTAACTTTTTTGTCATGATGAACAGAGGCATGAAACAACTTTCAACCTGCTCATACTCATGTGGGAAGTTAACCAAAGGTGTTTCCATTAGGTTTGCAGTATGTACTTTGGTGTAAAATTGAAATGTATACTATTTGTATTATCTAAGCATTGTATGCATTGAGATAACAACTTTTTTGTGTTGATGTGTGGAACCATGAAAAAACTTTCAAACTACTCATAATCATTTGGGAAGTTAACATAAGGTGTTTCCATTAGGTTTGCAGTAAGTACTTTGGTGTAAAATTGAAATGTATACTATTTGTATTATCTAACCATTGTATGCCCTGAGTGAACAACATTTTTGTGTTCATGTGTAGAACCATGATGCAACTTTCAAATTACTCATATTCATGTGGGAAGTTAACTTAAAATGTTTCCCAATGATTTGCACTCTGCACTTTGGTGGAAAATTGAGATGTATACTATCTTAAAGTCAGAACATCGTATGCACTGAGAAAGTAACTTTTTTGTCTTAATGAACAGAGGCATGAAAAAACTTTCAACCTGCTCATACTCATGTGGGAAGTTAACCAAAGGTGTTTCCATTAGGTTTGCAGTATGTACTTTGGTGTAAAATTGAAATGTATACTATTTGTATTATCTAAGCATTGTATGCATTGAGATAACAACTTTTTTGTGTTGATGTGTGGAACCATGAAAAAACTTTCAAACTACTCATAATCATTTGGGAAGTTAACATAAGGTGTTTCCATTAGGTTTGCAGTAAGTACTTTGGTGTAAAATTGAAATGTATACTATTTGTATTATCTAACCATTGTATGCCCTGAGTTAACAACATTTTTGTGTTGATGTGTAGAGCCATGGAGCAAGTTTCAAACTACTCATAATCATGTGGGAAGTTAACTTATAATGTTTCCCAATGGTTTGCACTTTGCACTTTGGTGGAAAATTGAGATGTATACTACCTTAATGTCAGAGCATATTATGCACTGAGAAAGTAACTTTTTTGTCTTGATGAACAGAGGCATGAAACAACTTAAACCTACTCATACTCATGTGGGAAGTTAACCAAAGGTGTTTCCATTAGGTTTGCAGTAAGTGCTTTGCAGTAAAATTGAAATGTATACTGTTTGTATTGTCTTAGTATTGTATGCACTCAGATAACAACTTTTTTGTTTTCATGTGTAGAGCCATGAACCAACTTTCAAACTACTCATAATCATGTGGGAAGTTAACCTAAGGTGTTTCCTTTAGGTTTGCAGTAAGTACTTTAGTGTAAAATTGAAATGTATACTCCTTGTATTGTAAAAGCACTGTATGCACTGAGAAAACAACTTTTTTGTCTTGATGTGCAGAGCCATAATACAACTTTCAAACAACTCAGAAACATGTGGGAAGTTAACCTAAGGTGTTTCCATTAGGTTTGCAGTATGTACTTTGGTGTAAAATTGAAATGTATACTATTTGTACTATCTAAGCATTGTATGGACTGAGATAACACTTTTTTGTGTTGATGTGTGGAGCCATGAAAAAAGTTTTAAATTACTCATAATCATTTGGGAAATTAAAATAAGGTGTTTCCATTAGGTTTGCAGTAAGTACTTTGGTGTAAAATTGAAATGTATACTATTTGTATTATCTAACCATTGTATTCCCTGAGTTAACAACATTTTTGTATTGATCTGTAGAGCCATGAAGCAACTTTCAAACTACTCATAATCATGTGGGAAGTTAACATAAAATATTTCCCAATGGTTTGCACTCTGCACTTTGGTGGAAAATTGAGATATATACTACCTTAATGTCAGAACAAATTATGCACTGAGAAAGTAACTTTTTTGTCATGATGAACAGAGGCATGAAACAACTTTCAACCTGCTCATACTCATGTGGGAAGTTAACCAAAGGTGTTTCCATTAGGTTTGCAGTATGTACTTTGGTGTAAAATTGAAATGTATACTATTTGTATTATCTAAGCATTGTATGCATTGAGATAACAACTTTTTTGTGTTGATGTGTGGAACCATGAAAAAACTTTCAAACTACTCATAATCATTTGGGAAGTTAACATAAGGTGTTTCCATTAGGTTTGCAGTAAGTACTTTGGTGTAAAATTGAAATGTATACTATTTGTATTATCTAACCATTGTATGCCCTGAGTGAACAACATTTTTGTGTTCATGTGTAGAACCATGATGCAACTTTCAAATTACTCATATTCATGTGGGAAGTTAACTTAAAATGTTTCCCAATGATTTGCACTCTGCACTTTGGTGGAAAATTGAGATGTATACTATCTTAAAGTCAGAACATCGTATGCACTGAGAAAGTAACTTTTTTGTCTTAATGAACAGAGGCATGAAACAACTTTCAACCTACTCATACTCATGTGGGAAGTTAACCAAAGGTGTTTCCATTAGGTTTGCAGTAAGTGCTTTGGAGTACAATTGAAATGTATACTATTTGTATTGTCTTACTATTGTAAGCACTGAGATAACAACTTTTTTGATTTCATGTGTAGAGCCATGAACCAACTTTCAAACTACTCATAATGATGTGGGAAGTTAACTTAAGGTGTTTCCATTAGGTTTGCAGTAAGTACTTTGTTGTAAACTTGAACTGTATACTATATGTATTATCTAACCATTGTATGCCCTGAGTTAACAACATTTTTGTGTTGATGTGTAGAGCCATGGAGCAAGTTTCAAACTACTCATAATCATGTGGGAAGTTAACTTATAATGTTTCCCAATGGTTTGCACTTTGCACTTTGGTGGAAAATTGAGATGTATACTACCTTAATGTCAGAACATATTATGCACTGAGAAAGTAACTTTTTTGTCTTGATGAACAGAGGCATGAAACAACTTAAACCTACTCATACTCATGTGGGAAGTTAACCAAAGGTGTTTCCATTAGGTTTGCAGTAAGTGCTTTGCAGTAAAATTGAAATGTATACTGTTTGTATTGTCTTAGTATTGTATGCACTCAGATAACAACTTTTTTGTTTTCATGTGTAGAGCCATGAACCAACTTTCAAACTACTCATAATCATGTGGGAAGTTAACCTAAGGTGTTTCCTTTAGGTTTGCAGTAAGTACTTTAGTGTAAAATTGAAATGTACACTCCTTGTATTGTAAAAGCACTGTATGCACTGAGAAAACAACTTTTTTGTCTTGATGTGCAGAGCCATAATACAACTTTCCAACAACTCAGAAACATGTGGGAAGTTAACCTAAGGTGTTTCCATTAGGTTTGCAGTATGTACTTTGGTGTAAACTTGAAATGTATACTATTTGTACTATCTAAGCATTGTATGGACTGAGATAACACTTTTTTGTGTTGATGTGTGGAGCCATGAAAAAAGTTTCAAATTACTCATAATCATTTGGGAAATTAACATAAGGTGTTTCCATTAGGTTTGCAGTAAGTTCTTTGGTGTAAAATTGAAATGTATACTATTTGTATTATCTAACCATTGTATGCCCTGAGTGAACAACATTTTTGTGTTGATGTGCAGAGCCATGAAGCAACTTTCAAGCTACTCATAATGATGTGGGAAGTTAACTTACAATGTTTCCCAATGGTTTGCACTCTGCACTTTGGTGGAAAATTGACATGTACACTAACTTAATGTCAGAACATCGTACGCACTGAGAAAGTAACTTTTTTGTCTTGATGAACAGAGGCATGAAACAACATTCAACCTACTCATACTCATCTGGGAAGTTAACCAAAGGTGTTTCCATTAGGTTTGCAGTAAGTGCTTTGGAGTAAAATTGAAATGTATACTATTTGTATTGTCTTAGTATTGTATGCAATGAGATAATAACTTCTTTGTTTTCATGTGTAGAGCCATGAACCAACTTTCAAACTACTCCTAATCATCTGGGAAGTTAACCTAAGGTGTTTCCATTAGGTTTGCAGTAAGTACTTTGGTGTAAACTTGAACTGTATACTATTTGTATTATCTAACCATTGTATGCCCTGAGTTAACAACATTTTTGTGTTGATGTGTAGAGCCATGGAGCAAGTTTCAAACAACTCATAATCATGTGGGAAGTTAACTTATAATGTTTCCCAGTGGTTTGCACTTCGCACTTTGGTGGAAAATTCAGATGTATACTACCTTAATGTCAGAACATATTATGCACTGAGAAAGTAACTTTTTTGTCTTGATGAACAGAGGCATGAAACAACTTTCAACCTACTCATACTCATTTGGGAAGTTAACCAACGGTGTTTCCATTAGGTTTGCAGTAAGTGCTTTGGAGTAAAATTGAAATGTATACTTTTTGTATTGTCTTAGTATTGTATGCACTGAGATAATAACTTTTTTGTTTTCATGTGCAGAGCCATGAATCAACTTTCAAACTACTCCTAATCATGTGGGAAGTTAAGCTAAGTTGTTTACATTAGGTTTGCAGTAAGTACTTTGTTGTAAACTTGAACTGTATACTATTTGTATTATCTAACCATTGTATGCCCTGAGTTAACAGCATTTTTGTGTGCATGTGTAGAGCCATGAAACAACTTACAAACTACTCATAATCATGTGGGAAGCTAACTTAAAATGTTTCCCAATGGTTTGCACTCTGCACTTTGGTGGAAAATTCAGATGTATACTACCTTAATGTCAGAACATCGTATGCACTGAGAAAGTAACTTTTTTGTCTTGATGAACAGAGACATGAAACAACTTTAACCAACTCATACTCATGTGGGAAGTTAAACAAAGGTGTTTCCATTAGGTTTGCAGTAAGTGCTTTGGAGTAAAATTGAAATTTATACTATTTGATTGTCTTAGTATTGTATGCACTGAGATAACAACTTTTTTGTTTTCATGTGTCGAGCCATGAACCAACTTTCAAACTACTCATAATCATGTGGGAAGTTAACCTAAGGTGTTTCCATTAGGTTTGCAGTAAGTACTTTAGTGTAAAATCGAAAAGTATACTATTTGTATTGTAAAAGCATTGTAGGCACTGAGAAAACAACTCTTTTGCCTTGATGTGCAGAGCCATAATACAACTTTCAAACAACTCAGAAACATGTGGGAAGTTAACCTAAGGTGTTTCCATTGGGTTTGCAGTATGTACTTTGGTGTAAAATTGAAATATATACTATTTGTATTATCTAAGCATTGTACGCACTGAGATAACAACTTTTTTGTGTTTATGTGTGGAGCCATGAAAAAACTTTCAAACTACTCATAATCATGTGGGAAGTTAACCTGAGGTGTTTCCATTAGGTTTGCAGTATGTACTTTGGTGTAAAATTGAAATGTATACTATTTGTACTATCTAAGCATTGTACGGACTGAAATAACAACTTTTTTGTGTTGATGTGTGGAGCCATGAAAAAACTTTCAAATTACTCATAATCATTTGGGAAGTTAACATAAGGTGTTTCCATTAGGTTTGCAGTAAGTACTTTGGTGTAAAATTGAAATGTATACTATTTGTATTATCTAACCTTTGTATGCCCTGAGTGAACAACATTTTTGTGTTCATGTGTAGAGCCATGATGCAATTTTCAAACTACTCATATTCATGTGGGAAGTTAACTTAAAATGTTTCTCAATGGTTTGCACTCTGCACTTTGGTGGAAAATTGAGATGTATACTAACTTAATGTCAGAACATCGTATGCACTGAGAAAGTAACTTTTTTGTCTTGATGAACAGAGGCATGAAACAACTTTCAACCTACTCATACTCATGTGGGAAGTTAACCAAAGGTGTTTCCATTAGGTTTGCAGTAAGTGCTTTGGAGTAAAATTGAAATGTATACTTTCTGTATTGTCTTAGTATTGTATGCACTGAGATAATAACTTTTTTGTTTTCATGTGCAGAGCCATGAATCAACTTTCAAACTACCCCTAATCATGTGGGAAGTTAAGCTAAGCTGTTTACATTAGGTTTGCAGTAAGTACTTTGTTGTAAACTTGAACTGTATACTATTTGTTTTATGTAACCATTGTATGCCCTGAGTTAACAGCATTTTTGTGTGCATGTGTAGAGCCATGAAACAACTTACAAACTACTCATAATCATGTGGGAAGTTAACTTAAAATGTTTCCCAATGGTTTGCACTCTGCACTTTGGTGGAAAATTGAGATGTATACTACCTTAATGTGAGAACATCGAATGAACTGAGAAAGTAACTTTTTTGTCTTGATGAACAGAGGCATGAAACAACTTTAACCTACTCATACTCATGTTGGAAGTTAAAGAAAGGTGTTTCCATTAGGTTTGCAGTAAGCGCTTTGCAGTAAAATTGAAATGTATACTATTTGTATTGTCTTAGTATTGTATGCACTGAGATAACAACTTTTTTGTTTTCATGTGTAGAGCCATGAACCAACATTCAAACTACTCATAATCATGTGGGAAGTTAACCTAAGGTGTTTCCATTAGGTTTGCAGTAAGTACTTTAGTGTAAAATCGAAATGTATACTATTTGTATTGTAAAAGCATTGTAGGCACTGAGAAAACAACTCTTTTGTCTTGATGTGCAGAGCCATAATACAACTTTCAAACAACTCAGAAACATGTGGGAAGTTAACCTAAGGTGTTTCCATTGGGTTTGCAGTATGTACTTTGGTGTAAAATTGAAATATATACTATTTGTATTATCTAAGCATTGTATGCACTGAGATAACAACTTCTTTGTGTTTATGTGTGGAGCCATGAAAAAACTTTCAAACTACTCATAATCATGTGGGAAGTTAACCTGAGGTGTTTCCATTAGGTTTGCAGTATGTACTTTGGTGTAAAATTGAAATGTATACTATTTGTACTATCTAAGCATTGTACGGACTGAGATAACAGCTTTTTTGTGTTGATGTGTGGAGCCATGAAAAAACTTTCAAATTACTCATAATCATTTGGGAAGTTAACATAAGGTGTTTCCATTAGGTTTGCAGTAAGTACTTTGGTGTAAAATTGAAATGCATACTATTTGTATTATCTGACCTCTGTATGCCCTGAGTGAACAACATTTTTGTGTTCATGCGTAGAGCCATGATGCAACTTTCAAACTACTCATATTCATGTGGGAAGTTAACTTAAAATGTTTCCCCATGGTTTGCACTCTGCACTTTGTGGAAAATTGAGATGTATACTAATTTAATGTCAAAACATCGTATGCACTGAGAAAGTAACTTTTTTGTCTTGATGAACAGAGGCATGAAACAACTTTAACCTACTCATACTCATGTGGGAAGTTAAAGAAAGGTGTTTCCATTAGGTTTGCAGTAAGCGCTTTGGAGTAAAATTGAAATGTATACTATTTGTATTGTTTTAGTATTGTATGCACTGAGATAACAACTTTTTTGTTTTCATGTGTAGAGCCATGAACCAACATTCAAACTACTCATAATCATGTGGGAAGTTAACCTAAGGTGTTTCCATTAGGTTTGCAGTAAGTACTTTAGTGTAAAATCGAAATGTATACTATTTGTATTGTAAAAGCATAGTAGGCACTGAGAAAACAACTCTTTTGTCTTGATGTGCAGAGCCATAATACAACTTTCAAACAACTCAGAAACATGTGGGAAGTTAACCTAAGGTGTTTCCATTGGGTTTGCAGTATGTACTTTGGTGTAAAATTGAAATATATACTATTTGTATTATCTAAGCATTGTATGCACTGAGATAACAACTTCTTTGTGTTTATGTGTGGAGCCATGAAAAAACTTTCAAACTACTCATAATCATGTGGGAAGTTAACCTGAGGTGTTTCCATTAGGTTTGCAGTATGTACTTTGGTGTAAAATTGAAATGTATACTATTTGTACTATCTAAGCATTGTACGGACTGAGATAACAGCTTTTTTGTGTTGATGTGTGGAGCCATGAAAAAACTTTCAAATTACTCATAATCATTTGGGAAGTTAACATAAGGTGTTTCCATTAGGTTTGCAGTAAGTACTTTGGTGTAAAATTGAAATGCATACTATTTGTATTATCTGACCTCTGTATGCCCTGAGTGAACAACATTTTTGTGTTCATGCGTAGAGCCATGATGCAACTTTCAAACTACTCATATTCATGTGGGAAGTTAACTTAAAATGTTTCCCCATGGTTTGCACTCTGCACTTTGTGGAAAATTGAGATGTATACTAATTTAATGTCAAAACATCGTATGCACTGAGAAAGTAACTTTTTTGTCTTGATGAACAGAGGCATGAAACAACTTTCAACCTACTCATACTCATGTGGGAAGTTAACCAAAGGTGTTTCCATTAGGTTTGCAGTAAGTGCTTTGGAGTAAAATTGAAATGTATACTATTTGTATTACCTAACCATTGTATGCCCTGAGTTAACAACATTTTTGTGTGCATGTGTAGAGCCATGAAACAACTTACAAACTACTCATAATCATGTGGGAAGTTTACTTAAAATGTTTCCCAATGGTTTGCACTCTGCACTTTGGTGGAAAATTGAGATGTATACTACCTTAATGTCAGAACATAGTATGCACTGAGAAAGTAACTTTTTTGTCTTGATGAACAGAGGCATGAAACAACTTTAACCTACTCATACTCATGTGGGAAATTAACCAAAGGTGTTTCCATTAGGTTTGCAGTAAGTGCTTTGGAGTAAAATTGAAATCTATACTATTTGTATTTTCTTAGTATTGTATGCACTGAGATAACAACTTTTTTGTTTTCATGTGTAGAGCCATGAACCAACTTTCAAACTACTCCTAATCATGTGGGAAGTTAACCTAAGGTGTTTCCATTAGGTTTGCAGTAAGTACTTTGTTGTAAACTTGAACTGTATACTATTTGTATTATCTAACCATTCTATGCCCTGAGTTAACAACATTTTTGTGTTCATGTGTAGAGCCATGGAGCAAGTTTCAAACTACTCATAATCATGTGGGAAGTTAACTTATAATGTTTCCCAATGGTTTGCACTTTGCACTTTGGTGGAAAATTCAGATGTATACTAACTTAATGTCAGAACATATTATGCACTGAGAAAGTAACTTTTTTGTCTTGATGAACAGAGGCATGAAACAACTTTCAACCTACTCATACTCATGTGGGAAGTTAACCAACGGTGTTTCCATTAGGTTTGCTGTAAGTGCTTTGGAGTAAAATTGAAATGTATACTTTCTGTATTGTCTTAGTATTGTATGCACTGAGATAATAACTTTTTTGTTTTCATGTGCAGAGCCATGAATCAACTTTCAAACTACTCCTAATCATGTGGGAAGTTAAGCTAAGGTGTTTACATCAGGTTTGCAGTAAGTACTTTGTTGTGAACTTGAACTATATACTATTTGTATTATCTAACCATTGTATGCCCTGAGATAACAGCATTTTTGTGTGCATGTGTAGAGCCATGAAACAACTTACAAACTACTCATAATCATGTGGGAAGTTAACTTAAAATGTTTCCCAATGGTTTGCACTCTGCACTTTGGTGGAAAATTGAGATGTATACTACCTTAATGTCAGAACATAGTATGCACTGAGAAAGTAACTTTTTTGTCTTAATGAACAGAGGCATGAAACAACTTTCAACCTACTCATACTCAAGTGGGAAGTTAACCAAAGGTGTTTCCATTAGGTTTGCAGTAAGTGCTTTGGAGTAAATTTGAAATGTATACTATTTGTATTGTCTTAGTATTGTATGCACTGAGATAACAACTTTTTTGTTTTCTTGTGTAGAGCCATGAACCAACTTTCAAACTACTCATAATCATGTGGGAAGTTAACCTAAGGTGTTTCCATTAGGTTTGCAGTAGGTACTTTGGTGTAAAATTGAAATGTATACTATTTGTATTATCTAAGCTTTGTATGCACTGAGATAACAACTTTTTTCTGTTGATGTGTGGAACGATGAAACAACTTTCAAATTACTCATAATCATTTGGGAAGTTAACATAAGGTGTTTCCATTAGGTTTGCAGTAAGTAGTTTGGTGTAAATTTGAAATGTATACTATTTGTATTATCTAACCATTGTATGCCCTGAGTTAACAACATTTTTGTATTGATCTGTAGAGCCATGAAGCAACTTTCAAACTGCTCATAATCATGTGGGAAGTTAACATAAAATATTTCCCAATGGTTTGCACTCTGCACTTTGGTGGAAAATTGAGATATATTCTACCTTAATGTCAGAACAAGTTATGCACTGAGAAAGTAACTTTTTTGTCATGATGAACAGAGGCATGAAAAAACTTTCAACCTGCTCATACTCATGTGGGAAGTTAACCAAAGGTGTTTCCATTAGGTTTGCAGTATGTACTTTGGTGTAAAATTGAAATGTATACTATTTGTATTATCTAAGCATTGTATGCATTGAGATAACAACTTTTTTGTGTTGATGTGTGGAACCATGAAAAAACTTTCAAACTACTCATAATCATTTGGGAAGTTAACATAAGGTGTTTCCATTAGGTTTGCAGTAAGTACTTTGGTGTAAAATTGAAATGTATACTATTTGTATTATCTAACCATTGTATGCCCTGAGTTAACAACATTTTTGTGTTGATGTGTAGAGCCATGGAGCAAGTTTCAAACTACTCATAATCATGTGGGAAGTTAACTTATAATGTTTCCCAATGGTTTGCACTTTGCACTTTGGTGGAAAATTGAGATGTATACTACCTTAATGTCAGAACATATTATGCACTGAGAAAGTAACTTTTTTGTCTTGATGAACATAGGCATGAAACAACTTAAACCTACTCATACTCATGTGGGAAGTTAACCAAAGGTGTTTCCATTCGGTTTGCAGTAAGTGCTTTGCAGTAAAATTGAAATGTATACTGTTTGTATTGTCTTAGTATTGTATGCGCTCAGATAACAACTTTTTTGTTTTCATGTGTAGAGCCATGAACCAACTTTCAAACTACTCATAATCATGTGGGAAGTTAACCTAAGGTGTTTCCTTTAGGTTTGCAGTAAGTACTTTAGTGTAAAATTGAAATGTATACTCCTTGTATTGTAAAAGCACTGTATGCACTGAGAAAACAACTTTTTTGTCTTGATGTGCAGAGCCATAATACAACTTTCAAACAACTCAGAAACATGTGGGAAGTTAACCTAAGGTGTTTCCATTAGGTTTGCAGTATGTACTTTGGTGTAAAATTGAAATGTATACTATTTGTACTATCTAAGCATTGTATGGACTGAGATAACACTTTTTTGTGTTGATGTGTGGAGCCATGAAAAAAGTTTCAAATTACTCATAATCATTTGGGAAATTAAAATAAGGTGTTTCCATTAGGTTTGCAGTAAGTACTTTGGTGTAAAATTGAAATGTATACTATTTGTATTATCTAACCATTGTATCCCCTGAGTTAACAACATTTTTGTATTGATCTGTAGAGCCATGAAGCAACTTTCAAACTACTCATAATCATGTGGGAAGTTAACATAAAATATTTCCCAATGGTTTGCACTCTGCACTTTGGTGGAAAATTGAGATATATACTACCTTAATGTCAGAACAAATTATGCACTGAGAAAGTAACTTTTTTGTCATGATGAACAGAGGCATGAAACAACTTTCAACCTGCTCATACTCATGTGGGAAGTTAACCAAAGGTGTTTCCATTAGGTTTGCAGTATGTACTTTGGTGTAAAATTGAAATGTATACTATTTGTATTATCTAAGCATTGTATGCATTGAGATAACAACTTTTTTGTGTTGATGTGTGGAACCATGAAAAAACTTTCAAACTACTCATAATCATTTGGGAAGTTAACATAAGGTGTTTCCATTAGGTTTGCAGTAAGTACTTTGGTGTAAAATTGAAATGTATACTATTTTGTATTATCTAACCATTGTATGCCCTGAGTTAACAACATTTTTGTGTTGATCTGTAGAGCCATGAAGCAACTTTCAAACTACGCATAATCATGTGGGAAGTTAACTGAAAATGTTTCCCAATGGTTTGCACTCTGCACTTTGGTGGAAAATTCAGAAGTATACAACCTTAATGTCAGAACAGAGTATGCACTGAGAAAGTAACTTTTTTGTCTTGATGAACAGAGGCCTGAAACTACTTTAACCTACTCATACTCATCTGGGAAGTTAACCAAAGGTGTTTCCATTAGGTTTGCAGTAAGTGCTTTGGAGTACAATTGAAATGTATACTATTTGTATTGTCTTACTATTGTAAGCACTGAGATAACAACTTTTTTGATTTCATGTGTAGAGCCATGAACCAACTTTCAAACTACTCATAATGATGTGGGAAGTTAACTTAAGGTGTTTCCATTAGGTTTGCAGTAAGTACTTTGTTGTAAACTTGAACTGTATACTATTTGTATTATCTAACCATTGTATGCCCTGAGTTAACAACATTTTTGTGTTGATGTGTAGAGCCATGGAGCAAGTTTCAAACTACTCATAATCATGTGGGAAGTTAACTTATAATGTTTCCCAATGGTTTGCACTTTGCACTTTGGTGGAAAATTGAGATGTATACTACCTTAATGTCAGAACATATTATGCACTGAGAAAGTAACTTTTTTGTCTTGATGAACAGAGGCATGAAACAACTTAAACCTACTCATACTCATGTGGGAAGTTAACCAAAGGTGTTTCCATTAGGTTTGCAGTAAGTGCTTTGCAGTAAAATTGAAATGTATACTGTTTGTATTGTCTTAGTATTGTATGCACTCAGATAACAACTTTTTTGTTTTCATGTGTAGAGCCATGAACCAACTTTCAAACTACTCATAATCATGTGGGAAGTTAACCTAAGGTGTTTCCTTTAGGTTTGCAGTAAGTACTTTAGTGTAAAATTGAAATGTACACTCCTTGTATTGTAAAAGCACTGTATGCACTGAGAAAACAACTTTTTTGTCTTGATGTGCAGAGCCATAATACAACTTTCCAACAACTCAGAAACATGTGGGAAGTTAACCTAAGGTGTTTCCATTAGGTTTGCAGTATGTACTTTGGTGTAAAATTGAAATGTATACTATTTGTACTATCTAAGCATTGTATGGACTGAGATAA
Source organism: Mobula birostris (assembly GCF_030028105.1). Taxonomy (NCBI): domain Eukaryota; kingdom Metazoa; phylum Chordata; class Chondrichthyes; order Myliobatiformes; family Myliobatidae; genus Mobula; species Mobula birostris. The sequence continues at coordinate 1,623,037 of NW_027274714.1, forward strand.
CACTTTTTTGTGTTGATGTGCGGAGCCATGAAAAAAGTTTCAAATTACTCATAATCATTTGGGAAATTAACATAAGGTGTTTCCATTAGGTTTGCAGTAAGTACTTTGGTGTAAAATTGAAATGTATACTATTTGTATTATCTAACCATTGTATGCCCTGAGTGAACAACATTTTTGTGTTGATGTGCAGAGCCATGAAGCAACTTTCAAGCTACTCATAATGATGTGGGAAGTTAACTTACAATGTTTCCCAATGGTTTGCACTCTGCACTTTGTAGGAAAATTGACATGTACACTAACTTAATGTCAGAACATCGTACGCACTGAGAAAGTAACTTTTTTGTCTTGATGAACAGAGGCATGAAACAACATTCAACCTACTCATACTCATGTGGGAAGTTAACCAAAGGTGTTTCCATTAGGTTTGCAGTAAGTGCTTTGGAGTAAAATTGAAATGTATACTATTTGTATTGTCTTAGTATTGTATGCAATGAGATAATAACTTCTTTGTTTTCATGTGTAGAGCCATGAACCAACTTTCAAACTACTCATAATCATGTGGGAAGTTAACCTAAGGTGTTTCCTTTAGGTTTGCAGTAAGTACTTTAGTGTAAAATTGAAATGTATACTCCTTGTATTGTAAAAGCACTGTATGCACTGAGAAAACAACTTTTTTGTCTTGATGTGCAGAGCCATAATACAACTTTCAAACAACTCAGAAACATGTGGGAAGTAAACCTAAGGTGTTTCCATTAGGTTTGCAGTATGTACTTTGGTGTAAAATTGAAATGTATACTATTTGTACTATCTAAGCATTGTATGGACTGAGATAACACTTTTTTGTGTTGATGTGTGGAGCCATGAAAAAAGTTTCAAATTACTCATAATCATTTGGCAAATTAACATAAAGTGTTTCCATTAGGTTTGCAGTAAGTACTTTGGTGTAAAATTGAAATGTATACTATTTGTATTATCTAAACATTGTATGCCCTGAGTGAACAACATTTTTGTGTTGATGTGCAGAGCCATGAAGCAACTTTCAAGCTACTCATAATGATGTGGGAAGTTAACTTAAAATGTTTCCCAATGGTTTGCACTCTGCACTTTGGTGGAAAATTGACATGTACACTAACTTAATGTCAGAACATCGTACGCACTGAGAAAGTAACTTTTTTGTCTTGATGAACAGAGGCATGAAACAACATTCAACCTACTCATACTCATCTGGGAAGTTAACCAAAGGTGTTTCCATTAGGTTTGCAGTAAGTGCTTTGGAGTAAAATTGAAATGTATACTATTTGTATTGTCTTAGTATTGTATGCACTGAGATAATGACTTTTTTGTTTTCATGTGCAGAGCCATGAATCAACTTTCAAACTACTCCTAATCATGTGGGAAGTTAAGCTAAGTTGTTTACATTAGGTTTGCAGTAAGTACTTTGTTGTAAACTTGAACTGTATACTATTTGTATTATCTAACCATTGTATGCCCTGAGTTAACAGCATTTTTGTGTGCATGTGTAGAGCCATGAAACAACTTACAAACTACTCATAATCATGTGGGAAGCTAACTTAAAATGTTTCCCAATGGTTTGCACTCTGCACTTTGGTGGAAAATTCAGATGTATACTACCTTAATGTCAGAACATCGTATGCACTGAGAAAGTAACTTTTTTGTCTTGATGAACAGAGACATGAAACAACTTTAACCAACTCATACTCATGTGGGAAGTTAAACAAAGGTGTTTCCATTAGGTTTGCAGTAAGTGCTTTGGAGTAAAATTGAAATGTATACTATTTGATTGTCTTAGTATTGTATGCACTGAGATAACAACTTTTTTGTTTTCATGTGTCGAGCCATGAACCAACTTTCAAACTACTCATAATCATGTGGGAAGTTAACCTAAGGTGTTTCCATTAGGTTTGCAGTAAGTACTTTAGTGTAAAATCGTAAAGTATACTATTTGTATTGTAAAAGCATTGTAGGCACTGAGAAAACAACTCTTTTGCCTTGATGTGCAGAGCCATAATACAACTTTCAAACAACTCAGAAACATGTGGGAAGTTAACCTAAGGTGTTTCCATTGGGTTTGCAGTATGTACTTTGGTGTAAAATTGAAATATATACTATTTGTATTATCTAAGCATTGTACGCACTGAGATAACAACTTTTTTGTGTTTATGTGTGGAGCCATGAAAAAACTTTCAAACTACTCATAATCATGTGGGAAGTTAACCTGAGGTGTTTCCATTAGGTTTGCAGTATGTACTTTGGTGTAAAATTGAAATGTATACTATTTGTACTATCTAAGCATTGTACGGACTGAAATAACAACTTTTTTGTGTTGATGTGTGGAGCCATGAAAAAACTTTCAAATTACTCATAATCATTTGGGAAGTTAACATAACGTGTTTCCATTAGGTTTGCAGTAAGTACTTTGGTGTAAAATTGAAATGTATACTATTTGTATTATCTAACCTTTGTATGCCCTGAGTGAACAACATTTTTGTGTTCATGTGTAGAGCCATGATGCAATTTTCAAACTACTCATATTCATGTGGGAAGTTAACTTAAAATGTTTCTCAATGGTTTGCACTCTGCACTTTGGTGGAAAATTGAGATGTATACTAACTTAATGTCAGAACATCGTATGCACTGAGAAAGTAACTTTTTTGTCTTGATGAACAGAGGCATGAAACAACTTTCAACCTACTCATACTCATGTGGGAAGTTAACCAAAGGTGTTTCCATTAGGTTTGCAGTAAGTGCTTTGGAGTAAAATTGAAATGTATACTTTCTGTATTGTCTTAGTATTGTATGCACTGAGATAATAACTTTTTTGTTTTCATGTGCAGAGCCATGAAGCAACTTTCAAACTACCCCTAATCATGTGGGAAGTTCAGCTAAGCTGTTTACATTAGGTTTGCAGTAAGTACTTTGTTGTAAACTTGAACTGTATACTATTTGTTTTATGTAACCATTGTATGCCCTGAGTTAACAGCATTTTTGTGTGCATGTGTAGAGCCATGATGCAACTTTCAAACTACTCATATTCATGTGGGAAGTTAACTTAAAATGTTTCCCCATGGTTTGCACTCTGCACTTTGTGGAAAATTGAGATGTATACTAATTTAATGTCAAAACATCGTATGCACTGAGAAAGTAACTTTTTTGTCTTGATGAACAGAGGCATGAAACAACTTTAACCTACTCATACTCATGTGGGAAGTTAAAGAAAGGTGTTTCCATTAGGTTTGCAGTAAGCGCTTTGGAGTAAAATTGAAATGTATACTATTTGTATTGTCTTAGTATTGTATGCACTGAGATAACAACTTTTTTGTTTTCATGTGTAGAGCCATGAACCAACATTCAAACTACTCATAATCATGTGGGAAGTTAACCTAAGGTGTTTCCATTAGGTTTGCAGTAAGTACTTTAGTGTAAAATCGAAATGTATACTATTTGTATTGTAAAAGCATTGTAGGCACTGAGAAAACAACTCTTTTGTCTTGATGTGCAGAGCCATAATACAACTTTCAAACAACTCAGAAACATGTGGGAAGTTAACCTAAGGTGTTTCCATTGGGTTTGCAGTATGTACTTTGGTGTAAAATTGAAATATATACTATTTGTATTATCTAAGCATTGTATGCACTGAGATAACAACTTCTTTGTGTTTATGTGTGGAGCCATGAAAAAACTTTCAAACTACTCATAATCATGTGGGAAGTTAACCTGAGGTGTTTCCATTAGGTTTGCAGTATGTACTTTGGTGTAAAATTGAAATGTATACTATTTGTACTATCTAAGCATTGTACGGACTGAGATAACAGCTTTTTTGTGTTGATGTGTGGAGCCATGAAAAAACTTTCAACTTACTCATAATCATTTGGGAAGTTAACATAAGGTGTTTCCATTAGGTTTGCAGTAAGTACTTTGGTGTAAAATTGAAATGCATACTATTTGTATTATCTGACCTCTGTATGCCCTGAGTGAACAACATTTTTGTGTTCATGCGTAGAGCCATGATGCAACTTTCAAACTACTCATATTCATGTGGGAAGTTAACTTAAAATGTTTCCCCATGGTTTGCACTCTGCACTTTGTGGAAAATTGAGATGTATACTAATTTAATGTCAAAACATCGTATGCACTGAGAAAGTAACTTTTTTGTCTTGATGAACAGAGGCATGAAACAACTTTCAACCTACTCATACTCATGTGGGAAGTTAACCAAAGGTGTTTCCATTAGGTTTGCAGTAAGTGCTTTGGAGTAAAATTGAAATGTATACTATTTGTATTACCTAACCATTGTATGCCCTGAGTTAACAACATTTTTGTGTGCATGTGTAGAGCCATGAAACAACTTACAAACTACTCATAATCATGTGGGAAGTTTACTTAAAATGTTTCCCAATGGTTTGCACTCTGCACTTTGGTGGAAAATTGAGATGTATACTACCTTAATGTCAGAACATAGTATGCACTGAGAAAGTAACTTTTTTGTCTTGATGAACAGAGGCATGAAACAACTTTAACCTACTCATACTCATGTGGGAAATTAACCAAAGGTGTTTCCATTAGGTTTGCAGTAAGTGCTTTGGAGTAAAATTGAAATGTATACTATTTGTATTTTCTTAGTATTGTATGCACTGAGATAACAACTTTTTTGTTTTCATGTGTAGAGCCATGAACCAACTTTCAAACTACTCCTAATCATGTGGGAAGTTAACCTAAGGTGTTTCCATTAGGTTTGCAGTAAGTACTTTGTTGTAAACTTGAACTGTATACTATTTGTATTATCTAACCATTCTATGCCCTGAGTTAACAACATTTTTGTGTTCATGTGTAGAGCCATGGAGCAAGTTTCAAACTACTCATAATCATGTGGGAAGTTAACTTATAATGTTTCCCAATGGTTTGCACTTTGCACTTTGGTGGAAAATTCAGATGTATACTAACTTAATGTCAGAACATATTATGCACTGAGAAAGTAACTTTTTTGTCTTGATGAACAGAGGCATGAAACAACTTTCAACCTACTCATACTCATGTGGGAAGTTAACCAACGGTGTTTCCATTAGGTTTGCTGTAAGTGCTTTGGAGTAAAATTGAAATGTATACTTTCTGTATTGTCTTAGTATTGTATGCACTGAGATAATAACTTTTTTGTTTTCATGTGCAGAGCCATGAATCAACTTTCAAACTACTCCTAATCATGTGGGAAGTTAAGCTAAGGTGTTTACATTAGGTTTGCAGTAAGTACTTTGTTGTGAACTTGAACTGTATACTATTTGTATTATCTAACCATTGTATGCCCTGAGATAACAGCATTTTTGTGTGCATGTGTAGAGCCATGAAACAACTTACAAACTACTCATAATCATGTGGGAAGTTAACTTAAAATGTTTCCCAATGGTTTGCACTCTGCACTTTGGTGGAAAATTGAGATGTATACTACCTTAATGTCAGAACATAGTATGCACTGAGAAATTAACTTTTTTGTCTTGATGAACAGAGGCATGAAACAACTTTAACCTACTCATACTCATGTGGGAAATTAACCAAAGGTGTTTCCATTAGGTTTGCAGTAAGTGCTTTGTAGTAAAATTGAAATGTATACTATTTGTATTTTCTTAGTATTGTATGCACTGAGATAACAACTTTTTTGTTTTCATGTGTAGAGCCATGAACCAACTTTCAAACTACTCCTAATCATGTGGGAAGTTAACCTAAGGTGTTTCCATTAGGTTTGCAGTAAGTACTTTGTTGTAAACTTGAACTGTATACTATTTGTATTATCTAACCATTCTATGCCCTGAGTTAACAACATTTTTGTGTTCATGTGTAGAGCCATGGAGCAAGTTTCAAACTACTCATAATCATGTGGGAAGTTAACTTATAATGTTTCCCAATGGTTTGCACTTTGCACTTTGGTGGAAAATTCAGATGTATACTAACTTAATGTCAGAACATATTATGCACTGAGAAAGTAACTTTTTTGTCTTGATGAACAGAGGCATGAAACAACTTTCAACCTACTCATACTCATGTGGGAAGTTAACCAACGGTGTTTCCATTAGGTTTGCTGTAAGTGCTTTGGAGTAAAATTGAAATGTATACTTTCTGTATTGTCTTAGTATTGTATGCACTGAGATAATAACTTTTTTGTTTTCTTGTGTAGAGCCATGAACCAACTTTCAAACTACTCATAATCATGTGGGAAGTTAACCTAAGGTGTTTCCATTAGGTTTGCAGTAGGTACTTTGGTGTAAAATTGAAATGTATACTATTTGTATTATCTAAGCTTTGTATGCACTGAGATAACAACTTTTTTCTGTTGATGTGTGGAACGATGAAACAACTTTCAAACTACTCATAATCATTTGGGAAGTTAACATAAGGTGTTTCCATTAGGTTTGCAGTAAGTAGTTTGGTGTAAATTTGAAATGTATACTATTTGTATTATCTAACCATTGTATGCCCTGAGTTAACAACATTTTTGTATTGATCTGTAGAGCCATGAAGCAACTTTCAAACTACTCATAATCATGTGGGAAGTTAACATAAAATATTTCCCAATGGTTTGCACTCTGCACTTTGGTGGAAAATTGAGATATATACTACCTTAATGTCAGAACAAATTATGCACTGAGAAAGTAACTTTTTTGTCATGATGAACAGAGGCATGAAAAAACTTTCAACCTGCTCATACTCATGTGGGAAGTTAACCAAAGGTGTTTCCATTAGGTTTGCAGTATGTACTTTGGTGTAAAATTGAAATGTATACTATTTGTATTATCTAAGCATTGTATGCATTGAGATAACAACTTTTTTGTGTTGATGTGTGGAACCATGAAAAAACTTTCAAACTACTCATAATCATTTGGGAAGTTAACATAAGGTGTTTCCATTAGGTTTGCAGTAAGTACTTTGGTGTAAAATTGAAATGTATACTATTTGTATTATCTAACCATTGTATGCCCTGAGTTAACAACATTTTTGTGTTGATGTGTAGAGCCATGGAGCAAGTTTCAAACTACTCATAATCATGTGGGAAGTTAACTTATAATGTTTCCCAATGGTTTGCACTTTGCACTTTGGTGGAAAATTGAGATGTATACTACCTTAATGTCAGAACATATTATGCACTGAGAAAGTAACTTTTTTGTCTTGATGAACAGAGGCATGAAACAACTTAAACCTACTCATACTCATGTGGGAAGTTAACCAAAGGTGTTTCCATTAGGTTTGCAGTAAGTGCTTTGCAGTAAAATTGAAATGTATACTGTTTGTATTGTCTTAGTATTGTATGCACTCAGATAACAACTTTTTTGTTTTCATGTGTAGAGCCATGAACCAACTTTCAAACTACTCATAATCATGTGGGAAGTTAACCTAAGGTGTTTCCTTTAGGTTTGCAGTAAGTACTTTAGTGTAAAATTGAAATGTATACTCCTTGTATTGTAAAAGCACTGTATGCACTGAGAAAACAACTTTTTTGTCTTGATGTGCAGAGCCATAATACAACTTTCAAACAACTCAGAAACATGTGGGAAGTAAACCTAAGGTGTTTCCATTAGGTTTGCAGTATGTACTTTGGTGTAAAATTGAAATGTATACTATTTGTACTATCTAAGCATTGTATGGACTGAGATAACACTTTTTTGTGTTGATGTGTGGAGCCATGAAAAAAGTTTCAAATTACTCATAATCATGTGGGAAGTTAACCAAAGGTGTTTCCATTAGGTTTGCAGTATGTACTTTGGTGTAAAATTGAAATGTATACTATTTGTATTATCTAAGCATTGTATGCATTGAGATAACATCTTTTTTGTGTTGATGTGTGGAACCATGAAAAAACTTTCAAACTACGCATAATCATGTGGGAAGTTAACTGAAAATGTTTCCCAATGGTTTGCACTCTGCACTTTGGTGGAAAATTCAGATGTATACAACCTTAATGTCAGAACATAGTATGCACTGAGAAAGTAACTTTTTTGTCTTGATGAACAGAGGCCTGAAACTACTTTAACCTACTCATACTCATGTGGGAAGTTAACCAAAGGTGTTTCCATTAGGTTTGCAGTAAGTGCTTTGGAGTACAATTGAAATGTATACTATTTGTATTGTCTTACTATTGTAAGCACTGAGATAACAACTTTTTTGATTTCATGTGTAGAGCCATGAACCAACTTTCAAACTACTCATAATGATGTGGGAAGTTAACTTAAGGTGTTTCCATTAGGTTTGCAGTAAGTACTTTGTTGTAAACTTGAACTGTATACTATTTGTATTATCTAACCATTCTATGCCCTGAGTTAACAACATTTTTGTGTTGATGTGTAGAGCCATGGAGCAAGTTTCAAACTACTCATAATCATGTGGGAAGTTAACTTAAAATGTTTCCCAATGGTTTGCACTTTGCACTTTGGTGGAAAATTGAGATGTATACTACCTTAATGTCAGAACATATTATGCACTGAGAAAGTAACTTTTTTGTCTTGATGAACAGAGGCATGAAACAACTTAAGCCTACTCATACTCATGTGGGAAGTTAACCAAAGGTGTTTCCATTAGGTTTGCAGTAAGTGCTTTGCAGTAAAATTGAAATGTATACTGTTTGTTTTGTCTTAGTATTGTATGCACTGAGATAACAACTTTTTTGTTTTCATGTGTAGAGCCATGAACCAACTTTCAAACTACTCATAATCATGTGGGAAGTTAACCTAAGGTGTTTCCTTTAGGTTTGCAGTAAGTACTTTAGTGTAAAATTGAAATGTATACTCCTTGTATTGTAAAAGCACTGTATGCACTGAGAAAACAACTTTTTTGTCTTGATGTGCAGAGCCATAATACAACTTTCAAACAACTCAGAAACATGTGGGAAGTTAACCTAAGGTGTTTCCATTAGGTTTGCAGTATGTACTTTGGTGTAAAATTGAAATGTATACTATTTGTACTATCTAAGCATTGTACGGACGGAGATAACACTTTTTTGTGTTGATGTGTGGAGCCATGAAAAAAGTTTCAAATTACTCATAATCATTTGGGAAATTAACATAAGGTGTTTCCATTAGGTTTGCAGTAAGTACTTTGGTGTAAAATTGAAATGTATACTATTTGTATTATCTAACCATTGTATGCCCTGAGTGAACAACATTTTTGTGTTGATGTGCAGAGCCATGAAGCAACTTTCAAGCTACTCATAATGATGTGGGAAGTTAACTTAAAATGTTTCCCAATGGTTTGCACTCTGCACTTTGTAGGAAAATTGACATGTACACTAACTTAATGTCAGAACATCGTACGCACTGAGAAAGTAACTTTTTTGTCTTGATGAACAGAGGCATGAAACAACATTCAACCTACTCATACTCATGTGGGAAGTTAACCAAAGGTGTTTCCATTAGGTTTGCAGTAAGTGCTTTGGAGTAAAATTGAAATGTATACTATTTGTATTGTCTTAGTATTGTATGCAATGAGATAATAACTTCTTTGTTTTCATGTGTAGAGCCATGAACCAACTTTCAAACTACTCATAATCATGTGGGAAGTTAACCTAAGGTGTTTCCTTTAGGTTTGCAGTAAGTACTTTAGTGTAAAATTGAAATGTATACTCCTTGTATTGTAAAAGCACTGTATGCACTGAGAAAACAACTTTTTTGTCTTGATGTGCAGAGCCATAATACAACTTTCAAACAACTCAGAAACATGTGGGAAGTAAACCTAAGGTGTTTCCATTAGGTTTGCAGTATGTACTTTGGTGTAAAATTGAAATGTATACTATTTGTACTATCTAAGCATTGTATGGACTGAGATAACACTTTTTTGTGTTGATGTGTGGAGCCATGAAAAAAGTTTCAAATTACTCATAATCATTTGGCAAATTAACATAAAGTGTTTCCATTAGCTTTGCAGTAAGTACTTTGGTGTAAAATTGAAATGTATACTATTTGTATTATCTAACCATTGTATGCCCTGAGTGAACAACATTTTTGTGTTGATGTGCAGAGCCATGAAGCAACTTTCAAGCTACTCATAATGATGTGGGAAGTTAACTTAAAATGTTTCCCAATGGTTTGCACTCTGCACTTTGGTGGAAAATTGACATGTACACTAACTTAATGTCAGAACATCGTACGCACTGAGAAAGTAACTTTTTTGTCTTGATGAACAGAGGCATGAAACAACATTCAACCTACTCATACTCATGTGGGAAGTTAACCAAAGGTGTTTCCATTAGGTTTGCAGTAAGTGCTTTGGAGTAAAATTGAAATGTATACTATTTGTATTGTCTTAGTATTGTATGCAATGAGATAATAACTTCTTTGTTTTCATGTGTAGAGCCATGAACCAACTTTCAAACTACTCCTAATCATCTGGGAAGTTAACCTAAGGTGTTTCCATTAGGTTTGCAGTAAGTACTTTGGTGTAAACTTGAACTGTATACTATTTGTATTATCTAACCATTGTATGCCCTGAGTTAACAACATTTTTGTGTTGATGTGTAGAGCCATGGAGCAAGTTTCAAACAACTCATAATCATGTGGGAAGTTAACTTATAATGTTTCCCAATGGTTTGCACTTTGCACTTTGGTGGAAAATTCAGATGTATACTACCTTAATGTCAGAACATATTATGCACTGAGAAAGTAACTTTTTTGTCTTGATGAACAGAGGCATGAAACAACTTTCAACCTACTCATACTCATTTGGGAAGTTAACCAACGGTGTTTCCATTAGGTTTGCAGTAAGTGCTTTGGAGTAAAATTGAAATGTATACTTTTTGTATTGTCTTAGTATTGTATGCACTGAGATAATAACTTTTTTGTTTTCATGTGCAGAGCCATGAATCAACTTTCAAACTACTCCTAATCATGTGGGAAGTTAAGCTAAGTTGTTTACATTAGGTTTGCAGTAAGTACTTTGTTGTAAACTTGAACTGTATACTATTTGTATTATCTAACCATTGTATGCCCTGAGTTAACAGCATTTTTGTTTTCATGTGTAGAGCCATGAACCAACATTCAAACTACTCATAATCATGTGGGAAGTTAACCTAAGGTGTTTCCATTAGGTTTGCAGTAAGTACTTTAGTGTAAAATCGAAATGTATACTATTTGTATTGTAAAAGCATTGTAGGCACTGAGAAAACAACTCTTTTGTCTTGATGTGCAGAGCCATAATACAACTTTCAAACAACTCAGAAACATGTGGGAAGTTAACCTAAGGTGTTTCCATTGGGTTTGCAGTATGTACTTTGGTGTAAAATTGAAATATATACTATTTGTATTATCCAGGCATTGTATGCACTGAGATAACAACTTCTTTGTGTTTATGTGTGGAGCCATGAAAAAACTTTCAAACTACTCATAATCATGAGGGAAGTTAACCTGAGGTGTTTCCATTAGGTTTGCAGTATGTACTTTGGTGTAAAATTGAAATGTATACTATTTGTACTATCTAAGCATTGTACGGACTGAGATAACAACTTTTTTGTGTTGATGTGTGGAGCCATGAAAAAACTTTCAAATTACTCATAATCATTTGGGAAGTTAACATAAGGTGTTTCCATTAGGTTTGCAGTAAGTACTTTGGTGTAAAATTGAAATGCATACTATTTGTATTATCTGACCTCTGTATGCCCTGAGTGAACAACATTTTTGTGTTCATGCGTAGAGCCATGATGCAACTTTCAAACTACTCATATTCATGTGGGAAGTTAACTTAAAATGTTTCCCCATGGTTTGCACTCTGCACTTTGTGGAAAATTGAGATGTATACTAATTTAATGTCAAAACATCGTATGCACTGAGAAAGTAACTTTTTTGTCTTGATGAACAGAGGCATGAAACAACTTTCAACCTACTCATACTCATGTGGGAAGTTAACCAAAGGTGTTTCCATTAGGTTTGCAGTAAGTGCTTTGGAGTAAAATTGAAATGTATACTATTTGTATTACCTAACCATTGTATGCCGTGAGTTAACAGCATTTTTGTGTGCATGTGTAGAGCCATGAAACAACTTACAAACTACTCATAATCATGTGGGAAGTTAACCTAAGGTGTTTCCATTAGGTTTGCAGTAAGTACTTTGTTGTAAACTTGAACTGTATACTATTTGTATTATCTAACCATTCTATGCCCTGAGTTAACAACATTTTTGTGTTCATGTGTAGAGCCATGGAGCAAGTTTCAAACTACTCATAATCATGTGGGAAGTTAACTTATAATGTTTCCCAATGGTTTGCACTTTGCACTTTGGTGGAAAATTCAGATGTATACTAACTTAATGTCAGAACATATTATGCACTGAGAAAGTAACTTTTTTGTCTTGATGAACAGAGGCATGAAACAACTTTCAACCTACTCATACTCATGTGGGAAATTAACCAAAGGTGTTTCCATTAGGTTTGCAGTAAGTGCTTTGGAGTAAAATTGAAATGTATACTATTTGTATTTTCTTAGTATTGTATGCACTGAGATAACAACTTTTTTGTTTTCATGTGTAGAGCCATGAACCAACTTTCAAACTACTCCTAATCATGTGGGAAGTTAACCTAAGGTGTTTCCATTAGGTTTGCAGTAAGTACTTTGTTGTAAACTTGAACTGTATACTATTTGTATTATCTAACCATTCTATGCCCTGAGTTAACAACATTTTTGTGTTCATGTGTAGAGCCATGGAGCAAGTTTCAAACTACTCATAATCATGTGGGAAGTTAACTTATAATGTTTCCCAATGGTTTGCACTTTGCACTTTGGTGGAAAATTCAGATGTATACTAACTTAATGTCAGAACATATTGTGCACTGAGAAAGTAACTTTTTTGTATTGATGAACAGAGGCATGAAACAACTTTCAGCCTACTCATACTCATGTGGGAAGTTAACCAACGGTGTTTCCATTAGGTTTGCTGTAAGTGCTTTGGAGTAAAATTGAAATGTATACTTTCTGTATTGTCTTAGTATTGTATGCACTGAGATAATAACTTCTTTGTTTTCATGTGCAGAGCCATGAATCAACTTTCAAACTACTCCTAATCATGTGGGAAGTTAAGCTAAGGTGTTTACATTAGGTTTGCAGTAAGTACTTTGTTGTAAACTTGAACTGTATACTATTTGTATTATCTAACCATTGTATGCCCTGAGTTAACAGCATTTTTGTGTGCATGTGTAGAGCCATGAAACAACTTACAAACTACTCATAATCATGTGGGAAGTTAAATTAAAATGTTTCCCAATGGTTTGCACTTTGCACTTTGGTGGAAAATTGAGATGTATACTAACTTATTGTCAGAACATAGCATGCACTGAGAAAATAATTTTTTTGTCTTGATGAACAGAGGCATGAAACAACTTTCAACCTACTCATACTCATGTGGGAAGTTTACCTAAGGTGTTTCCATTAGGTTTGCAGTATGTACTTTGGTGTAAAATTGAAATGTATACTATTTGTATTATCTAAGCATTCTATGCACTGAGATAACAACTTTTTTGTGTTGATGTGTGGAGCCATGAAAAAACTTTCAAACTACTGATAATCATGTGGGAAGTTAACCTGAGGTGTTTCCATTAGGTTTGCAGTATGTACTTTGGTGTAAAATTGAAATGTATACTATTTGTACTATCTAAGCATTGTACGGACTGAGATAACAACTTTTTTGTGTTGATGTGTGGAGCCATGAAAAAACTTTCAAATTACTCATAATCATTTGGGAAGTTAACATAAGGTGTTTCCATTAGGTTTGCAGTAAGTACTTTGGTGTAAAATTGAAATGCATACTATTTGTATTATCTGACCTCTGTATGCCCTGAGTGAACAACATTTTTGTGTTCATGCGTAGAGCCATGATGCAACTTTCAAACTACTCATATTCATGTGGGAAGTTAACTTAAAATGTTTCCCCATGGTTTGCACTCTGCACTTTGTGGAAAATTGAGATGTATACTAATTTAATGTCAAAACATCGTATGCACTGAGAAAGTAACTTTTTTGTCTTGATGAACAGAGGCATGAAACAACTTTCAACCTACTCATACTCATGTGGGAAGTTAACCAAAGGTGTTTCCATTAGGTTTGCAGTAAGTGCTTTGGAGTAAAATTGAAATGTATACTATTTGTATTACCTAACCATTGTATGCCCTGAGTTAACAGCATTTTTGTGTGCATGTGTAGAGCCATGAAACAACTTACAAACTACTCATAATCATGTGGGAAGTTAACTTAAAATGTTTCCCAATGGTTTGCACTCTGCACTTTGGTGGAAAATTGAGATGTATGCTACCTTAATGTCAGAACATAGTATGCACTGAGAAAGTAACTTTTTTGTCTTGATGAACAGAGGCATGAAACAACTTTAACCTACTCATACTCATGTGGGAAATTAACCAAAGGTGTTTCCATTAGGTTTGCAGTAAGTGCTTTGGAGTAAAATTGAAATGTATACTATTTGTATTTTCTTAGTATTGTATGCACTGAGATAACAACTTTTTTGTTTTCATGTGTAGAGCCATGAACCAACTTTCAAACTACTCCTAATCATGTGGGAAGTTAACCTAAGGTGTTTCCATTAGGGTTGCAGTAAGTACTTTGTTGTAAACTTGAACTGTATACTATTTGTATTATCTAACCATTCTATGCCCTGAGTTAACAACATTTTTGTGTTCATGTGTAGAGCCATGGAGCAAGTTTCAAACTACTCATAATCATGTGGGAAGTTAACTTATAATGTTTCCCAATGGTTTGCACTTTGCACTTTGGTGGAAAATTCAGATGTATACTAACTTAATGTCAGAACACATTATGCACTGAGAAAGTAACTTTTTTGTCTTGATGAACAGAGGCATGAAACAACTTTCAACCTACTCATACTCATGTGGGAAGTTAACCAACGGTGTTTCCATTAGGTTTGCTGTAAGTGCTTTGGAGTAAAATTGAAATGTATACCTTCTGTATTGTCTTAGTATTGTATGCACTGAGATAATAACTTTTTTGTTTTCATGTGCAGAGCCATGAATCAACTTTCAAACTACTCCTAATCATGTGGGAAGTTAAGCTAAGGTGTTTACATTAGGTTTGCAGTAAGTACTTTGTTGTAAACTTGAACTGTATACTATTTGTATTATCTAACCATTGTATGCCCTGAGATAACAGCATTTTTGTGTGCATGTGTAGAGCCATGAAACAACTTACAAACTACTCATCATCATGTGGGAAGTTAACTTAAAATGTTTCCCAATGGTTTGCACTCTGCACTTTGGTGGAAAATTGAGATGTATACTACCTTAATGTCAGAACATAGTATGCACTGAGAAAGTAACTTTTTTGTCTTGATGAACAGAGGCATGAAACAACTTTAACCTACTCATACTCATGTGGGAAATTAACCAAAGGTGTTTCCATTAGGTTTGCAGTAAGTGCTTTGGAGTAAAATTGAAATGTATACTATTTGTATTTTCTTAGTATTGTATGCACTGAGATAACAACTTTTTTGTTTTCATGTGTAGAGCCATGAACCAACTTTCAAACTACTCCTAATCATGTGGGAAGTTAACCTAAGGTGTTTCCATTAGGTTTGCAGTAAGTACTTTGTTGTAAACTTGAACTGTATACTATTTGTATTATCTAACCATTCTATGCCCTGAGTTAACAACATTTTTGTGTTCATGTGTAGAGCCATGGAGCAAGTTTTAAACTACTCATAATCATGTGGGAAGTTAACTTATAATGTTTCCCAATGGTTTGCACTTTGCACTTTGGTGGAAAATTCAGATGTATACTAACTTAATGTCAGAACATATTGTGCACTGAGAAAGTAACTTTTTTGCCTTGATGAACAGAGGCATGAAACAACTTTCAACCTACTCATACTCATGTGGGAAGTTAACCAACGGTGTTTCCATTAGGTTTGCTGTAAGTGCTTTGGAGTAAAATTGAAATGTATACTTTCTGTATTGTCTTAGTATTGTATGCACTGAGATAATAACTTTTTTGTTTTCATGTGCAGAGCCATGAATCAACTTTCAAACTACTCCTAATCATGTGGGAAGTTAAGCTAAGGTGTTTACATTAGGTTTGCAGTAAGTACTTTGTTGTAAACTTGAACTGTATACTATTTGTATTATCTAACCATTGTATGCCCTGAGTTAACAGCATTTTTGTGTGCATGTGTAGAGCCATGAAACAACTTACAAACTACTCATAATCATGTGGGAAGTTAAATTAAAATGTTTCCCAATGGTTTGCACTCTGCACTTTGGTGGAAAATTGAGATGTATACTACCTTAATGTCAGAACATAGTATGCACTGAGAAAGTAACTTTTTTGTCTTGATGAACAGAGGCATGAAACAACTTTAACCTACTCATACTCATGTGGGAAATTAACCAAAGGTGTTTCCATTAGGTTTGCAGTATGTACTTTGGTGTAAAATTGAAATGTATACTATTTGTATTATCTAAGCATTGTATGCACTGAGATAACAACTTTTTTGTGTTGATGTGTGGAGCCATGAAGCAACTTTCAAACTACTCATAATCATGTGGGAAGTTACCTTAAAATGTTTCCCAATGGTTTTCACTCTGCACTTTGGTGGAAAATTCAGATGTATACTAACTTAATGTCAGAACATATTATGCACTGAGAAAGTAACTTTTTTTTCTTGATGAACAGAGGCATGAAACAACTTTCAACCTACTCATACTCATGTGGGAAGTTAACCAACGGTGTTTCCATTAGGTTTGCTGTAAATGCTTTGGAGTAAAATTGAAATGTATACTTTCTGTATTGTCTTAGTATTGTATGCACTGAGATAATCAACTTTTTTATTTTCATGTGCAGAGCCATGAATCAACTTTCAAACTACTCCTAATCATGTGGGAAGTTAAGCTAAGGTGTTTACATTAGGTTTGCAGTAAGTACTTTGTTCTAAACTTGAACTGTATACTATTTGTATTATCTAACCATTGTATGCCCTGAGTTAACAGCATTTTTGTGTGCATGTGTAGAGCCATGAAACAACTTACAAACTACTCATAATCATGTGGGAAGTTAACTTAAAATGTTTCCCAATGGTTTGCACTCTGCACTTTGGTGGAAAATTGAGATGTATACTACCTTAATGTCAGAACATCGAATGAACTGAGAAAGTAACTTTTTTGTCTTGATGAACAGAGACATGAAACAACTTTAACCTACTCATACTCATGTGGGAAGTTAAACAAAGGTGTTTCCATTAGGTTTGCAGTAAGTGCTTTGGAGTAAAATTGAAATGTATACTATTTATATTCTAAAAGCATTGTATGGACTGAGAAAACAACTCATTTGTCTTGATGTGCAGAGCCATAATACAACTTTCAAACAACTCAGAAACATGTGGGAAGTTAACCTAAGGTGTTTCCATTGGGTTTGCAGTATGTACTTTCGTGTAAAATTGAAATGTATACTATTTGTACTATCTAAGCATTGTACGGACTGAGATAACAACTTTTTTGTGT
Source organism: Mobula birostris (assembly GCF_030028105.1). Taxonomy (NCBI): domain Eukaryota; kingdom Metazoa; phylum Chordata; class Chondrichthyes; order Myliobatiformes; family Myliobatidae; genus Mobula; species Mobula birostris. The sequence goes on from NW_027274714.1 coordinate 1,640,537, forward strand.
TGATGTGTGAAGCCATGAAAAAACTTTCAAATTACTCATAATCATTTGGGAAGTTAACCAAAGGTGTTTCCATTAGGTTTGCAGTAAGTGCTTTGGAGTAAAATTGAAATGTATACTATTTGTATTGTCTTAGTATTGTATGCACTGAGATAACAACATTTTTCTGTTGATGTGTAGAGCCATGGAGCAAGTTTCAAACTACTCATAATCATGTGGGAAGTTAACCTAAGGTGTTTCCATTAGGTTTGCAGTAAGTACTTTAGTGTAAAATTGAAATGTATACTATTTGTATTGTAAAAGCATTGTATGCACTGAGAAAACAACTCTTTTGTCTTGATGTGCAGAGCCATAATACAACTTTCAAACAACTCAGAAACATGTGGGAAGTTAACCTAAGGTGTTTCCATTGGGTTTGCAGTATGTACTTTGGTGTAAAATTGAAATATATACTATTTGTATTATCTAAGCATTGTATGCTCTGAGATAACAACTTTTTTGTGTTTATGTGTGGAGCCATGAAAAAACTTTCAAACTACTCATAATCATGTGGGAAGTTAACCTAAGGTTTGCAGTATGTACTTTGGTGTAAAATTGAAATGTATACTATTTGTACTATCTAAGCATTGTACGGACTGAGATAACAACTTTTTTTGTGTTGATGTGTGGAGCCATGAAAAAACTTTCAAATTACTCATAATCATTTGGGAAGTTAACATAAGGTGTTTCCATTAGGTTTGCAGTAAGTACTTTGGTGTAAAATTGAAATGTATACTATTTGTATTATCTGAACTTTGTATGCCCTGAGTGAACAACATTTTTGTGTTCATGTGTAGAGCCATGATGCAACTTTCAAACTACCCATATTCATGTGGGAAGTTAACTTAAAATGTTTCCCAATGGTTTGCACTCTGCACTTTGGTGGAAAATTGAGATGTATACTAACTTAATGTCAGAACATCGTATGCACTGAGAAAGTAACTTTTTTGTCTTGATGAACAGAGGCATGAAACAAGTTTCAACCTACTCATACTCATGTGGGAAGTTAACCAAAGGTGTTTCCATTAGGTTTGCAGTAAGTGCTTTGGAGTAAAATTGAAATGTATACCATTTGTATTGTCTTAGTATTGTATGCAATGAGATAACAACTTTTTTGTTTTCATGTGTAGAGCCATGAACCAACTTTCAAACTACTCCTAATCATGTGGGAAGTTAACCTAAGGTGTTTCCATTAGGTTTGCAGTAAGTACTTTGGTGTAAACTTGAACTGTATACTATTTGTATTATCTAACCATTGTATGCCCTGAGTTAACAACATTTTTGTGTGCATGTGTAGAGCCATGAAACAACTTACAAACTACTCATAATCATGTGGGAAGTTAACTTAAAATGTTTCCCAATGGTTTGCACTCTGCACTTTGGTGGAAAATTGAGATGTATACTACCTTAATGTCAGAACATAGTGTGCACTGAGAAAGTAACTTTTTTGTCTTGATGGGCAGAGGCATGAAACAACTTTAACCTACTCATACTCATGTGGGAAGTTAACCAAAGGTGTTTCCATTAGGTTTGCAGTAAGTGCTTTGGAGTAAAATTGAAATGTATACTATTTGCATTGTCTTAGTATTATATGCACTGAGATAACAACTTTTTTGTTTTCATGTGTAGAGCCATGACCCAACTTTCAAACTACTGATAATGATGTGGGAAGTTAACCTAAGGTGTTTCCATTAGGTTTGCAGTAAATACTTTGTTGTAAACATGAACTGTATACTATTTGTATTATCTAACCATTGTATGCCCTGAGTTAACAACATTTTTGTGTTGATGAGTAGAGCCATGGAGCAAGTTTCAAACTACTCATAATTATGTGGGAAGTTAACTTATAATGTTTCCCAATGGTTTGCACTCTGCACTTTGGTGGAAAATTCAGATGTATACTAACTTAATGTCAGAACATAGTATGCACTGAGAAAGTAACTTTTTTGTCTTGATAAACAGAGGCATGAAACAACTTTCAACTTACTCATACTCATGTGGGAAGTTAACCAACGGTGTTTCCATTAGGTTTGCAGTATGTACTTTCTTGTAAAATTGAAATGTATACTATTTGTATTATCTAAGCATTGTATGCACTGAGAAAACAACTTTTTTGTCTTGATGTGCAGAGCCATAATACAACTTTCAAACAACTCATACTCATGTGGGAAGTTAACCAAAGGTGTTTCCATTAAGTTTGCAGTAAGTGCTTTGGAGTAAAATTGAAATGTATACTATTTGTATTGTCTTAGTATTGTATGCACTGAGATAACAACTTTTTTGTTTTCATGTGTAGAGCCATCAACCAACTTTCAAACTACTCATAATGATGTGGGAAGTTAACCTAAGGTGTTTCCATTTGGTTTGCAGTAAGTACTTTGTTGTAAACTTGAACTGTATACTATTTGTATTATCTAACCATTGTATGCCCTGAGTTAACAACATTTTTGTGTTGATGTGTAGAGCCATGGAGCAAGTTTAAAACTACTCATAATCATGTGGGAAGTTAATTTGTAATGTTTCCCAATGGTTTGCACTTTACACTTTGGTGGAAAATTCAGGTGTATACTACCTTAATGTCAGAACATATTATGCACTGAGAAAGTAACTTTTTTGTCTTGATGAACAGAGGCATGAAACAACTTTCAACCTACTCATACTCATGTGGGAAGTTAAGCAACGGTGTTTCCATTAGGTTTGCAGTAAGTGCTTTGGAGTAAAATTGAAATGTATACTTTTTGTATTGTCTTAGTATTGTATGCACTGAGATAATAACTTTTTTCTTTTCATGTGCAGAGCCATGAATCAACTTTCAAACTACTCCTAATCATGTGGGAAGTTAAGCTAAGCTGTTTACATTAGGTTTCCAGTAAGTACTTTGGTGTAAACTTGAACTGTATACTATTTGTATTATCTAACCATTGTATGCCCTGAGTTAACAACATTTTTGTGTGCATGTGTAGAGCCATGAAACAACTTACAAACTACTCATAATCATGTGGGAAGTTAACTTAAAATATTTCCCAATGGTTTGCACTCTGCACTTTGGTGGAAAATTGAGATGTATACTACCTTAATGTCAGAACATAGTATGCACTGAGAAAGTAACTTTTTTGTATTGATGAACAGAGGCATGAAACAACTTTCAGCCTACTCATACTCATGTGGGAAGTTAACCAACGGTGTTTCCATTAGGTTTGCTGTAAGTGCTTTGGAGTAAAATTGAAATGTATACTTTCTGTATTGTCTTAGTATTGTATGCACTGAGATAATAACTTTTTTGTTTTCATGTGCAGAGCCATGAATCAACTTTCAAACTACTCCTAATCATGTGGGAAGTTAAGCTAAGGTGTTTACATTAGGTTTGCAGTAAGTACTTTGTTGTAAACTTGAACTGTATACTATTTGTATTATCTAACCATTGTATGCCCTGAGTTAACAGCATTTTTGTGTGCATGTGTAGAGCCATGAAACAACTTACAAACTACTCATAATCATGTGGGAAGTTAAATTAAAATGTTTCCCAATGGTTTGCACTTTGCACTTTGGTGGAAAATTGAGATGTATACTAACTTATTGTCAGAACATAGCATGCACTGAGAAAATAATTTTTTTGTCTTGATGAACAGAGGCATGAAACAACTTTCAACCTACTCATACTCATGTGGGAAGTTTACCTAAGGTGTTTCCATTAGGTTTGCAGTATGTACTTTGGTGTAAAATTGAAATGTATACTATTTGTATTATCTAAGCATTCTATGCACTGAGATAACAACTTTTTTGTGTTGATGTGTGGAGCCATGAAAAAACTTTCAAACTACTGATAATCATGTGGGAAGTTAACCTGAGGTGTTTCCATTAGGTTTGCAGTATGTACTTTGGTGTAAAATTGAAATGTATACTATTTGTACTATCTAAGCATTGTACGGACTGAGATAACAACTTTTTTGTGTTGATGTGTGGAGCCATGAAAAAACTTTCAAATTACTCATAATCATTTGGGAAGTTAACATAAGGTGTTTCCATTAGGTTTGCAGTAAGTACTTTGGTGTAAAATTGAAATGCATACTATTTGTATTATCTGACCTCTGTATGCCCTGAGTGAACAACATTTTTGTGTTCATGCGTAGAGCCATGATGCAACTTTCAAACTACTCATATTCATGTGGGAAGTTAACTTAAAATGTTTCCCCATGGTTTGCACTCTGCACTTTGTGGAAAATTGAGATGTATACTAATTTAATGTCAAAACATCGTATGCACTGAGAAAGTAACTTTTTTGTCTTGATGAACAGAGGCATGAAACAACTTTCAACCTACTCATACTCATGTGGGAAGTTAACCAAAGGTGTTTCCATTAGGTTTGCAGTAAGTGCTTTGGAGTAAAATTGAAATGTATACTATTTGTATTACCTAACCATTGTATGCCCTGAGTTAACAGCATTTTTGTGTGCATGTGTAGAGCCATGAAACAACTTACAAACTACTCATAATCATGTGGGAAGTTAACTTAAAATGTTTCCCAATGGTTTGCACTCTGCACTTTGGTGGAAAATTGAGATGTATGCTACCTTAATGTCAGAACATAGTATGCACTGAGAAAGTAACTTTTTTGTCTTGATGAACAGAGGCATGAAACAACTTTAACCTACTCATACTCATGTGGGAAATTAACCAAAGGTGTTTCCATTAGGTTTGCAGTAAGTGCTTTGGAGTAAAATTGAAATGTATACTATTTGTATTTTCTTAGTATTGTATGCACTGAGATAACAACTTTTTTGTTTTCATGTGTAGAGCCATGAACCAACTTTCAAACTACTCCTAATCATGTGGGAAGTTAACCTAAGGTGTTTCCATTAGGGTTGCAGTAAGTACTTTGTTGTAAACTTGAACTGTATACTATTTGTATTATCTAACCATTCTATGCCCTGAGTTAACAACATTTTTGTGTTCATGTGTAGAGCCATGGAGCAAGTTTCAAACTACTCATAATCATGTGGGAAGTTAACTTATAATGTTTCCCAATGGTTTGCACTTTGCACTTTGGTGGAAAATTCAGATGTATACTAACTTAATGTCAGAACACATTATGCACTGAGAAAGTAACTTTTTTGTCTTGATGAACAGAGGCATGAAACAACTTTCAACCTACTCATACTCATGTGGGAAGTTAACCAACGGTGTTTCCATTAGGTTTGCTGTAAGTGCTTTGGAGTAAAATTGAAATGTATACTTTCTGTATTGTCTTAGTATTGTATGCACTGAGATAATAACTTTTTTGTTTTCATGTGCAGAGCCATGAATCAACTTTCAAACTACTCCTAATCATGTGGGAAGTTAAGCTAAGGTGTTTACATTAGGTTTGCAGTAAGTACTTTGTTGTAAACTTGAACTGTATACTATTTGTATTATCTAACCATTGTATGCCCTGAGATAACAGCATTTTTGTGTGCATGTGTAGAGCCATGAAACAACTTACAAACTACTCATCATCATGTGGGAAGTTAACTTAAAATGTTTCCCAATGGTTTGCACTCTGCACTTTGGTGGAAAATTGAGATGTATACTACCTTAATGTCAGAACATAGTATGCACTGAGAAAGTAACTTTTTTGTCTTGATGAACAGAGGCATGAAACAACTTTAACCTACTCATACTCATGTGGGAAATTAACCAAAGGTGTTTCCATTAGGTTTGCAGTAAGTGCTTTGGAGTAAAATTGAAATGTATACTATTTGTATTTTCTTAGTATTGTATGCACTGAGATAACAACTTTTTTGTTTTCATGTGTAGAGCCATGAACCAACTTTCAAACTACTCCTAATCATGTGGGAAGTTAACCTAAGGTGTTTCCATTAGGTTTGCAGTAAGTACTTTGTTGTAAACTTGAACTGTATACTATTTGTATTATCTAACCATTCTATGCCCTGAGTTAACAACATTTTTGTGTTCATGTGTAGAGCCATGGAGCAAGTTTCAAACAACTCATAATCATGTGGGAAGTTAACTTATAATGTTTCCCAATGGTTTGCACTTTGCACTTTGGTGGAAAATTCAGATGTATACTAACTTAATGTCAGAACATATTGTGCACTGAGAAAGTAACTTTTTTGCCTTGATGAACAGAGGCATGAAACAACTTTCAACCTACTCATACTCATGTGGGAAGTTAACCAACGGTGTTTCCATTAGGTTTGCTGTAAGTGCTTTGGAGTAAAATTGAAATGTATACTTTCTGTATTGTCTTAGTATTGTATGCACTGAGATAATAACTTTTTTGTTTTCATGTGCAGAGCCATGAATCAACTTTCAAACTACTCCTAATCATGTGGGAAGTTAAGCTAAGGTGTTTACATTAGGTTTGCAGTAAGTACTTTGTTGTAAACTTGAACTGTATACTATTTGTATTATCTAACCATTGTATGCCCTGAGTTAACAGCATTTTTGTGTGCATGTGTAGAGCCATGAAACAACTTACAAACTACTCATAATCATGTGGGAAGTTAAATTAAAATGTTTCCCAATGGTTTGCACTCTGCACTTTGGTGGAAAATTGAGATGTATACTACCTTAATGTCAGAACATAGTATGCACTGAGAAAGTAACTTTTTTGTCTTGATGAACAGAGGCATGAAACAACTTTAACCTACTCATACTCATGTGGGAAATTAACCAAAGGTGTTTCCATTAGGTTTGCAGTATGTACTTTGGTGTAAAATTGAAATGTATACTATTTGTATTATCTAAGCATTGTATGCACTGAGATAACAACTTTTTTGTGTTGATGTGTGGAGCCATGAAGCAACTTTCAAACTACTCATAATCATGTGGGAAGTTACCTTAAAATGTTTCCCAATGGTTTTCACTCTGCACTTTGGTGGAAAATTCAGATGTATACTAACTTAATGTCAGAACATATTATGCACTGAGAAAGTAACTTTTTTTTCTTGATGAACAGAGGCATGAAACAACTTTCAACCTACTCATACTCATGTGGGAAGTTAACCAACGGTGTTTCCATTAGGTTTGCTGTAAATGCTTTGGAGTAAAATTGAAATGTATACTTTCTGTATTGTCTTAGTATTGTATGCACTGAGATAATCAACTTTTTTATTTTCATGTGCAGAGCCATGAATCAACTTTCAAACTACTCCTAATCATGTGGGAAGTTAAGCTAAGGTGTTTACATTAGGTTTGCAGTAAGTACTTTGTTCTAAACTTGAACTGTATACTATTTGTATTATCTAACCATTGTATGCCCTGAGTTAACAGCATTTTTGTGTGCATGTGTAGAGCCATGAAACAACTTACAAACTACTCATAATCATGTGGGAAGTTAACTTAAAATGTTTCCCAATGGTTTGCACTCTGCACTTTGGTGGAAAATTGAGATGTATACTACCTTAATGTCAGAACATCGAATGAACTGAGAAAGTAACTTTTTTGTCTTGATGAACAGAGACATGAAACAACTTTAACCTACTCATACTCATGTGGGAAGTTAAACAAAGGTGTTTCCATTAGGTTTGCAGTAAGTGCTTTGGAGTAAAATTGAAATGTATACTATTTATATTCTAAAAGCATTGTATGGACTGAGAAAACAACTCATTTGTCTTGATGTGCAGAGCCATAATACAACTTTCAAACAACTCAGAAACATGTGGGAAGTTAACCTAAGGTGTTTCCATTGGGTTTGCAGTATGTACTTTCGTGTAAAATTGAAATGTATACTATTTGTACTACCTAAGCATTGTACGGACTGAGATAACAACTTTTTTGTGTTGATGTGTGAAGCCATGAAAAAACTTTCAAATTACTCATAATCATTTGGGAAGTTAACCAAAGGTGTTTCCATTAGGTTTGCAGTAAGTGCTTTGGAGTAAAATTGAAATGTATACTATTTGTATTGTCTTAGTATTGTATGCACTGAGATAACAACATTTTTCTGTTGATGTGTAGAGCCATGGAGCAAGTTTCAAACTACTCATAATCATGTGGGAAGTTAACCTAAGGTGTTTCCATTAGGTTTGCAGTAAGTACTTTAGTGTAAAATTGAAATGTATACTATTTGTATTGTAAAAGCATTGTATGCACTGAGAAAACAACTCTTTTGTCTTGATGTGCAGAGCCATAATACAACTTTCAAACAACTCAGAAACATGTGGGAAGTTAACCTAAGGTGTTTCCATTGGGTTTGCAGTATGTACTTTGGTGTAAAATTGAAATATATACTATTTGTATTATCTAAGCATTGTATGCTCTGAGATAACAACTTTTTTGTGTTTATGTGTGGAGCCATGAAAAAACTTTCAAACTACTCATAATCATGTGGGAAGTTAACCTAAGGTTTGCAGTATGTACTTTGGTGTAAAATTGAAATGTATACTATTTGTACTATCTAAGCATTGTACGGACTGAGATAACAACTTTTTTTGTGTTGATGTGTGGAGCCATGAAAAAACTTTCAAATTACTCATAATCATTTGGGAAGTTAACATAAGGTGTTTCCATTAGGTTTGCAGTAAGTACTTTGGTGTAAAATTGAAATGTATACTATTTGTATTATCTGAACTTTGTATGCCCTGAGTGAACAACATTTTTGTGTTCATGTGTAGAGCCATGATGCAACTTTCAAACTACCCATATTCATGTGGGAAGTTAACTTAAAATGTTTCCCAATGGTTTGCACTCTGCACTTTGGTGGAAAATTGAGATGTATACTAACTTAATGTCAGAACATCGTATGCACTGAGAAAGTAACTTTTTTGTCTTGATGAACAGAGGCATGAAACAAGTTTCAACCTACTCATACTCATGTGGGAAGTTAACCAAAGGTGTTTCCATTAGGTTTGCAGTAAGTGCTTTGGAGTAAAATTGAAATGTATACTATTTGTATTGTCTTAGTATTGTATGCAATGAGATAACAACTTTTTTGTTTTCATGTGTAGAGCCATGAACCAACTTTCAAACTACTCCTAATCATGTGGGAAGTTAACCTAAGGTGTTTCCATTAGGTTTGCAGTAAGTACTTTGGTGTAAACTTGAACTGTATACTATTTGTATTATCTAACCATTGTATGCCCTGAGTTAACAACATTTTTGTGTGCATGTGTAGAGCCATGAAACAACTTACAAACTACTCATAATCATGTGGGAAGTTAACTTAAAATGTTTCCCAATGGTTTGCACTCTGCACTTTGGTGGAAAATTGAGATGTATACTACCTTAATGTCAGAACATAGTGTGCACTGAGAAAGTAACTTTTTTGTCTTGATGGGCAGAGGCATGAAACAACTTTAACCTACTCATACTCATGTGGGAAGTTAACCAAAGGTGTTTCCATTAGGTTTGCAGTAAGTGCTTTGGAGTAAAATTGAAATGTATACTATTTGCATTGTCTTAGTATTATATGCACTGAGATAACAACTTTTTTGTTTTCATGTGTAGAGCCATGACCCAACTTTCAAACTACTGATAATGATGTGGGAAGTTAACCTAAGGTGTTTCCATTAGGTTTGCAGTAAATACTTTGTTGTAAACATGAACTGTATACTATTTGTATTATCTAACCATTGTATGCCCTGAGTTAACAACATTTTTGTGTTGATGAGTAGAGCCATGGAGCAAGTTTCAAACTACTCATAATTATGTGGGAAGTTAACTTATAATGTTTCCCAATGGTTTGCACTCTGCACTTTGGTGGAAAATTCAGATGTATACTAACTTAATGTCAGAACATAGTATGCACTGAGAAAGTAACTTTTTTGTCTTGATAAACAGAGGCATGAAACAACTTTCAACTTACTCATACTCATGTGGGAAGTTAACCAACGGTGTTTCCATTAGGTTTGCAGTATGTACTTTCTTGTAAAATTGAAATGTATACTATTTGTATTATCTAAGCATTGTATGCACTGAGAAAACAACTTTTTTGTCTTGATGTGCAGAGCCATAATACAACTTTCAAACAACTCATACTCATGTGGGAAGTTAACCAAAGGTGTTTCCATTAAGTTTGCAGTAAGTGCTTTGGAGTAAAATTGAAATGTATACTATTTGTATTGTCTTAGTATTGTATGCACTGAGATAACAACTTTTTTGTTTTCATGTGTAGAGCCATCAACCAACTTTCAAACTACTCATAATGATGTGGGAAGTTAACCTAAGGTGTTTCCATTTGGTTTGCAGTAAGTACTTTGTTGTAAACTTGAACTGTATACTATTTGTATTATCTAACCATTGTATGCCCTGAGTTAACAACATTTTTGTGTTGATGTGTAGAGCCATGGAGCAAGTTTAAAACTACTCATAATCATGTGGGAAGTTAATTTGTAATGTTTCCCAATGGTTTGCACTTTACACTTTGGTGGAAAATTCAGGTGTATACTACCTTAATGTCAGAACATATTATGCACTGAGAAAGTAACTTTTTTGTCTTGATGAACAGAGGCATGAAACAACTTTCAACCTACTCATACTCATGTGGGAAGTTAAGCAACGGTGTTTCCATTAGGTTTGCAGTAAGTGCTTTGGAGTAAAATTGAAATGTATACTTTTTGTATTGTCTTAGTATTGTATGCACTGAGATAATAACTTTTTTCTTTTCATGTGCAGAGCCATGAATCAACTTTCAAACTACTCCTAATCATGTGGGAAGTTAAGCTAAGCTGTTTACATTAGGTTTCCAGTAAGTACTTTGGTGTAAACTTGAACTGTATACTATTTGTATTATCTAACCATTGTATGCCCTGAGTTAACAACATTTTTGTGTGCATGTGTAGAGCCATGAAACAACTTACAAACTACTCATAATCATGTGGGAAGTTAACTTAAAATATTTCCCAATGGTTTGCACTCTGCACTTTGGTGGAAAATTGAGATGTATACTACCTTAATGTCAGAACATAGTATGCACTGAGAAAGTAACTTTTTTGTCTTCATGAACAGAGGCATGAAACAACATTAACCTACTCATACTCATGTGGGAAGTTAACCAAAGGTGTTTCCATTAGGTTTGCAGTAAGTGCTTTGGAGTAAAATTGAAATGTATACTATTTGCATTGTCTTAGCATTATATGCACTGAGATAACAACTTTTTTGTTTTCATGTGTAGAGCCATGACCCAACTTTCAAACTACTCATAATGATGTGGGAAGTTAACCTAAGGTGTTTCCATTAGGTTTGCAGTAAATACTTTGTTGTAAACTTGAACTGTATACTATTTGTATTATCTAACCATTGCATGCCCTGAGTTAACAACATTTTTGTGTTGATGTGTAGAGCCATGGAGCAAGTTTCAAACTACTCATAATCATGTGGGAAGTTAACTTATAATGTTTCCCAATGGTTTGCACTCTGCACTTTGGTGGAAAATTCAGATGTATACTAACTTAATGTCAGAACATAGTATGCACTGAGAAAGTACCTTTTTTGTCTTGATGAACAGAGGCATGAAACAACTTTCAACTTACTCATACTCATGTGGAAAGTTAACCTAAGATGTTTCCATTAGGTTTGCAGTATGTACTTTGTTGTAAATTTGAAATGTATACTTTTTGTATTGTCTTAGTAGTGTATGCACTGAGATAATAACTTTTTTGTTTTCATGTGCAGAGCCATGAATCAACTTTCAAACTACTCCTAATCATGTGGGAAGTTAAGCTAAGGTGTTTACATTAGGTTTGCAGTAAGTACTTTGTTGTAAACTTGAACTGTATACTATTTGTATTATCTAACCATTGTATGCCCTGAGTTAACAGCATTTTTGTGTGCATGTGTAGAGCCATGAAACAACTTACAAACTACTCATAATCATGTGGGAAGTTAAATTAAAATGTTTCCCAATGGTTTGCACTCTGCACTTTGGTGGAAAATTGAGATGTATACTAACTTATTGTCAGAACATAGCATGCACTGAGAAAATAATTTTTTTGTCTTGATGAACAGAGGCATGAAACAACTTTCAACCTACTCATACTCATGTGGGAAGTTTACCTAAGGTGTTTCCATTAGGTTTGCAGTATGTACTTTGGTGTAAAATTGAAATGTATACTATTTGTATTATCTAAGCATTGTATGCACTGAGATAACAACTTTTTTGTGTTGATGTGTGGAGCCATGAAAAAACTTTCAAACTACTCATAATCATGTGGGAAGTTAACCTGAGGTGTTTCCATTAGGTTTGCAGTATGTACTTTGGTGTAAAATTGAAATGTATACTATTTGTACTATCTAAGCATTGTACGGACTGAGATAACAACTTTTTTGTGTTGATGTGTGGAGCCATGAAAAACCTTTCAAATTACTCATAATCATTTGGGAAGTTAACATAAGGTGTTTCCATTAGGTTTGCAGTAAGTACTTTGGTGTAAAATTGAAATGCATACCATTTGTATTATCTGACCTCTGTATGCCCTGAGTGAACAACATTTTTGTGTTCATGCGTAGAGCCATGATGCAACTTTCAAACTACTCATATTCATGTGGGAAGTTAACTTAAAATGTTTCCCCATGGTTTGCACTCTGCACTTTGTGGAAAATTGAGATGTATACTAATTTAATGTCAAAACATCGTATGCACTGAGAAAGTAACTTTTTTGTCTTGATGAACAGAGGCATGAAACAACTTTCAACCTACTCATACTCATCTGGGAAGTTAACCAAAGGTGTTTCCATTAGGTTTGCAGTAAGTGCTTTGGAGTAAAATTGAAATGTATACTATTTGTATTACCTAACCATTGTATGCCCTGAGTTAACAGCATTTTTGTGTGCATGTGTAGAGCCATGAAACAACTTACAAACTACTCATAATCATGTGGGAAGTTAACTTAAAATGTTTCCCAATGGTTTGCACTCTGCACTTTGGTGGAAAATTGAGATGTATGCTACCTTAATGTCAGAACATAGTATGCACTGAGAAAGTAACTTTTTTGTCTTGATGAACAGAGGCATGAAACAACTTTAACCTACTCATACTCATGCGGGAAATTAACCAAAGGTGTTTCCATTAGGTTTGCAGTAAGTGCTTTGGAGTAAAATTGAAATGTATACTATTTGTATTTTCTTAGTATTGTATGCACTGAGATAACAACTTTTTTGTTTTCATGTGTAGAGCCATGAACCAACTTTCAAACTACTCCTAATCATGTGGGAAGTTAACCTAAGGTGTTTCCATTAGGTTTGCAGTAAGTACTTTGTTGTAAACTTGAACTGTATACTATTTGTATTATCTAACCATTCTATGCCCTGAGTTAACAACATTTTTGTGTTCATGTGTAGAGCCATGGAGCAAGTTTCAAACTACTCATAATCATGTGGGAAGTTAACTTATAATGTTTCCCAATGGTTTGCACTTTGCACTTTGGTGGATAATTCAGATGTATACTAACTTAATGTCAGAACATATTATGCACTGAGAAAGTAACTTTTTTGTCTTGATGAACAGAGGCATGAAACAACTTTCAACCTACTCATACTCATGTGGGAAGTTAACCAACGGTGTTTCCATTAGGTTTGCTGTAAGTGCTTTGGAGTAAAATTGAAATGTATACTTTCTGTATTGTCTTAGTATTGTATGCACTGAGATAACAACTTTTTTGTGTTGATGTGTGGAGCCATGAAGCAACTTTCAAACTACTCATAATCATGTGGGAAGTTACCTTAAAATGTTTCCCAATGGTTTTCACTCTGCACTTTGGTGGAAAATTCAGATGTATACTAACTTAATGTCAGAACATATTATGCACTGAGAAAGTAACTTTTTTGTCTTGATGAACAGAGGCATGAAACAACTTTCAACCTACTCATACTCATGTGGGAAGTTAACCAACGGTGTTTCCATTAGGTTTGCTGTAAGTGCTTTGGAGTAACCTTGAAATGTATACTTTCTGTATTGTCTTAGTATTGTATGCACTGAGATAATCAACTTTTTTATTTTCATGTGCAGAGCCATGAATCAACTTTCAAACTACTCCTAATCATGTGGGAAGTTAAGCTAAGGTGTTTACATTAGGTTTGCAGTAAGTACTTTGTTCTAAACTTGAACTGTATACTATTTGTATTATCTAACCATTGTATGCCCTGAGTTAACAGCATTTTTGTGTGCATGTGTAGAGCCATGAAACAACTTACAAACTACTCATAATCATGTGGGAAGTTAACTTAAAATGTTTCCCAATGGTTTGCACTCTGCACTTTGGTGGAAAATTGAGATGTATACTACCTTAATGTCAGAACATCGAATGAACTGAGAAAGTAACTTTTTTGTCTTGATGAACAGAGACATGAAACAACTTTAACCTACTCATACTCATGTGGGAAGTTAAACAAAGGTGTTTCCATTAGGTTTGCAGTAAGTGCTTTGGAGTAAAATTGAAATGTATACTATTTATATTGTAAAAGCATTGTATGGACTGAGAAAACAACTCATTTGTCTGATGTGCAGAGCCATAATACAACTTTCAAACAACTCAGAAACACGTGGGAAGTTAACCTAAGGTGTTTCCATTGGGTTTGCAGTATGTACTTTGGTGTAAAATTGAAATGTATACTATTTGTACTATCTAAGCATTGTACGGACTGAGATAACAACTTTTTTGTGTTGATGTGTGGAGCCATGAAAAAACTTTCAAATTACTCATAATCATTTGGGAAGTTAACCAAAGGTGTTTCCATTAGGTTTGCAGTAAGTGCTTTGGAGTAAAATTGAAATGTATACTATTTGTATTGTCTTAGTATTGTATGCACTGAGATAACAACATTTTTCTGTTGATGTGTAGAGCCATGGAGCAAGTTTCAAACTACTCATAATCATGTGGGAAGTTAACTTATAATGTTTCCCAATGGTTTGCACTCTGCACTTTGGTGGAAAATTCAGATGTATACTAACTTAATGTCAGAACATAGTATGCACTGTGAAAGTAACTTTTTTGTCTTGATGAACAGAGGCATGAAACAACTTTAACCTACTCATACTCATGTGGGAAGTTAAACAAAGGTGTTTTCATTAGGTTTGCAGTAAGTGCTTTGGAGTAAAATTGAAATGTATACTATTTGTATTACCTTAGTATTGTATGCACTGAGATAACAACTTTTTTGTTTTCATGTGCAGAGCCATGAACCAACATTCAAACTACTCATAATCATGTGGGAAGTTAACCTAAGGTGTTTCCATTAGGTTTGCAGTAAGTACTTCAGTGTAAAATTGAAATGTATACTATTTGTATTGTAAAGGCATTGTATGCACTGAGAAAACAACTCTTTTGTCTTGATGTGCAGAGCCATAATACAACTTTCAAACAACTCAGAAACATGTGGGAAGTTAACCTAAGGTGTTTCCATTGGGTTTGCAGTATGTACTTTGGTGTAAAATTTAAATATATATATACTATTTGTATTATCTAAGCATTGTATGCTCTGAGATAACAACTTTTTTGTGTTTATGTGTGGAGCCATGAAAAAACTTTCAAACTACTCATAATCATGTGGGAAGTTAACCTAAGGTTTGCAGTATGTACTTTGGTGTAAAATTGAAATGTATACTATTTGTACTATCTAAGCATTGTATGGACTGAGATAACAACTTTTTTGTGTTGATGTGTGGAGCCATGAAAAAACTTTCAAATTACTCATAATCATTTGGGAAGTTAACATAAGGTGTTTCCATTAGGTTTGCAGTAAGTACTTTGGTGTAAAATTGAAATGTATACTATTTGTATTATCTGAACTTTGTATGCCCTGAGTGAACAACATTTTTGTGTTCATGTGTAGAGCCATGATGCAACTTTCAAACTACTCATATTCATGTGGGAAGTTAACTTAAAATGTTTCCCAATGGTTTGCACTCTGCACTTTGGTGGAAAATTGAGATGTATACTAACTTAATGTCAGAACATCGTATGCACTGAGAAAGTAACTTTTTTGTCTTGATGAACAGAGGCATGAAACAAGTTTCAACCTACTCATACTCATGTGGGAAGTTAACCAAAGGTGTTTCCATTAGGTTTGCAGTAAGTGCTTTGGAGTAAAATTGAAATGTATACTATTTGTATTGTCTTAGTATTGTATGCACTGAGATAACAACTTTTTTGTTTTCATGTGTAGAGCCATGACCCAACTTTCAAACTACTCATAATGATGTGGGAAGTTAACCTAAGGTGTTTCCATTAGGTTTGCAGTAAATACTTTGTTGTAAACATGAACTGTATACTATTTGTATTATCTAACCATTGTATGCCCTGAGTTAACAACATTTTTGTGTTGATGAGTAGAGCCATGGAGCAAGTTTCAAACTACTCATAATTATGTGGGAAGTTAACTTATAATGTTTCCCAATGGTTTGCACTCTGCACTTTGGTGGAAAATTCAGATGTATACTAACTTAATGTCAGAACATAGTATGCACTGAGAAAGTAACTTTTTTGTCTTGATAAACTGAGGCATTAAAAAACTTTCAACCTACTCATACTCATGTGGAAAGTTAACCAACGGTGTTTCCATTAGGTTTGCAGTAAGTGCTTTGGAGTAAAATTGAAATGTATACTTTTTGTATTGTCTTAGTATTGTATTCAATGAGATAATAACTTTTTTGTTTTCATGTGCAGAGCCATGAATCAACTTTCAAACTACTCCTAATCATGTGGGAAGTTAAGCTAAGCTGTTTACATTAGGTTTGCAGTAAGTACGTTGTTGTAAACTTGAACTGTATACTATTTGTATTATCTAACCATTGTATGCCCTGAGTTAACAGCATTTTTGTGTGCATGTGTAGAGCCATGAAACAACTTCGAAACTACTGATAATCATGTGGGAAGTTAATTTAAAATGTTTCCCAATGGTTTGCACTCTGCACTTTGGTGGAAAATTGAGATGTATACTACCTTAATGTCAGAACATCGAATGAACTGAGAAAGTAACTTTTTTGTCTTGATGAACAGAGGCATGAAACAACTTTAACCTACTCATACTCATGTGGGAAGTTAAACAAAGGTGTTTCCATTAGGTTTGCAGTAAGTGCTTTGGAGTAAAATTGAAATGTATACTATTTGTATTGTCTTAGTATTGTATGCACTGAGATAACAACTTTTTTGTTTTCATGTGTAGAGCCATGAACCAACATTCAAACTACTCATAATCATGTGGGAAGTTAACCTAAGGTGTTTCTATTACGTTTGCAGTAAGTACTTTAGTGTAAAATCGAAATGTATACTATTTGTATTGTAAAAGCATTGTATGCACTGAGAAAACAACTCTTTTGTCTTGATGTGCAGAGCCATAATACAACTTTCAAACAACTCAGAAACATGTGGGAAGTTAACCTAAGGTGTTTCCATTGGGTTTGCAGTATGTACTTTGGTGTAAAATTGAAATATATACTATTTGTATTATCTAAGCATTGCATGCACTGAGATAACAACTTTTTTGTGTTTATGTGTGGAGCCATGAAAAATCTTTCAAACTACTCATAATCATGTGGGAAGTTAACCTAAGGTGTTTCCATTAGGTTTGCAGTATGTACTTTGGTGTAAAATTGAAATGTATACTATTTGCACTATCTAAGCATTGTACGGTCTGAGATAACAACTTTTTTGTGTTGATGTGTGGAGCCATGAAAAAACTTTCAAATTACTCAT
Organism: Mobula birostris; assembly: GCF_030028105.1. Classification (NCBI taxonomy): domain Eukaryota; kingdom Metazoa; phylum Chordata; class Chondrichthyes; order Myliobatiformes; family Myliobatidae; genus Mobula; species Mobula birostris. The sequence goes on from NW_027274714.1 coordinate 1,658,203, forward strand.
AAGCATTTGGGAAGTTAACATAAGGTGTTTCCATTAGGTTTGCAGTAAGTACTTTGGTGTAAAATTGAAATGTGTACTATTTGTATTGTCTTAGTATTGTATGCACTGAGATAACAACTTTTTTGTGTTGATGTGTGGAGCCATGAAAACACTTTCAAACTACTCATAATCATTTGGGAAGGTAACATAAGGTGTTTCCATTAGGTTTGCAGTAAGTACTTTGGTGTAAAATTGAAATGTATACTGTTTGTATTATCTAACCATTGTATGCCCTGAGTTAACAACATTTTTGTGTTGATGTGTTGAGCCATGAAGCAACTTTCAAACTACTCATAATCATGTGGGAAGTTAACATAAAATATTTCCCAATGGTTTGCACTCTGCACTTTGGTGGAAAATTGAGATGTATACTACCTCAATGTCAGAACATATTATGCACTGAGAAAGTAACTTTTTTGTCTTGATGAACAGAGGCATGAAACAACTTTCAACCTACTCATACTCATGTGGGAAGTTAACCAAAGGTGTTTCCATGAGGTTTCCAGTAAGTGCTTTGGAGTAAAATTGAAATGTATACTATTTGATTTGTCTTTGTATTGTAGGCACTGAGATAACAACTTTTTTGTTTTCATGTTTAGACCCATGAACCAACTTTCAAACTACTCATAATCATGTGGGAAGTTAACCTGAGGTGTTTCCATTAGGTTTGCAGTAAGTACTTTAGTGTAAAATTGAAATGTATACTATTTGTATTGTAAAAGCACTGTATGCACTGAGAAAACAACTGTTTTGTCTTGATGTGCTTAGCCATAATACAACTTTCAAACAACTCAGAAACATGTGGGAAGTTAACCTAAGGTGTTTCCATTAGGTTTGCATTATGTACTTTGGAGTAAAATTGAAATGTATTCTTTTTGTATTGTCTTAGCATTGTATGCACTCAGATAATACCATTTTTGTTTTCGTGTGTAGATCCATTAACCAACTTTCAAACTACTCCTAATCATCTGGGAAGTTAACCTAAGGTGTTTCCATTAGGTTTGCAGTAAGTACTTTGGTATAAAATTGAACTGTATACTATTTGTATTATCTAACCATTGTATGCCCTGAGTTAACAACATTTTTGTGTTGATGTGTAGAGCCATGTAGCAACTTTCAAACTACTCATAATCATGTGGGAAGTTAACTTATAATGTTTCCCAATGTTTTGCACTTTGCACTTTGGTGGAAAATTGAGATGTATACTAACTTAATGTCAAAACATATTATGCACTGAGAAAGTAACTTTTTTGTCTTGATAAACAGAGGCATTAAAAAACTTTCAACCTACTCATACTCATGTGGAAAGTTAACCAACGGTGTTTCCATTAGGTTTGCAGTAAGTGCTTTGGAGTAAAATTGAAATGTATACTTTTTGTATTGTCTTAGTATTGTATTCACTGAGATAATAACTTTTTTGTTTTCATGTGCAGAGCCATGAATCAACTTTCAAACTACTCCTAATCATGTGGGAAGTTAAGCTAAGCTGTTTACATTAGGTTTGCAGTAAGTACGTTGTTGTAAACTTGAACTGTATACTATTTGTATTATCTAACCATTGTATGCCCTGAGTTAACAGCATTTTTGTGTGCATGTGTAGAGCCATGAAACAACTTAGAAACTACTCATAATCATGTGGGAAGTTAACTTAAAATGTTTCCCAGTGGTTTGCACTCTGCACTTTGGTGGAAAATTGAGATGTATACTACCTTAATGTCAGAACATCGAATGAACTGAGAAAGTAACTTTTTTGTCTTGATGAACAGAGGCATGAAACAACTTTAACCTACTCATACTCATGTGGGAAGTTAAACAAAGGTGTTTCCATTAGGTTTGCAGTAAGTGCTTTGGAGTAAAATTGAAATGTATACTATTTGTATTGTCTTAGTATTGTATGCACTGAGATAACAACTTTTTTGTTTTCATGTGTAGAGCCATGAACCAACATTCAAACTACTCATAATCATGTGGGAAGTTAACCTAAGGTGTTTCCATTACGTTTGCAGTAAGTACTTTAGTGTAAAATCGAAATGTATACTATTTGTATTGTAAAAGCATTGTATGCACTGAGAAAATAACTCTTTTGTCTTGATGTGCAGAACCATAATACAACTTTCAAACAACTCAGAAACATGTGGGAAGTTAACCTAAGGTGTTTCCATTGGGTTTGCAGTATGTACTTTGCTGTAAAATTGAAATATATACTATTTGTATTATCTAAGCATTGCATGCACTGAGATAACAACTTTTTTGTGTTTATGTGTGGAGCCATGAAAGATCTTTCAAACTACTCATAATCATGTGGGAAGTTAACCTAAGGTGTTTCCATTAGGTTTGCAGTATGTACTTTGGTGTAAAATTGAAATGTATACTATTTGCACTATCTAAGCATTGTACGGTCTGAGATAACAACTTTTTTGTGTTGATGTGTGGAGCCATGAAAAAGCTTTCAAATTACTCTTAAGCATTTGGGAAGTTAACATAAGGTGTTTCCATTAGGTTTGCAGTAAGTACTTTGGTGTAAAATTGAAATGTATACTATTTGTATTGTCTTAGTATTGTATGCACTGAGATAACAACTTTTTTGTGTTGATGTGTGGAGCCATGAAAACACTTTCAAACTACTCATAATCATTTGGGAAGTTAACATAAGGTGTTTCCATTAGGTTTGCAGTAAGTACTTTGGTGTAAAATTGAAATGTATGCTGTTTGTATTATCTAACCATTGTATGCCCTGAGTTAACAACATTTTTGTGTTGATGTGTTGAGCCATGAAGCAACTTTCAAACTACTCATAATCATGTGGGAAGTTAACATAAAATATTTCCCAATGGTTTGCACTCTGCACTTTGGTGGAAAATTGAGATGTATACTACCTCAATGTCAGAACATATTATGCACTGAGAAAGTAACTTTTTTGTCTTGATGAACAGAGGCATGAAACAACTTTCAACCTACTCATACTCATGTGGGAAGTTAACCAAAGGTGTTTCCATGAGGTTTCCAGTAAGTGCTTTGGAGTAAAATTGAAATGTATACTATTTGATTTGTCTTTGTATTGTAGGCACTGAGATAACAACTTATTTGTTTTCATGTGTAGAGCCATGAACCAACTTTCAAACTACTCATAATCATGTGGGAAGTTAACCTAAGGTGTTTCCATTAGGTTTGCAGTAAGTACTTTAGTGTAAAATTGAAATGTATACTATTTGTATTGTAAAAGCATTGAATGCACTGAGAAAACAACTGTTTTGTCTTGATGTGCAGAGCCATAATACAACTTTCAAACAACTCAGAAACATGTGGGAAGTTAACCTAAGGTGTTTCCATTAGGTTTGCATTATGTACTTTGGAGTAAAATTGAAATGTATTCTTTTTGTATTGTCTTAGCATTGTATGCACTCAGATAATACCATTTTTGTTTTCGTGTGTAGATCCATTAACCAACTTTCAAACTACTCCTAATCATCTGGGAAGTTAACCTAAGGTGTTTCCATTAGGTTTGCAGTAAGTACTTTGGTATAAAATTGCACTGTATACTATTTGTATTATCTAACCATTGTATGCCCTGAGTTAACAACATTTTTGTGTTGATGTGTAGAGCCATGTAGCAACTTTCAAACTACTCATAATCATGTGGGAAGTTAACTTATAATGTTTCCCAATGGTTTGCACTTTGCACTTTGGTGGAAAATTGAGATGTATACTAACTTAATGTCAGAACATATTATGCACTGAGAAAGTAACTTTTCTGTCTTGATGAACAGAGGCATGAAACAACTTTCAGCCTACTCATACTCATGTGGGAAGTTAACCAACGGTGTTTCCATTAGGTTTGCAGTAAGTGCTTTGGAGTAAAATTGAAATGTATACCTTTTGTATTGTCTTAGTATTGTATGCACTGAGACAACAACTTTTTTGTTTTCATGTGTAGAGCCATGAACCAACTTTCAAACTACTCATAATGATGTGGGAAGTTAAACTAAGGTGTTTCCATTAGGTTTGCAGTAAGTAGTTCGTTGTAAACTTGAACTGTATACTATTTGTAATATCTAACCATTGTATGCCCTGAGTTAACAACATTTTTGTGTTGATGTGTAGAGCCATGGAGCAAGTTTCAAACTACTCATAATTTTGTGGGAAGTTAACTTATAATGTTTCCCAATGGTTTGCACTTTGCACTTTGGTGGAAAATTCAGATGTATACTACCTTAATGTCAGAACATATTATGCACTGAGAAAGTAACTTTTTTGTCTTGATGAACAGAGCAATGACACAACTTTCAACCTACTCATACTCATCTGGGAAGTTAACCAATGGTGTTTCCATTAGGTTTGCAGTAAGTGCTTTGGAGTAAAATTGAAATGTATACTTTCTGTATTGTCTTAGTATTGTATGCTCTGAGATAATAACTTTTTTGTTTTCATGTGCAGAGCCATGAATCAACTTTCAAACTACTCCTAATCATGTGGGAAGTTAAGCTAAGTTGTTTACATTAGGTTTGCAGTAAGTACTTTGGTGTAAACTTGAACTGTATACTATTTGCATTAACTAACCATTGTATGCCCTGAGTTAACAACATTTTTGTGTGCATGTGTAGAGCCATGAAACAACTTACAAACTACTCATTATCATGTGGGAAGTTAACTTAAAATGTTTCCCAATGGTTTGCACTTTGCACTTTGGTGGAAAATTCAGAGGTATACTACCTTAATGTCAGAGCATATTATGCACTGAGAAAGTCACTTTTTTGTCTGGATGAACAGAGGCATGAAACAACTTTCAACCTACTCATACTCATGTGGGAAGTGAAGCAAAGGTGTTTCCATTAGGTTTGCAGTAAATGCTTTGAAGTAAAATTGAAATGTACACTATTTGTATTGTCTTAGTATTGTAGGCACTGAGATAGTAACTTTTTTGTTTTCATGAGTAGAGCCATGAACCAACTTTCAAACTACTTATAATCATGTGGGAAGTTTTCTTATAATGTTTCCCAATGGTTTGCACTTGGCACTTTGGTGGAAAATTCAGAGGTATACTGCCTTAATGTCAGAGCATATTATGCACTGAGAATGTAACTTTTTTGTCTTGATGAACACAGGCATGAAACATCTTTCAACCTACTCATACTCATGTGGGAAGTTAAGCAAAAGTGTTTCCATTAGGTTTGCAGTATGTACTTTGGTGTACAATTGAAATGTATACTAGTTGTATTATCTAACCATTGTATGCCCTGAGATAACAACATTTTTGTGTTGATGTGTAGTACCATGAAGCAACTTTCAAACTACTCATAATCTTGTGGGAAGTTAACATAAAATATTTCCCAATGGTTTGCACTCTGCACTTTGGTGGAAAATTGAGATGTATACTACCTCAATGTCAGAACATATTATGCACTGAGAAAGTAACTTTTTTGTCTTGATGAACAGAGGCATGAAACAACTTTCAAACTACTCATAATCATGTGGGAAGTTGACCTAAGGTGTTTCCATTAGGTTTGCAGTAAGTACTTTGGTGTAAAATTGAAATGTATACTATTTGTATTATCTATGCATTGTATGCACTGAGTTAACAACATTTTTGTGTTGATGTGTAGAGCCATGAGACAACTTTCAAACAACTCTGAAACATGTGGGAAGTTAACTTAAAATGCATCCCAATGGTTTGCACTCTGCACTTTGGTGGAAAATTGAGATGTATACTACCTTAATGTCAGAACATAGTATGCACTGAGAAAGTAACTTTTTTGTCTTGATGAACAGAGGCATGAAACAACTTTAACCTACTCATACTCATGTGGGAAGTTAACCAAAGGTGTTTCCATTAGGTTTGCAGTAAGTGCTTTGGAGTAAAATTGAAATGTATACTATTTGTATTGTCTTAGTATTGTATGCACCGAGAAAACAACCTTTTTTGCCTTGATGTGCAGAGCCATAATACAACTTTCAAACATCTCAGAAACATGTGGGAAGTTAACTTAAAATGCATCCCAATGGTTTCCACTCTGCACTTTGGTGGAAAATTGAGATGTATACTAACTTAATGTCAGAACATAGTATGCACTGAGAAAGTAACTTTTTTGTCTTGATGAACAGAGGCATGAAACAACTTTCAACCTACTCATACTCATGTGGGAAGTTAACCAAAGGTGTTTCCATTAGGTTTGGAGTAAGTGCTTTGTAGAAAAATTGAAATGTATACTTTTTGTATTGTCTTGGTATTGTATGCAATGAGATAATAACTTTTTTGTTTTCATGTGTATAGCTATGAGCCAACTTTCAAACTACTCCTAATCATGTGGGAAGTTAACCTAAGGTGTTTCCATTAGGTTTGCAGTAAGTGCTTTGAAGTAAAATTGAAATGTACACTATTTGTATAGTCTTAGTATTGTAGGCACTGAGAAAGTAACTTTTTTGTCTTGATACACAGAGGCATGAAACAACTTTCAAACTCCTCATGCTCATGTGGGAAGTTAACCAAAGGTGTTTCCATTAGGTTTGGAGTAAGTGCTTTGTAGAAAAATTGAAATGTATACTTTTTTTATTGTCTTAGCATTGTATGCACTGAGATAATAACTTTTTTGTTTTCATGTGTAGAGCCATGAACCAACTTTCAAACTACTCCTAATCATGTGGGAAGTTAACCTAAGGTGTTTCCATTAGGTTTGCAGTAAGTACATTGGTGTAAACTTGAACTGTATACTATTTGTTTTGTAAAAGCATTGTATGCACCGAGAAACAACTTTTTTGCCTTGATGTGCAGAGCCATAATACAACTTTCAAACAAATAAGAAACATGTGGGAAGTAAACCTAAGGTGTTTCCATTAGCTTTGCAGTAAGTACTTTGGTGTAAAATTGAAATGTATACTATTTGTATTATCTATGCATTGTATGCACTGAGTTAACAACATTTTTCTGTTCATGTGTAGAGCCATGAGACAACTTTCAAACAACTCAGAAACATGTGGGAAGTTAACTTAAAATGCATCCCAATGGTTTGCACTCTGCACTTTGGTGGAAAATTGAGATCTATACTAACTTAATGTCAGAACATAGTATGCACTGAGAAAGTAACTTTTTTCTCTTGATGAACAGAGGCATGAAACAACTTTCAACCTACTCATACTCATGTGCGAAGTTAACCAAAGGTGATTCCATTAGGTTTGGAGTAAGTGCTGTGGAGAAAAATTGAAATGTATACTTTTTGTATTGTCTTAGTATTGTATGCACTGAGATAATAACTTTTTTGTTTTCATGTGTAGAGCCATGAACCAACTTTCAAACTACTCCTAATCATGTGGGAAGTTAACCTAAGGTGTTTCCATTAGGTTTGCAGTAAGTAGATTGGTGTAAACTTGAACTGTATACTATTTGTATTATCTAACCATTGTATGCCCTGAGTTAACAACATTTTTGTGTTGATGTGTAGAGCCATAAAGCAACTTTCAAACTACTCATAATCATGTGGGAAGTTAACTTAAAATGTTTCCCAATGGTTTGCACTCTGCACTTTGGTGGAAAATTCAGAGGTATACTACCTTAATGTCAGAGCATATTATGCACTGAGGAAGTAACTTTTTTGTCTTGATGAACAGAGGCATGAAACAACTTTCAACCTACTCATACTCATGTGGGAAGTTAAGCAAACTTGTTTCCATTAGGTTTGCAGTAAGTGCTTTGAAGTAAAATTGAAATGTACACTATTTGTATTGTCTTAGTATTGTAGGCACTGAGAAAGTAACTTTTTTGCCTTGATACACAGAGGCATGAAACAACTTTCAAACTACTCATACTCATGTGGGAAGTTAACCAAAGGTGTTTCCATTAGGTTTGGAGTAAGTGCTTTGTAGAAAAATTGAAATGTATACTTTTTGTATTGTCTTAGTATTGTATGCAATGAGATAATAACTTTTTTGTTTTCATGTGTATAGCCATGAACCAACTTTCAAACTACTCCTAATCATGTGGGAAGTAAACCTAAGGTGTTTCCATTAGGTTTGCAGTAAGTACTTTGGTGTAAACTTGAACTGTATACTATTTGTATTATCTAACCATTGTATGCCCTGAGTTAACAACATTTTTGTGTGCATTTGTAGAGCCATGAAACAACTTACAAACTACTCATAATCATGTGGGAAGTTAACTTATAATGTTTCCCAATGGTTTGCACTTTGCACTTTGGTGGAAAATTCAGAGGTATACTACCTTCATGTCAGATCATATTATGCACTGAGAAAGTAACTTTTTTGTCTTCATGAACAGAGGCATGAAACAACTTTCAACCTACTCATACTCAAGTGGGAAGTTAACCAAAGGTGATTCCATTAGGTTTGGAGTAAGTGCTTTGGAGAAAAATTGAAATGTATACTTTTTGTATTGTCTTAGTATTGTATGCACTGAGATAATAACTTTTTTGTTTTCATGTGTAGAGCCATGAACCAACTTTCAAACTACTCCTAATCATGTGGGAAGTTAACCTAAGGTGCTTCCATTAGGTTTGCAGTAAGTAGATTGGTGTAAACTTGACTGTATACTATTTGTATTGTAAAAGCATTGTATGCACTGAGAAAACAACTTTTTTGCCTTGATGTGCAGAGCCATAATACAACTTTCAAACAACTCAGAAACATGTGGGAAGTAATCCTAAGGTGTTTCCATTAGGTTTGCAGTAAGTACTTTGGTGTAAAATTGAAATGTATACTATTTGTATTATCTATGCATTGTATGCACTGAGTTAACAACATTTTTGTGTTGATGTGTAGAGCCATGAGACAACTTTCAAACAACTCAGAAGCATGTGGGAAGTTAATTTAAAATGCATCCCAATGGTTTGCACTCTGCACTTTGGTGGAAAATTGAGATGTATACTACCTTAATGTCAGAACATAGTATGCACTGAGAAAGTAACTTTTTTGTCTTGATGAACAGAGGCATGAAACAACTTTAACCTACTCATACTCATGTGGGAAGTTAACCAAAGGTGTTTCCATTAGGTTTGCAGTAAGTGCTTTGGAGTAAAATTGAAATGTATACTATTTGTATTGTCATAGTATTGTATGCACTGAGATAACAACTTTTTTGTTTTCATGAGTAGAGCCATGAACCAACTTTCAAACTACTCATAATCATGTGGGAAGTTAACTTATAATGTTTCCCAATGGTATGCACTTTGCACTTTGGTGGAAAATTCAGAGGTATTCTACCTTAATGTCAGAGCATATTATGCACTGAGAAAGTAACTTTTTTGTCTTCGTGAACAGAGGCATGAAACAACTTTCAACCTACTCATACTCATGTGGGAAGTTAACCAAAGGTGATTCCATTAGGTTTGGAGTAAGTGCTTTGGAGAAAAATTGAAATGTATACTTTTTGTATTGTCTTAGTATTGTATGCACTGAGATAATAACTTTTTTGTTTTCATGTGTAGAGCCATGAACCAACTTTCAAACTACTCCTAATCATGTGGGAAGTTAAGCTAAGGTGTTTCCGTTAGGTTTGCAGTAAGTAGATTGGTGTAAACTTGAACTGTATCCTATTTGTATTGTAAAAGCATTGTATGCACCGAGAAAACAACTTTTTTGCCTTGATGTGCAGAGCCATAATACAACTTTCAAACAACTCAGAAACATGTGGGAAGTAAACCTAAGGTGTTTCCATTAGGTTTGCAGTAAGTACTTTGGTGTAAAATTGAAATGTATACTATTTGTATTATCTATGCATTGTATGCACTGAGTTAACAACATTTTTGTGTTGATGTGTAGAGCCATGAGACAACTTTCAAACAACTCAGAAACATGTGGGAAGTTAACTTAAAATGCATCCCAATGGTTTGCACTCTGCACTTTGGTGGAAAATTGAGATGTATACTACCTTAATGTCAGAACAGGGTATGCACTGAGAAAGTAACTTTTTTGTCTTGATGAACAGAGGCATGAAACAAATTTAACCTACTCATACTCATGTGGGAAATTAACCAAAGGTGTTTCCATTAGGTTTGCAGTAAGTGCTTTGGAGTAAAATAGAAATGTACACTATTTGTATTGTCTTAGTATTGTAGGCACTGAGATAGCAACTTTTTTGTTTTCATGTGTAGAGCCATGAACCAACTTTCAAACTACTCCTAATCATGTGGGAAGTTAACCTAAGGTGTTTCCATTAGGTTTGCAGTAAGTAGATTGGTGTAAACTTGAACTGTATACTATTTGTTTTGTAAAAGCATTGTATGCACCGAGAAAACAACTTTTTTGCCTTGATGTGCAGAGCCATAATACAACTTTCAAACAAATAAGAAACATGTGGGAAGTAAACCTAAGGTGTTTCCATTAGCTTTGCAGTAAGTACTTTGGTGTAAAATTGAAATGTATACTATTTGTATTATCTATGCATTGTATGCACTGAGTTAACAACATTTTTCTGTTGATGTGTAGAGCCATGAGACAACTTTCAAACAACTCAGAAACATGTGGGAAGTTAACTTAAAATGCATCCCAATGGTTTGCACTCTGCACTTTGGTGGAAAATTGAGATGTATACTACCTTAATGTCAGAACAGGGTATGCACTGAGATAGTAACTTTTTTGTCTTGATGAACAGAGGCATGAAACAAATTTAACCTACTCATACTCATGTGGGAAGTTAACCAAAGGTGTTTCCATTAGGTTTGGTGTAAGTGCTTTGTGGAAAAATTGAAATGTATACTTTTTGTATTGTCTTAGTATTGTATGCAATGAGATAATAACTTTTTTGTTTTCATGTGTATAGCCATGAACCAACTTTCAAACTACTCCTAATCATGTGGGAAGTTAACCTAAGGTGTTTCCATTAGGTTTGCAGTAAGTACTTTGGTGTAAACTTGAACTGTATACTATTTGTATTATCTAACCATTGTATGCCCTGAGTAAGCAACATTTTTGTGTGCATTTGTAGAGCCATGAAACAACTTACAAACTACTCATAATCATGTGGGAAGTTAACTTATAATGTTTCCCAATGGTTTGCACTTTGCACTTTGGTGGAAAATTCAGAGGTATACTACCTTAATGTCAGATCATATTATGCACTGAGAAAGTAACTTTTTTGTCTTCATGAACAGAGGCATGAAACAACTTTCAACCTACTCATACTCATGTGGGAAGTTAACCAAAGGTGATTCCATTAGGTTTGCAGTAAGTAGATTGGTGTAAACTTGAACTGTATACTATTTGTATTGTAAAAGCATTGTATGCACCAAGAAAACAAATTTTTTGCCTTGATGTGCAGAGTCATAATACAACTTTCAAACAACTCAGAAACATGTGGGAAGTAAACCTAAGGTGTTTCCATTAGGGTTGCAGTAAGTACTTTGGTGTAAACTTGAACTGTATACTATTTGTATTATCTAACCATTGTATGCCCTGAGTTAACAGCATTTTTGTGTGCATGTGTAGAGCCATGAAACAACTTACAAACTACTCATAATCATGTGGGAAGCTAACTTAAAATGTTTCCCAATGGTTTGCACTCTGCACTTTGGTGGAAAATTCAGATGTATACTACCTTAATGTCAGAACATCGTATGCACTGAGAAAGTAACTTTTTTGTCTTGATGAACAGAGACATGAAACAACTTTAACCAACTCATACTCATGTGGGAAGTTAAACAAAGGTGTTTCCATTAGGTTTGCAGTAAGTGCTTTGGAGTAAAATTGAAATGTATACTATTTGATTGTCTTAGTATTGCATGCACTGAGATAACAACTTTTTTGTTTTCATGTGCAGAGCCATGAATCAACTTTCAAACTACCCCTAATCATGTGGGAAGTTAAGCTAAGCTGTTTACATTAGGTTTGCAGTAAGTACTTTGTTGTAAACTTGAACTGTATACTATTTGTTTTATGTAACCATTGTATGCCCTGAGTTAACAGCATTTTTGTGTGCATGTGTAGAGCCATGAAACAACTTACAAACTACTCATAATCATGTGGGAAGTTAACTTAAAATGTTTCCCAATGGTTTGCACTCTGCACTTTGGTGGAAAATTGAGATGTATACTACCTTAATGTGAGAACATCGAATCAACTGAGAAAGTAACTTTTTTGTCTTGATGAACAGAGGCATGAAACAACTTTAACCTACTCATACTCATGTGGGAAGTTAAAGAAAGATGTTTCCATTAGGTTTGCAGTAAGCGCTTTGGACTAAAATTGAAATGTATACTATTTGTATTGTCTTAGTATTGTATGCACTGAGATAACAACTTTTTTGTTTTCATGTGTAGAGCCATGAACCAACATTCAAACTACTCATAATCATGTGGGAAGTTAACCTAAGGTGTTTCCATTAGGTTTGCAGTAAGTACTTTAGTGTAAAATCGAAATGTATACTATTTGCATTGTAAAAGCATTGTAGGCACTGAGAAAACAACTCTTTTGTCTTGATGTGCAGAGCCATAATACAACTTTCAAACAACTCAGAAACATGTGGGAAGTTAACCTAAGGTGTTTCCATTGGGTTTGCAGTATGTACTTTGGTGTAAAATTGAAATATATACTATTTGTATTATCTAAGCATTGTATGCACTGAGATAACAACTTCTTTGTGTTTATGTGTGGAGCCATGAAAAAACTTTCAAACTACTCATAATCATGTGGGAAGTTACCCTGAGGTGTTTCCATTAGGTTTGCAGTATGTACTTTGGTGTAAAATTGAAATGTATACTATTTGTACTATCTAAGCATTGTACGGACTGAGATAACAACTTTTTTGTGTTGATGTGTGGAGCCATGAAAAAACTTTCAAATTACACATAATCATTTGGGAAGTTAACATAAGGTGTTTCCATTAGGTTTGCAGTAAGTACTTTGGTGTAAAATTGAAATGCATACTATTTGTATTATCTGACCTCTGTATGCCCTGAGTGAACAACATTTTTGTGTTCATGCGTAGAGCAATGATGCAACTTTCAAACTACTCATATTCATGTGGGAAGTAAACTTAAAATGTTTCCCCATGGTTTGCACTCTGCACTTTGTGGAAAATTGAGATGTATACTAATTTAATGTCAAAACATCGTATGCACTGAGAAAGTAACTTTTTTGTCTTGATGAACAGAGGCATGAAACAACTTTCAACCTACTCATACTCATGTGGGAAGTTAACCAAAGGTGTTTCCATTAGGTTTGCAGTAAGTGCTTTGGAGTAAAATTGAAATGTATACTATTTTTATTTCCTAACCATTGTATGCCCTGAGTTAACAGCATTTTTGTGTGCATGTGTAGAGCCATGAAACAACTTACAAACTACTCATAATCATGTGGGAAGTTAACTTAAAATGTTTCCCAATGGTTTGCACTCTGCACTTTGGTGGAAAATTGAGATGTATACTACCTTAATGTCAGAACATAGTATGCACTGAGAAAGTAACTTTTTTGTCTTGATGAACAGAGGCATGAAACAACTTTAACCTACTCATACTCATGTGGGAAATTAACCAAAGGTGTTTCCATTAGGTTTGCAGTAAGTGCTTTGGAGTAAAATTGAAATGTATACTATTTGTATTTTCTTAGTATTGTATGCACTGAGATAACAACTTTTTTGTTTTCATGTGTAGAGCCATGAACCAACTTTCAAACTACTCCTAATCATGTGGGAAGTTAACCTAAGGTGTTTCCATTAGGTTTGCAGTAGGTACTTTGTTGTAAACTTGAACTGTATACTATTTGTATTATCTAACCATTCTATGCCCTGAGTTAACAACATTTTTGTGTTCATGTGTAGAGCCATGGAGCAAGTTTCAAACTACTCATAATCATGTGGGAAGTTAACTTATAATGTTTCCCAATGGTTTGCACTTTGCACTTTGGTGGAAAATTCAGATGTATACCAACTTAATGTCAGAACATATTATGCACTGAGAAAGTAACTTTTTTGTCTTGATGAACAGAGGCATGAAACAACTTTCAACCTACTCATACTCATGTGGGAAGTTAACCAACGGTGTTTCCATTAGGTTTGCTGTAAGTGCTTTGGAGTAAAATTGAAATGTATACTTTCTGTATTGTCTTAGTATTGTATGCACTGAGATAATAACTTTTTTGTTTTCATGTGCAGAGCCATGAATCAACTTTCAAACTACTCCTAATCATGTGGGAAGTTAAGCTAAGGTGTTTACATTAGGTTTGCAGTAAGTACTTTGTTGTAAACTTGAACTGTATACTATTTGTATTATCTAACCATTGTATGCCCTGAGATAACAGCATTTTTGTGTGCATGTGTAGAGCCATGAAACAACTTACAAACTACTCATAATCATGTGGGAAGTTAACGTAAAATGTTTCCCAATGGTTTGCACTCTGCACTTTGGTGGAAAATTGAGATGTATACTACCTTAATGTCAGAACATAGTATTCACTGAGAAAGTAACTTTTTTGTCTTGATGAAAAGAGGCATGAAACAACTTTAACCTACTCATACTCATGTGGGAAATTAACCAAAGGTGTTTCCATTAGGTTTGCAGTAAGTGCTTTGGAGTAAAATTGAAATGTATACTATTTGTATTTTCTTAGTATTGTATGCACTGAGATAACAACTTTTTTGTTTTCATGTGTAGAGCCATGAACCAACTTTCAAACTACTCCTAATCATGTGGGAAGTTAACCTAAGGTGTTTCCATTAGGTTTGCAGTAAGTACTTTGTTGTAAACTTGAACTGTATACTATTTGTATTATCTAACGATTCTATGCCCTGAGTTAACAACATTTTTGTGTTCATGTGTAGAGCCATGGAGCAAGTTTCAAACTACTCATAATCATGTGGGAAGTTAACTTATAATGTTTCCCAATGGTTTGCACTTTGCACTTTGGTGGAAAATTCAGATGTATACTAACTTAATGTCAGAACATATTGTGCACTGAGAAAGTAACTTTTTTGTCTTGATGAACAGAGGCATGAAACAACTTTCAACCTACTCATACTCATGTGGGAAGTTAACCAACGGTGTTTCCATTAGGTTTGCTGTAAGTGCTTTGGAGTAAAATTGAAATGTATACTTTCTGTATTGTCTTAGTATTGTATGCACTGAGATAATAACTTTTTTGTTTTCATGTGCAGAGCCATGAATCAACTTTCAAACTACTCCTAATCATGTGGGAAGTTAAGCTAAGGTGTTTACATTAGGTTTGCAGTAAGTACTTTGTTGTAAACTTGAACTGTATACTATTTGTATTATCTAACCATTGTATGCCCTGAGTTAACAGCATTTTTGTGTGCATGTGTAGAGCCATGAAACAACTTACAAACTACTCATAATCATGTGGGAAGTTAAATTAAAATGTTTCCCAATGGTTTGCACTCTGCACTTTGGTGGAAAATTGAGATGTATACTAACTTATTGTCAGAACATAGCATGCACTGAGAAAATAATTTTTTTGTCTTGATGAACAGAGGCATGAAACAACTTTCAACCTACTCATACTCATGTGGGAAGTTTACCTAAGGTGTTTCCATTAGGTTTGCAGTATGTTCTTTGGTGTAAAATTGAAATGTATACTATTTGTATTATCTAAGCATTGTATGCACTGAGATAACAACTTTTTTGTGTTGATGTGTGGAGCCATGAAAAAACTTTCAAACTACTCATAATCATGTGGGAAGTTAACCTGAGGTGTTTCCATTAGGTTTGCAGTAAGTACTTTGGTGTAAAATTGAAATGCATACTATTTGTATTATCTGACCTCTGTATGCCCTGAGTGAACAACATTTTTGTGTTCATGCGTAGAGTCATGATGCAACTTTCAAACTACTCATATTCATGTGGGAAGTTAACTTAAAATGTTTCCCCATGGTTTGCACTCTGCACTTTGTGGAAAATTGAGATGTATACTAATTTAATGTCAAAACATCGTATGTACTGAGAAAGTAACTTTTTTGTCTTGATGAACAGAGGCATGAAACAACTTTCAACCTACTCATACTCATGTGGGAAGTTAACCAAAGGTGTTTCCATTAGGTTTGCAGTAAGTGCTTTGGAGTAAAATTGAAATGTATACTATTTGTATTACCTAACCATTGTATGCCCTGAGTTAACAGCATTTTTGTGTGCATGTGTAGAGCCATGAAACAACTTACAAACTACTCATAATCATGTGGGAAGTTAACTTAAAATGTTTCCCAATGGTTTGCACTCTGCACTTTGGTGGAAAATTGAGATGTATACTACCTTAATGTCAGAACATAGTATGCACTGAGAAAGTAACTTTTTTGTCTTGATGAACAGAGGCATGAAACAACTTTAACCTACTCATACTCATGTGGGAAATTAACCAAAGGTGTTTCCATTAGGTTTGCAGTAAGTGCTTTGGAGTAAAATTGAAATGTATACTATTTGTATTTTCTTAGTATTGTATGCACTGAGATAACAACTTTTTTGTTTTCATGTGTAGAGCCATGAACCAACTTTCAAACTACTCCTAATCATGTGGGAAGTTAACCTAAGGTGTTTCCATTAGGTTTGCAGTAAGTACTTTGTTGTAAACTTGAACTGTATACTATTTGTATTATCTAACCATTCTATGCCCTGAGTTAACAACATTTTTGTGTTCATGTGTAGAGCCATGGAGCAAGTTTCAAACTACTCATAATCATGTGGGAAGTTAACTTATAATGTTTCCCAATGGTTTGCACCTTGCACTTTGGTGGAAAATTCAGATGTATACTAACTTAATGTCAGAATATATTATGCACTGAGAAAGTAACTTTTTTGTCTTGATGAACAGAGGCATGAAACAACTTTCAACCTACTCATACTCATGTGGGAAGTTAACCAACGGTGTTTCCATTAGGTTTGCTGTAAGTGCTTTGGAGTAAAATTGAAATGTATACTTTCTGTATTGTCTTAGTATTGTATGCACTGAGATAATAACTTCTTTGTTTTCATGTGTAGAGCCATGAACCAACTTTCAAACTACTCCTAATCATGTGGGAAGTTAACCTAAGGTGTTTCCATTAGGTTTGCAGTAAGTACTTTGTTGTAAACTTGAACTGTATACTATTTGTATTATCTAACCATTGTATGCCCTGAGTTAACAGCATTTTTGTGTGCATGTGTAGAGCCATGAAACAACTTACAAACTACTCATAATCATGTGGGAAGTTAAATTAAAATGTTTCCCAATGGTTTGCACTCTGCACTTTGGTGGAAAATTGAGATGTATACTACCTTAATGTCAGAACATAGTATGCACTGAGAAAGTAACTTTATTGTCTTGATGAACAGAGGCATGAAACAACTTTAACCTACTCATACTCATGTGGGAAATTAACCAAAGGTGTTTCCATTAGGTTTGCAGTATGTACTTTGGTGTAAAATTGAAATGTATACTATTTGTATTATCTAAGCATTGTATGCACTGAGATAACAACTTTTTTGTGTTGATGTGTGGAGCCATGAAGCAACGTTCAAACTACTCATAATCATGTGGGAAGTTACCTTAAAATGTTTCCCAATGGTTTTCACTCTGCACTTTGGTGGAAAATTCAGATGTATACTAACTTAATGTCAGAACATATTATGCACTGAGAAAGTAACTTTTTTGTCTTGATGAACAGAGGCATGAAACAACTTTAACCTACTCATACTCATGTGGGAAGTTAAACAAAGGTGTTTCCATTAGGTTTGCAGTAAGTGCTTTGGAGTAAAATTGAAATGTATACTGTTTATATTGTAAAAGCATTGTATGGACTGAGAAAACAACTCATTTGTCTTGATGTGCAGAGCCATAATACAACTTTCAAACAACTCAGAAACATGTGGGAAGTTAACCTAAGGTGTTTCCATTGGGTTTGCAGTATGTACTTTGGTGTAAAATTGAAATGTATACTATTTGTACTATCTAAGCATTGTACGGACTGAGATAACAACTTTTTTGTGTTGATGTGTGGAGCCATGAAAAAACTTTCAAATTACTCATAATCATTTGGGAAGTTAACCAAAGGTGTTTCCATTAGGTTTGCAGTAAGTGCTTTGGAGTAAAATTGAAATGTATACTATTTGTATTGTCTTAGTATTGTATGCACTGAGATAACAACATTTTTCTGTTGATGTGTAGAGCCATGGAGCAAGTTTCAAACTACTCATAATCATGTGGGAAGTTAACTTATAATGTTTCCCAATGGTTTGCACTCTGCACTTTGGTGGAAAATTCAGATGTATACTAACTTAATGTCAGAACATAGTATGCACTGAGAAAGTAACTTTTTTATCTTGATGAACAGAGGCATGAAACAACTTTAACCTACTCATACTCATGTGGGAAGTTAAACAAAGGTGTTTTCATTAGGTTTGCAGTAAGTGCTTTGGAGTAAAATTGAAATGTATACTATTTGTATTACCTTAGTATTGTATGCACTGAGATAACAACTTTTTTGTTTTCATGTGTAGAGCCATGAACCAACATTCAAACTACTCATAATCATGTGGGAAGTTAACCTAAGGTGTTTCCATTAGGTTTGCAGTAAGTACTTTAGTGTAAAATTGAAATGTATACTATTTGTATTGTAAAAGCATTGTATGCACTGAGAAAACAACTCTTTTGTCTTGATGTGCAGAGCAATAATACAACTTTCAAACAACTCAGAAACATGTGGGAAGTTAACCTAAGGTGTTTCCATTGGGTTTGCAGTATGTACTTTGGTGTAAAATTGAAATATATACTATTTGTATTATCTAAGCATTGTATGCTCTGAGATAACAACTTTTTTGTGTTTATGTGTGGAGCCATGAAAAAACTTTCAAACTACTCATAATCATGTGGGAAGTTAACCTAAGGTTTGCAGTATGTACTTTGGTGTAAAATTGAAATGTATACTATTTGTACCATCTAAGCATTGCATGCACTGAGATAACAACTTTTTTGTGTTGATGTGTGGAGCCATGAAAAAACTTTCAAATTACTCATAATCATTTGGGAAGTTGACATAAGGTGTTTCCATTAGGTTTGCAGTAAGTACTTTGGTGTAAAATTGAAATGTATACTATTTGTATTATCTGAACTTTGTATGCCCTGAGTGAACAACATTTTTGTGTTCATGTGTAGAGCCATGATGCAACTTTCAAACTACTCATATTCATGTGGGAAGTTAACTTAAAATGTTTCCCAATGGTATGCACTTTGCACTTTGGTGGAAAATTCAGAGGTATTCTACCTTAATGTCAGAGCATATTATGCACTGAGAAAGTAACTTTTTTGTCTTCGTGAACAGAGGCATGAAACAACTTTCAACCTACTCATACTCATGTGGGAAGTTAACCAAAGGTGATTCCATTAGGTTTGGAGTAAGTGCTTTGGAGAAAAATTGAAATGTATACTTTTTGTATTGTCTTAGTATTGTATGCACTGAGATAATAACTTTTTTGTTTTCATGTGTAGAGCCATGAACCAACTTTCAAACTACTCCTAATCATGTGGGAAGTTAAGCTAAGGTGTTTCCGTTAGGTTTGCAGTAAGTAGATTGGTGTAAACTTGAACTGTATCCTATTTGTATTGTAAAAGCATTGTATGCACCGAGAAAACAACTTTTTTGCCTTGATGTGCAGAGCCATAATACAACTTTCAAACAACTCAGAAACATGTGGGAAGTAAACCTAAGGTGTTTCCATTAGGTTTGCAGTAAGTACTTTGGTGTAAAATTGAAATGTATACTATTTGTATTATCTATGCATTGTATGCACTGAGTTAACAACATTTTTGTGTTGATGTGTAGAGCCATGAGACAACTTTCAAACAACTCAGAAACATGTGGGAAGTTAACTTAAAATGCATCCCAATGGTTTGCACTCTGCACTTTGGTGGAAAATTGAGATGTATACTACCTTAATGTCAGAACAGGGTATGCACTGAGAAAGTAACTTTTTTGTCTTGATGAACAGAGGCATGAAACAAATTTAACCTACTCATACTCATGTGGGAAATTAACCAAAGGTGTTTCCATTAGGTTTGCAGTAAGTGCTTTGGAGTAAAATAGAAATGTACACTATTTGTATTGTCTTAGTATTGTAGGCACTGAGATAGCAACTTTTTTGTTTTCATGTGTAGAGCCATGAACCAACTTTCAAACTACTCCTAATCATGTGGGAAGTTAACCTAAGGTGTTTCCATTAGGTTTGCAGTAAGTAGATTGGTGTAAACTTGAACTGTATACTATTTGTTTTGTAAAAGCATTGTATGCACCGAGAAAACAACTTTTTTGCCTTGATGTGCAGAGCCATAATACAACTTTCAAACAAATAAGAAACATGTGGGAAGTAAACCTAAGGTGTTTCCATTAGCTTTGCAGTAAGTACTTTGGTGTAAAATTGAAATGTATACTATTTGTATTATCTATGCATTGTATGCACTGAGTTAACAACATTTTTCTGTTGATGTGTAGAGCCATGAGACAACTTTCAAACAACTCAGAAACATGTGGGAAGTTAACTTAAAATGCATCCCAATGGTTTGCACTCTGCACTTTGGTGGAAAATTGAGATGTATACTACCTTAATGTCAGAACAGGGTATGCACTGAGATAGTAACTTTTTTGTCTTGATGAACAGAGGCATGAAACAAATTTAACCTACTCATACTCATGTGGGAAGTTAACCAAAGGTGTTTCCATTAGGTTTGGTGTAAGTGCTTTGTGGAAAAATTGAAATGTATACTTTTTGTATTGTCTTAGTATTGTATGCAATGAGATAATAACTTTTTTGTTTTCATGTGTATAGCCATGAACCAACTTTCAAACTACTCCTAATCATGTGGGAAGTTAACCTAAGGTGTTTCCATTAGGTTTGCAGTAAGTACTTTGGTGTAAACTTGAACTGTATACTATTTGTATTATCTAACCATTGTATGCCCTGAGTAAGCAACATTTTTGTGTGCATTTGTAGAGCCATGAAACAACTTACAAACTACTCATAATCATGTGGGAAGTTAACTTATAATGTTTCCCAATGGTTTGCACTTTGCACTTTGGTGGAAAATTCAGAGGTATACTACCTTAATGTCAGATCATATTATGCACTGAGAAAGTAACTTTTTTGTCTTCATGAACAGAGGCATGAAACAACTTTCAACCTACTCATACTCATGTGGGAAGTTAACCAAAGGTGATTCCATTAGGTTTGCAGTAAGTAGATTGGTGTAAACTTGAACTGTATACTATTTGTATTGTAAAAGCATTGTATGCACCAAGAAAACAAATTTTTTGCCTTGATGTGCAGAGTCATAATACAACTTTCAAACAACTCAGAAACATGTGGGAAGTAAACCTAAGGTGTTTCCATTAGGGTTGCAGTAAGTACTTTGGTGTAAAATTGAAATGTATACTATTTGTATTATCTATGCATTGTATGCACTGAGTTTAAAACATTTTTGTGTTGATGTGTAGAGCCATGAGACAACTTTCAAACAACTCAGAAACATGTGGGAAGTTAACTTAAAATGCATCCCAATGGTTTGCACTCTGCACTTTGGTGGAAAATTGAGATGTATACTACCTTAATGTCAGAACATAGTATGCACTGAGAAAGTAACTTTTTTGTCTTGATGAACAGAGGCATGAAACAACTTTAACCTACTCATACTCATGTGGGAAGTTAACCAAAGGTGTTTCCATTAGGTTTGCAGTAAGTGCTTTGGAGTAAAATTGAAATGTATACTATTTGTATTGTCTTAGTATTGTATGCACTGAGATAACAACTTTTTTGTTTTCATGTGTAGAGCCATGAACCAACTTTCAAACTACTCATAATCATGTGGGAAGTTAACCTAAGGTGTTTCCTTTAGGTTTGCAGTAAGTACTTTAGTGTAAAATTGAAATGTATACTCCTTGTATTGTAAAAGCACTGTATGCACTGAGAAAACAACTTTTTTGTCTTGATGTGCAGAGCCATAATACAACTTTCAAACAACTCAGAAACATGTGGGAAGTTAACCTAAGGTGTTTCCATTAGGTTTGCAGTATGTACTTTGGTGTAAAATTGAAATGTATACTATTTGTACTATCTAAGCATTGTATGGACTGAGATAACACTTTTTTGTGTTGATGTGTGGAGCCATGAAAAAAGTTTCAAATTACTCATAATCATTTGGGAAATTAACATAAGGTGTTTCCATTAGGTTTGCAGTAAGTACTTTGGTGTAAAATTGAAATGTATACTATTTGTATTATCTAACCATTGTATGCCCTGAGTGAACAACATTTTTGTGTTGATGTGCAGAGCCATGAAGCAACTTTCAAGCTACTCATAATGATGTGAGAAGTTAACTTAAAATGTTTCCCAATGGTTTGCACTCTGCACTTTGTAGGAAAATTGACATGTACACTAACTTAATGTCAGAACATCGTACGCACTGAGAAAGTAACTTTTTTGTCTTGATGAACAGAGGCATGAAACAACATTCAACCTACTCATACTCATGTGGGAAGTTAACCAAAGGTGTTTCCATTAGGTTTGCAGTAAGTGCTTTGGAGTAAAATTGAAATGTATACTATTTGTATTGTCTTAGTATTGTATGCAATGAGATAATAACTTCTTTGTTTTCATGTGTAGAGCCATGAACCAACTTTCAAACTACTCCTAATCATCTGGGAAGTTAACCTAAGGTGTTTCCATTAGGTTTGCAGTAAGTACTTTGGTGTAAACTTGAACTGTATACTATTTGTATTATCTAACCATTGTATGCCCTGAGTTAACAACATTTTTGTGTTGATGTGTAGAGCCATGGAGCAAGTTTCAAACAACTCATAATCATGTGCGAAGTTAACTTATAATGTTTCCCAATGGTTTGCACTTTGCACTTTGGTGGAAAATTCAGATGTATACTACCTTAATGTCAGAACATATTATGCACTGAGAAAGTAACTTTTTTGTCTTGATGAACAGAGGCATGAAACAACTTTCAACCTACTCATACTCATTTGGGAAGTTAACCAACGGTGTTTCCATTAGGTTTGCAGTAAGTGCTTTGGAGTAAAATTGAAATGTATACTTTTTGTATAGTCTTAGTATTGTATGCACTGAGATAATAACTTTTTTGTTTTCATGTGCAGAGCCATGAATCAACTTTCAAACTACTCCTAATCATGTGGGAAGTTAAGCTAAGTTGTTTACATTAGGTTTGCAGTAAGTACTTTGTTGTAAACTTGAACTGTATACTATTTGTATTATCTAACCATTGTATGCCCTGAGTTAACAGCATTTTTGTGTGCATGTGTAGAGCCATGAAACAACTTACAAACTACTCATAATCATGTGGGAAGCTAACTTAAAATGTTTCCCAATGGTTTGCACTCTGCACTTTGGTGGAAAATTCAGATGTATACTACCTTAATGTCAGAACATCGTATGCACTGAGAAAGTAACTTTTTTGTCTTGATGAACAGAGACATGAAACAACTTTAACCAACTCATACTCATGTGGGAAGTTAAACAAAGGTGTTTCCATTAGGTTTGCAGTAAGTGCTTTGGAGTAAAATTGAAATGTATACTATTTGATTGTCTTAGTATTGCATGCACTGAGATAACAACTTTTTTGTTTTCATGTGCAGAGCCATGAATCAACTTTCAAACTACCCCTAATCATGTGGGAAGTTAAGCTAAGCTGTTTACATTAGGTTTGCAGTAAGTACTTTGTTGTAAACTTGAACTGTATACTATTTGTTTTATGTAACCATTGTATGCCCTGAGTTAACAGCATTTTTGTGTGCATGTGTAGAGCCATGAAACAACTTACAAACTACTCATAATCATGTGGGAAGTTAACTTAAAATGTTTCCCAATGGTTTGCACTCTGCACTTTGGTGGAAAATTGAGATGTATACTACCTTAATGTGAGAACATCGAATCAACTGAGAAAGTAACTTTTTTGTCTTGATGAACAGAGGCATGAAACAACTTTAACCTACTCATACTCATGTGGGAAGTTAAAGAAAGATGTTTCCATTAGGTTTGCAGTAAGCGCTTTGGACTAAAATTGAAATGTATACTATTTGTATTGTCTTAGTATTGTATGCACTGAGATAACAACTTTTTTGTTTTCATGTGTAGAGCCATGAACCAACATTCAAACTACTCATAATCATGTGGGAAGTTAACCTAAGGTGTTTCCATTAGGTTTGCAGTAAGTACTTTAGTGTAAAATCGAAATGTATACTATTTGCATTGTAAAAGCATTGTAGGCACTGAGAAAACAACTCTTTTGTCTTGATGTGCAGAGCCATAATACAACTTTCAAACAACTCAGAAACATGTGGGAAGTTAACCTAAGGTGTTTCCATTGGGTTTGCAGTATGTACTTTGGTGTAAAATTGAAATATATACTATTTGTATTATCTAAGCATTGTATGCACTGAGATAACAACTTCTTTGTGTTTATGTGTGGAGCCATGAAAAAACTTTCAAACTACTCATAATCATGTGGGAAGTTACCCTGAGGTGTTTCCATTAGGTTTGCAGTATGTACTTTGGTGTAAAATTGAAATGTATACTATTTGTACTATCTAAGCATTGTACGGACTGAGATAACAACTTTTTTGTGTTGATGTGTGGAGCCATGAAAAAACTTTCAAATTACACATAATCATTTGGGAAGTTAACATAAGGTGTTTCCATTAGGTTTGCAGTAAGTACTTTGGTGTAAAATTGAAATGCATACTATTTGTATTATCTGACCTCTGTATGCCCTGAGTGAACAACATTTTTGTGTTCATGCGTAGAGCAATGATGCAACTTTCAAACTACTCATATTCATGTGGGAAGTTAACTTAAAATGTTTCCCCATGGTTTGCACTCTGCACTTTGTGGAAAATTGAGATGTATACTAATTTAATGTCAAAACATCGTATGCACTGAGAAAGTAACTTTTTTGTCTTGATGAACAGAGGCATGAAACAACTTTCAACCTACTCATACTCATGTGGGAAGTTAACCAAAGGTGTTTCCATTAGGTTTGCAGTAAGTGCTTTGGAGTAAAATTGAAATGTATACTATTTTTATTTCCTAACCATTGTATGCCCTGAGTTAACAGCATTTTTGTGTGCATGTGTAGAGCCATGAAACAACTTACAAACTACTCATAATCATGTGGGAAGTTAACTTAAAATGTTTCCCAATGGTTTGCACTCTGCACTTTGGTGGAAAATTGAGATGTATACTACCTTAATGTCAGAACATAGTATGCACTGAGAAAGTAACTTTTTTGTCTTGATGAACAGAGGCATGAAACAACTTTAACCTACTCATACTCATGTGGGAAATTAACCAAAGGTGTTTCCATTAGGTTTGCAGTAAGTGCTTTGGAGTAAAATTGAAATGTATACTATTTGTATTTTCTTAGTATTGTATGCACTGAGATAACAACTTTTTTGTTTTCATGTGTAGAGCCATGAACCAACTTTCAAACTACTCCTAATCATGTGGGAAGTTAACCTAAGGTGTTTCCATTAGGTTTGCAGTAGGTACTTTGTTGTAAACTTGAACTGTATACTATTTGTATTATCTAACCATTCTATGCCCTGAGTTAACAACATTTTTGTGTTCATGTGTAGAGCCATGGAGCAAGTTTCAAACTACTCATAATCATGTGGGAAGTTAACTTATAATGTTTCCCAATGGTTTGCACTTTGCACTTTGGTGGAAAATTCAGATGTATACCAACTTAATGTCAGAACATATTATGCACTGAGAAAGTAACTTTTTTGTCTTGATGAACAGAGGCATGAAACAACTTTCAACCTACTCATACTCATGTGGGAAGTTAACCAACGGTGTTTCCATTAGGTTTGCTGTAAGTGCTTTGGAGTAAAATTGAAATGTATACTTTCTGTATTGTCTTAGTATTGTATGCACTGAGATAATAACTTTTTTGTTTTCATGTGCAGAGCCATGAATCAACTTTCAAACTACTCCTAATCATGTGGGAAGTTAAGCTAAGGTGTTTACATTAGGTTTGCAGTAAGTACTTTGTTGTAAACTTGAACTGTATACTATTTGTATTATCTAACCATTGTATGCCCTGAGATAACAGCATTTTTGTGTGCATGTGTAGAGCCATGAAACAACTTACAAACTACTCATAATCATGTGGGAAGTTAACGTAAAATGTTTCCCAATGGTTTGCACTCTGCACTTTGGTGGAA
Organism: Mobula birostris; assembly: GCF_030028105.1. NCBI lineage: Eukaryota > Metazoa > Chordata > Chondrichthyes > Myliobatiformes > Myliobatidae > Mobula > Mobula birostris. The sequence continues at coordinate 1,684,400 of NW_027274714.1, forward strand.
AATTGAGATGTATACTACCTTAATGTCAGAACATAGTATTCACTGAGAAAGTAACTTTTTTGTCTTGATGAAAAGAGGCATGAAACAACTTTAACCTACTCATACTCATGTGGGAAATTAACCAAAGGTGTTTCCATTAGGTTTGCAGTAAGTGCTTTGGAGTAAAATTGAAATGTATACTATTTGTATTTTCTTAGTATTGTATGCACTGAGATAACAACTTTTTTGTTTTCATGTGTAGAGCCATGAACCAACTTTCAAACTACTCCTAATCATGTGGGAAGTTAACCTAAGGTGTTTCCATTAGGTTTGCAGTAAGTACTTTGTTGTAAACTTGAACTGTATACTATTTGTATTATCTAACGATTCTATGCCCTGAGTTAACAACATTTTTGTGTTCATGTGTAGAGCCATGGAGCAAGTTTCAAACTACTCATAATCATGTGGGAAGTTAACTTATAATGTTTCCCAATGGTTTGCACTTTGCACTTTGGTGGAAAATTCAGATGTATACTAACTTAATGTCAGAACATATTGTGCACTGAGAAAGTAACTTTTTTGTCTTGATGAACAGAGGCATGAAACAACTTTCAACCTACTCATACTCATGTGGGAAGTTAACCAACGGTGTTTCCATTAGGTTTGCTGTAAGTGCTTTGGAGTAAAATTGAAATGTATACTTTCTGTATTGTCTTAGTATTGTATGCACTGAGATAATAACTTTTTTGTTTTCATGTGCAGAGCCATGAATCAACTTTCAAACTACTCCTAATCATGTGGGAAGTTAAGCTAAGGTGTTTACATTAGGTTTGCAGTAAGTACTTTGTTGTAAACTTGAACTGTATACTATTTGTATTATCTAACCATTGTATGCCCTGAGTTAACAGCATTTTTGTGTGCATGTGTAGAGCCATGAAACAACTTACAAACTACTCATAATCATGTGGGAAGTTAAATTAAAATGTTTCCCAATGGTTTGCACTCTGCACTTTGGTGGAAAATTGAGATGTATACTAACTTATTGTCAGAACATAGCATGCACTGAGAAAATAATTTTTTTGTCTTGATGAACAGAGGCATGAAACAACTTTCAACCTACTCATACTCATGTGGGAAGTTTACCTAAGGTGTTTCCATTAGGTTTGCAGTATGTTCTTTGGTGTAAAATTGAAATGTATACTATTTGTATTATCTAAGCATTGTATGCACTGAGATAACAACTTTTTTGTGTTGATGTGTGGAGCCATGAAAAAACTTTCAAACTACTCATAATCATGTGGGAAGTTAACCTGAGGTGTTTCCATTAGGTTTGCAGTAAGTACTTTGGTGTAAAATTGAAATGCATACTATTTGTATTATCTGACCTCTGTATGCCCTGAGTGAACAACATTTTTGTGTTCATGCGTAGAGTCATGATGCAACTTTCAAACTACTCATATTCATGTGGGAAGTTAACTTAAAATGTTTCCCCATGGTTTGCACTCTGCACTTTGTGGAAAATTGAGATGTATACTAATTTAATGTCAAAACATCGTATGTACTGAGAAAGTAACTTTTTTGTCTTGATGAACAGAGGCATGAAACAACTTTCAACCTACTCATACTCATGTGGGAAGTTAACCAAAGGTGTTTCCATTAGGTTTGCAGTAAGTGCTTTGGAGTAAAATTGAAATGTATACTATTTGTATTACCTAACCATTGTATGCCCTGAGTTAACAGCATTTTTGTGTGCATGTGTAGAGCCATGAAACAACTTACAAACTACTCATAATCATGTGGGAAGTTAACTTAAAATGTTTCCCAATGGTTTGCACTCTGCACTTTGGTGGAAAATTGAGATGTATACTACCTTAATGTCAGAACATAGTATGCACTGAGAAAGTAACTTTTTTGTCTTGATGAACAGAGGCATGAAACAACTTTAACCTACTCATACTCATGTGGGAAATTAACCAAAGGTGTTTCCATTAGGTTTGCAGTAAGTGCTTTGGAGTAAAATTGAAATGTATACTATTTGTATTTTCTTAGTATTGTATGCACTGAGATAACAACTTTTTTGTTTTCATGTGTAGAGCCATGAACCAACTTTCAAACTACTCCTAATCATGTGGGAAGTTAACCTAAGGTGTTTCCATTAGGTTTGCAGTAAGTACTTTGTTGTAAACTTGAACTGTATACTATTTGTATTATCTAACCATTCTATGCCCTGAGTTAACAACATTTTTGTGTTCATGTGTAGAGCCATGGAGCAAGTTTCAAACTACTCATAATCATGTGGGAAGTTAACTTATAATGTTTCCCAATGGTTTGCACCTTGCACTTTGGTGGAAAATTCAGATGTATACTAACTTAATGTCAGAATATATTATGCACTGAGAAAGTAACTTTTTTGTCTTGATGAACAGAGGCATGAAACAACTTTCAACCTACTCATACTCATGTGGGAAGTTAACCAACGGTGTTTCCATTAGGTTTGCTGTAAGTGCTTTGGAGTAAAATTGAAATGTATACTTTCTGTATTGTCTTAGTATTGTATGCACTGAGATAATAACTTCTTTGTTTTCATGTGTAGAGCCATGAACCAACTTTCAAACTACTCCTAATCATGTGGGAAGTTAACCTAAGGTGTTTCCATTAGGTTTGCAGTAAGTACTTTGTTGTAAACTTGAACTGTATACTATTTGTATTATCTAACCATTGTATGCCCTGAGTTAACAGCATTTTTGTGTGCATGTGTAGAGCCATGAAACAACTTACAAACTACTCATAATCATGTGGGAAGTTAAATTAAAATGTTTCCCAATGGTTTGCACTCTGCACTTTGGTGGAAAATTGAGATGTATACTACCTTAATGTCAGAACATAGTATGCACTGAGAAAGTAACTTTATTGTCTTGATGAACAGAGGCATGAAACAACTTTAACCTACTCATACTCATGTGGGAAATTAACCAAAGGTGTTTCCATTAGGTTTGCAGTATGTACTTTGGTGTAAAATTGAAATGTATACTATTTGTATTATCTAAGCATTGTATGCACTGAGATAACAACTTTTTTGTGTTGATGTGTGGAGCCATGAAGCAACGTTCAAACTACTCATAATCATGTGGGAAGTTACCTTAAAATGTTTCCCAATGGTTTTCACTCTGCACTTTGGTGGAAAATTCAGATGTATACTAACTTAATGTCAGAACATATTATGTACTGAGAAAGTAACTTTTTTGTCTTGATGAACAGAGGCATGAAACAACTTTAACCTACTCATACTCATGTGGGAAGTTAAACAAAGGTGTTTCCATTAGGTTTGCAGTAAGTGCTTTGGAGTAAAATTGAAATGTATACTGTTTATATTGTAAAAGCATTGTATGGACTGAGAAAACAACTCATTTGTCTTGATGTGCAGAGCCATAATACAACTTTCAAACAACTCAGAAACATGTGGGAAGTTAACCTAAGGTGTTTCCATTGGGTTTGCAGTATGTACTTTGGTGTAAAATTGAAATGTATACTATTTGTACTATCTAAGCATTGTACGGACTGAGATAACAACTTTTTTGTGTTGATGTGTGGAGCCATGAAAAAACTTTCAAATTACTCATAATCATTTGGGAAGTTAACCAAAGGTGTTTCCATTAGGTTTGCAGTAAGTGCTTTGGAGTAAAATTGAAATGTATACTATTTGTATTGTCTTAGTATTGTATGCACTGAGATAACAACATTTTTCTGTTGATGTGTAGAGCCATGGAGCAAGTTTCAAACTACTCATAATCATGTGGGAAGTTAACTTATAATGTTTCCCAATGGTTTGCACTCTGCACTTTGGTGGAAAATTCAGATGTATACTAACTTAATGTCAGAACATAGTATGCACTGAGAAAGTAACTTTTTTATCTTGATGAACAGAGGCATGAAACAACTTTAACCTACTCATACTCATGTGGGAAGTTAAACAAAGGTGTTTTCATTAGGTTTGCAGTAAGTGCTTTGGAGTAAAATTGAAATGTATACTATTTGTATTACCTTAGTATTGTATGCACTGAGATAACAACTTTTTTGTTTTCATGTGTAGAGCCATGAACCAACATTCAAACTACTCATAATCATGTGGGAAGTTAACCTAAGGTGTTTCCATTAGGTTTGCAGTAAGTACTTTAGTGTAAAATTGAAATGTATACTATTTGTATTGTAAAAGCATTGTATGCACTGAGAAAACAACTCTTTTGTCTTGATGTGCAGAGCAATAATACAACTTTCAAACAACTCAGAAACATGTGGGAAGTTAACCTAAGGTGTTTCCATTGGGTTTGCAGTATGTACTTTGGTGTAAAATTGAAATATATACTATTTGTATTATCTAAGCATTGTATGCTCTGAGATAACAACTTTTTTGTGTTTATGTGTGGAGCCATGAAAAAACTTTCAAACTACTCATAATCATGTGGGAAGTTAACCTAAGGTTTGCAGTATGTACTTTGGTGTAAAATTGAAATGTATACTATTTGTACCATCTAAGCATTGCATGCACTGAGATAACAACTTTTTTGTGTTGATGTGTGGAGCCATGAAAAAACTTTCAAATTACTCATAATCATTTGGGAAGTTGACATAAGGTGTTTCCATTAGGTTTGCAGTAAGTACTTTGGTGTAAAATTGAAATGTATACTATTTGTATTATCTGAACTTTGTATGCCCTGAGTGAACAACATTTTTGTGTTCATGTGTAGAGCCATGATGCAACTTTCAAACTACTCATATTCATGTGGGAAGTTAACTTAAAATGTTTCCCAATGGTTTGCACTCTGCACTTTGGTGGAAAATTGAGATGTATACTAACTTAATGTCAGAACATCGTATGCTCTGAGAAAGTAACTTTTTTGTCTTGATGAACAGAGGCATGAAACAAGTTTCAACCTACTCATACTCATGTGGGAAGTTAACCAAAGGTGTTTCCATTAGGTTTGCAGTAAGTGCTTTGGAGTAAAATTGAAATGTATACTATTTGTATTGTCTTAGTATTGTATGCAATGAGATAACAACTTTTTTGTTTTCATGTGTAGGGCCATGAACCAACTTTCAAACTACTCCTAATCATGTGGGAAGTTAACCTAAGGTGTTTCCATTAGGTTTGCAGTAAGTACTTTGGTGTAAACTTGAACTGTATACTATTTGTATTATCTAACCATTGTATGCCCTGAGTTAACAACATTTTTGTGTGCATGTGTAGAGCCATGAAACAACTTACAAACTACTCATAATCATGTGGGAAGTTAACTTAAAATGTTTCCCAATGGTTTGCACTCTGCACTTTGGTGGAAAATTGAGATGTATACTACCTTAATGTCAGAACATAGTGTGCACTGAGAAAGTAACTTTTTTGTCTTGATGGACAGAGGCATGAAACAACTTTAACCTACTCATACTCATGTGGGAAGTTAACCAAAGGTGTTTCCATTAGGTTTGCAGTAAGTGCTTTGGAGTAAAATTGAAATGTATACTATTTGCATTGTCTTAGTATTATATGCACTGAGATAACAACTTTTTTGTTTTCATGTGTAGAGCCATGACCCAACTTTCAAACTACTGATAATGATGTGGGAAGTTAACCTAAGGTGTTTCCATTAGGTTTGCAGTAAATACTTTGTTGTAAACATGAACTGTATACTATTTGTATTATCTAACCATTGTATGCCCTGAGTTAACAACATTTTTGTGTTGATGAGTAGAGCCATGGAGCAAGTTTCAAACTACTCATAATTATGTGGGAAGTTAACTTATAATGTTTCCCAATGGTTTGCACTCTGCACTTTGGTGGAAAATTCAGATGTATACTAACTTAATGTCAGAACATAGTATGCACTGAGAAAGTAACTTTTTTGTCTTGATAAACAGAGGCATGAAACAACTTTCAACTTACTCATACTCATGTGGGAAGTTAACCAACGGTGTTTCCATTAGGTTTGCAGTATGTACTTTGTTGTAAAATTGAAATGTATACTATTTGTATTATCTAAGCATTGTATGCACTGAGAAAACAACTTTTTTGTCTTGATGTGCAGAGCCATAATACAACTTTCAAACAACTCATACTCATGTGGGAAGTTAACCAAAGGTGTTTCCATTAAGTTTGCAGTAAGTGCTTTGGAGTAAAATTGAAATGTATACTATTTGTATTGTCTTAGTATTGTATGCACTGAGATAACAACTTTTTTGTTTTCATGTGTAGAGCCATCAACCAACTTTCAAACTACTCATAATGATGTGGGAAGTTAACCTAAGGTGTTTCCATTTGGTTTGCAGTAAGTACTTTGTTGTAAACTTGAACTGTATACTATTTGTATTATCTAACCATTGTATGCCCTGAGTTAACAACATTTTTGTGTTGATGTGTAGAGCCATGGAGCAAGTTTAAAACTACTCATAATCATGTGGGAAGTTAATTTGTAATGTTTCCCAATGGTTTGCACTTTGCACTTTGGTGGAAAATTCAGGTGTATACTACCTTAATGTCAGAACATATTATGCACTGAGAAAGTAACTTTTTTGTCTTGATGAACAGAGGCATGAAACAACTTTCAACCTACTCATACTCATGTGGGAAGTTAAGCAACGGTGTTTCCATTAGGTTTGCAGTAAGTGCTTTGGAGTAAAATTGAAATGTATACTTTTTGTATTGTCTTAGTATTGTATGCACTGAGATAATAACTTTTTTCTTTTCATGTGCAGAGCCATGAATCAACTTTCAAACTACTCCTAATCATGTGGGAAGTTAAGCTAAGCTGTTTACATTAGGTTTCCAGTAAGTACTCTGGTGTAAACTTGAACTGTATACTATTTGTATTATCTAACCATTGTATGCCCTGAGTTAACAACATTTTTGTGTGCATGTGTAGAGCCATGAAACAACTTACAAACTACTCATAATCATGTGGGAAGTTAACTTAAAATATTTCCCAATGGTTTGCACTCTGCACTTTGGTGGAAAATTGAGATGTATACTACCTTAATGTCAGAACATAGTATGCACTGAGAAAGTAACTTTTTTGTCTTCATGAACAGAGGCATGAAACAACATTAACCTACTCATACTCATGTGGGAAGTTAACCAAAGGTGTTTCCATTAGGTTTGCAGTAAGTGCTTTGGAGTAAAATTGAAATGTATACTATTTGCATTGTCTTAGTATTATATGCACTGAGATAACAACTTTTTTGTTTTCATGTGTAGAGCCATGACCCAACTTTCAAACTACTGATAATGATGTGGGAAGTTAACCTAAGGTGTTTCCATTAGGTTTGCAGTAAATACTTTGTTGTAAACTTGAACTGTATACTATTTGTATTATCTAACCATTGCATGCCCTGAGTTAACAACATTTTTGTGTTGATGTGTAGAGCCATGGAGCAAGTTTCAAACTACTCATAATCATGTGGGAAGTTAACTTATAATGTTTCCCAATGGTTTGCACTCTGCACTTTGGTGGAAAATTCAGATGTATACTAACTTAATGTCAGAACATAGTATGCACTGAGAAAGTACCTTTTTTGTCTTGATGAACAGAGGCATGAAACAACTTTCAACTTACTCATACTCATGTGGAAAGTTAACCTAAGATGTTTCCATTAGGTTTGCAGTATGTACTTTGTTGTAAAATTGAAATGTATACTTTTTGTATTGTCTTAGTAGTGTATGCACTGAGATAATAACTTTTTTGTTTTCATGTGCAGAGCCATGAATCAACTTTCAAACTACTCCTAATCATGTGGGAAGTTAAGCTAAGCTGTTTACATTAGGTTTGCAGTCAGTACTTTGTTGTAAACGTGAACTGTATACTATTTGTATTATCTAACCATTGTATGCCCTGAGTTAACAGCATTTTTGTGTGCATGTGTAGAGCCATGAAACAACTTACAAACTACTCATAATCATGTGGGAAGTTAACTTAAAATGTTTCCCAATGGTTTGCACTTTGCACTTTGATGGAAAATTCAGATGTATACTACCTTAATGTCAAAACATATTATGCACTGAGAAAGTAACTTTTTTGTCTTGATGAACAGAGGCATTAAAAATCTTTCAACCTACTCATACTCATGTGGAAAGTTAACCAACGGTGTTTCCATTAGGTTTGCAGTAAGTGCTTTGGAGTAAAATTGAAATGTATACTTTTTGTATTGTCTTAGTATTGTATTCACTGAGATAATAACTTTTTTGTTTTCATGTGCAGAGCCATGAATCAACTTTCAAACTACTCCTAATCATGTGGGAAGTTAAGCTAAGCTGTTTACATTAGGTTTGCAGTAAGTACGTTGTTGTAAACTTGAACTGTATACTATTTGTATTATCTAACCATTGTATGCCCTGAGTTAACAGCATTTTTGTGTGCATGTGTAGAGCCATGAAACAACTTAGAAACTACTGATAATCATGTGGGAAGTTAACTTAAAATGTTTCCCAATGGTTTGCACTCTGCACTTTGGTGGAAAATTGAGATGTATACTACCTTAATGTCAGAACATCGAATGAACTGAGAAAGTAACTTTTTTGTCTTGATGAACAGAGGCATGAAACAACTTTAACCTACTCATACTCATGTGGGAAGTTAAACAAAGGTGTTTCCATTAGGTTTGCAGTAAGTGCTTTGGAGTAAAATTGAAATGTATACTATTTGTATTGTCTTAGTATTGTATGCACTGATATAACAACTTTTTTGTTTTCATGTGTAGAGCCATGAACCAACATTCAAACTACTCATAATCATGTGGGAAGTTAACCTAAGGTGTTTCTATTACGTTTGTAGTAAGTACTTTAGTGTAAAATCGAAATGTATACTATTTGTATTGTAAAAGCATTGTATGCACTGAGAAAACAACTCTTTTGTCTTGATGTGCAGAGCCATATTACAACTTTCAAACAACTCAGAAACATGTGTGAAGTTAACCTAAGGTGTTTCCATTGGGTTTGCAGTATGTACTTTGGTGTAAAATTGAAATATATACTATTTGTATTATCTAAGCATTGCATGCACTGAGATAACAACTTTTTTGTGTTTATGTGTGGAGCCATGAAAAATCTTTCAAACTACTCATAATCATGTGGGAAGTTAACCTAAGGTGTTTCCATTAGGTTTGCAGTATGTACTTTGGTGTAAAATTGAAATGTATACTATTTGCACTATCTAAGCATTGTACGGTCTGAGATAACAACTTTTTTGTGTTGATGTGTGGAGCCATGAAAAAACTTTCAAATTACTCATAAGCATATGGGAAGTTAACATAAGGTGTTTCCATTAGGTTTGCAGTAAGTACTTTGGTGTAAAATTGAAATGTATACTATTTGTATTGTCTTAGTATTGTATGCACTGAGATAACAACTTTTTTGTGTTGATGTGTGGAGCCATGAAAACACTTTCAAACTACTCATAATCATTTGGGAAGGTAACATAAGGTGTTTCCATTAGGTTTGCAGTAAGTACTTTGGTGTAAAATTGAAATGTATACTGTTTGTATTATCTAACCATTGTATGCCCTGAGTTAACAACATTTTTGTGTTGATGTGTTGAGCCATGAAGCAACTTTCAAACTACTCATAATCATGTGAGAAGTTAACATAAAATATTTCCCAATGGTTTGCACTCTGCACTTTGGTGGAAAATTGAGATGTATACTACCTCAATGTCAGAACATATTATGCACTGAGAAAGTAACTTTTTTGTCTTGATGGACAGAGGCATGAAACAACTTTCAACCTACTGATACTCATGTGGGAAGTTAACCAAAGGTGTTTCCATGAGGTTTCCAGTAAGTGCTTTGGAGTAAAATTGAAATGTATACTATTTGATTTGTCTTTGTATTGTAGGCACTGAGATAACAACTTTTTTGTTTTCATGTGTAGACCCATGAACCAACTTTCAAACTACTCATAATCATGTGGGAAGTTAACCTAAGGTGTTTCCATTAGGTTTGCAGTAAGTACTTTAGTGTAAAATTGAAATGTATACTATTTGTATTGTAAAAGCATTGTATGCACTGAGAAAACAACTGTTTTGTCTTGATGTGCAGAGCCATAATACAACTTTCAAACAACTCAGAAACATGTGGGAAGTTAACCTAAGGTGTTTCCATTAGGTTTGCATTATGTACTTTGGAGTAAAATTGAAATGTATTCTTTTTGTATTGTCTTAGCATTGTATGCACTCAGATAATACCATTTTTGTTTTCGTGTGTAGATCCATTAACCAACTTTCAAACTACTCCTAATCATCTGGGAAGTTAACCTAAGGTGTTTCCATTAGGTTTGCAGTAAGTACTTTGGTATAAAATTGAACTGTATACTATTTGTATTATCTAACCATTGTATGCCCTGAGTTAACAACATTTTTGTGTTGATGTGTAGAGCCATGTAGCAACTTTCAAACTACTCATAATCATGTGGGAAGTTAACTTATAATGTTTCCCAATGGTTTGCACTTTGCACTTTGGTGGAAAATTGAGATGTATACTAACTTAATGTCAAAACATATTATGCACTGAGAAAGTAACTTTTTTGTCTTGATAAACAGAGGCATTAAAAAACTTTCAACCTACTCATACTCATGTGGAAAGTTAACCAACGGTGTTTCCATTAGGTTTGCAGTAAGTGCTTTGGAGTAAAATTGAAATGTATACTTTTTGTATTGTCTTAGTATTGTATTCACTGAGATAATAACTTTTTTGTTTTCATGTGCAGAGCCATGAATCAACTTTCAAATTACTCCTAATCATGTGGGAAGTTAAGCTAAGCTGTTTACATTAGGTTTGCAGTAGGTACGTTGTTGTAAACTTGAACTGTATACTATTTGTATTATCTAACCATTGTATGCCCTGAGTTAACAGCATTTTTGTGTGCATGTGTAGAGCCATGAAACAACTTAGAAACTACTCATAATCATGTGGGAAGTTAACTTAAAATGTTTCCCAGTGGTTTGCACTCTGCACTTTGGTGGAAAATTGAGATGTATACTACCTTAATGTCAGAACATCGAATGAACTGAGAAAGTAACTTTTTTGTCTTGATGAACAGAGGCATGAAACAACTTTAACCTACTCATACTCATGTGGGAAGTTAAACAAAGGTGCTTCCATTAGGTTTGCAGTAAGTGCTTTGGAGTAAAATTGAAATGTATACTATTTGTATTGTCTTAGTATTGTATGCACTGAGATAACAACTTTTTTGTTTTCATGTGTAGAGCCATGAACCAACATTCAAACTACTCATAATCATGTGGGAAGTTAACCTAAGGTGTTTCCATTACGTTTGCAGTAAGTACTTTAGTGTAAAATCGAAATGTATACTATTTGTATTGTAAAAGCATTGTATGCACTGAGAAAATAACTCTTTTGTCTTGATGTGCAGAACCATAATACAACTTTCAAACAACTCAGAAACATGTGGGAAGTTAACCTAAGGTGTTTCCATTGGGTTTGCAGTATGTACTTTGGTGTAAAATTGAAATATATACTATTTGTATTATCTAAGCATTGCATGCACTGAGATAACAACTTTTTTGTGTTTATGTGTGGAGCCATGAAAAATCTTTCAAACTACTCATAATCATGTGGGAAGTTAACCTAAGTTGTTTCCATTAGGTTTGCAGTATGTACTTTGGTGTAAAATTGAAATGTATACTATTTGCTCTATCTAAGCATTGTACGGTCTGAGATAACAACTTTTTTGTGTTGATGTGTGGAGCCATGAAAAAACTTTCAAATTACTCTTAAGCATTTGGGAAGTTAACATAAGGTGTTTCCATTAGGTTTGCAGTAAGTACTTTGGTGTAAAATTGAAATGTATACTATTTGTATTGTCCTAGTATTGTATGCACTGAGATAACAACTTTTTTGTGTTGATGTATGGAGCCATGAAAACACTTTCAAACTACTCATAATCATTTGGGAAGTTAACATAAGGTGTTTCCATTAGGTTTGCAGTAGGTACTTTGGTGTAAAATTGAAATGTATGCTGTTTGTATCATCTAACCATTGTATGCCCTGAGTTAACAACATTTTTGTTTTGATGTGTTGAGCCATGAAGCAACTTTCAAACTACTCATAATCATGTGGGAAGTTAACATAAAATATTTCCCAATGGTTTGCACTCTGCACTTTGGTGGAAAATTGAGATGTATACTACCTCAATGTCAGAACATATTATGCACTGAGAAAGTAACTTTTTTGTCTTGATGAACAGAGGCATGAAACAACTTTCAACCTACTCATACTCATGTGGGAAGTTAACCAAAGGTGTTTCCATGAGGTTTCCAGTAAGTGCTTTGGAGTAAAATTGAAATGTATACTATTTGATTTGTCTTTGTATTGTAGGCACTGAGATAACAACTTATTTGTTTTCATGTGTAGAGCCATGAACCAACTTTCAAACTACTCATAATCATGTGGGAAGTTAACCTAAGGTGTTTCCATTAGGTTTGCAGTAAGTACTTTAGTGTAAAATTGAAATGTATACTATTTGTATTGTAAAAGCATTGTATGCACTGAGAAAACAACTGTTTTGTCTTGATGTGCAGAGCCATAATACAACTTTCAAACAACGCAGAAACATGTGGGAAGTTAACCTAAGGTGTTTCCATTAGGTTTGCATTATGTACTTTGGAGTCAAATTGAAATGTATTCTTTTTGTATTGTCTTAGCATTGTATGCACTCAGATAATACCATTTTTGTTTTCGTGTGTAGATCCATTAACCAACTTTCAAACTACTCCTAATCATCTGGAAAGTTAACCTAAGGTGTTTCCATTAGGTTTGCAGTAAGTACTTTGGTATAAAATTGAACTGTATACTATTTGTATTATCTAACCATTGTATGCCCTGAGTTAACAACATTTTTGTGTTGATGTGTAGAGCCATGTAGCAACTTTCAAACTACTCATAATCATGTGGGAAGTTAACTTATAATGTTTCCCAATGGTTTGCACTCTGCACTTTGGTGGAAAATTGAGATGTATACTAACTTAATGTCAGAACATATTATGCACTGAGAAAGTAACTTTTCTGTCTTGATGAACAGAGGCATGAAACAACTTTCAGCCTACTCATACTCATGTGGGAAGTTAACCAACGGTGTTTCCATTAGGTTTGCAGTAAGTGCTTTGGAGTAAAATTGAAATGTATACCTTTTGTATTGTCTTAGTATTGTATGCACTGAGACAACAACTTTTTTGTTTTCATGTGTAGAGCCATGAACCAACTTTCAAACTACTCATAATGATGTGGGAAGTTAAACTAAGGTGTTTCCATTAGGTTTGCAGTAAGTACTTCGTTGTAAACTTGAACTGTATACTATTTGTAATATCTAACCATTGTATGCCCTGAGTTAACAACATTTTTGTGTTGATGTGTAGAGCCATGGAGCAAGTTTCAAACTACTCATAATTTTGTGGGAAGTTAACTTATAATGTTTCCCAATGGTTTGCACTTTGCACTTTGGTGGAAAATTCAGATGTATACTACCTTAATGTCAGAACATATTATGCACTGAGAAAGTAACTTTTTTGTCTTGATGAACAGAGCAATGACACAACTTTCAACCTACTCATACTCATCTGGGAAGTTAACCAATGGTGTTTCCATTAGGTTTGCAGTAAGTGCTTTGGAGTAAAATTGAAATGTATACTTTCTGTATTGTCTTAGTATTGTATGCTCTGAGATAATAACTTTTTTGTTTTCATGTGCAGAGCCATGAATCAACTTTCAAACTACTCCTAATCATGTGGGAAGTTAAGCTAAGTTGTTTACATTAGGTTTGCAGTAAGTACTTTGGTGTAAACTTGAACTGTATACTATTTGCATTAACTAACCATTGTATGCCCTGAGTTAACAACATTTTTGTGTGCATGTGTAGAGCCATGAAACAACTTACAAACTACTCATTATCATGTGGGAAGTTAACTTAAAATGTTTCCCAATGGTTTGCACTTTGCACTTTGGTGGAAAATTCAGAGGTATACTACCTTAATGTCAGAGCATATTATGCACTGAGAAAGTCACTTTTTTGTCTGGATGAACAGAGGCATGAAACAACTTTCAACCTACTCATACTCATGTGGGAAGTGAAGCAAAGGTGTTTCCATTAGGTTTGCAGTAAATGCTTTGAAGTAAAATTGAAATGTACACTATTTGTATTGTCTTAGTATTGTAGGCACTGAGATAGTAACTTTTTTGTTTTCATGAGTAGAGCCATGAACCAACTTTCAAACTACTTATAATCATGTGGGAAGTTTTCTTATAATGTTTCCCAATGGTTTGCACTTGGCACTTTGGTGGAAAATTCAGAGGTATACTGCCTTAATGTCAGAGCATATTATGCACTGAGAATGTAACTTTTTTGTCTTGATGAACAGAGGCATGAAACAACTTTCAACCTACTCATACTCATGTGGGAAGTTAAGCAAAAGTGTTTCCATTAGGTTTGCAGTATGTACTTTGGTGTAAAATTGAAATGTATACTAGTTGTATTATCTAACCATTGTATGCCCTGAGATAACAACATTTTTGTGTTGATGTGTAGTACCATGAAGCAACTTTCAAACTACTCATAATCTTGTGGGAAGTTAACATAAAATATTTCCCAATGGTTTGCACTCTGCACTTTGGTGGAAAATTGAGATGTATACTACCTCAATGTCAGAACATATTATGCACTGAGAAAGTAACTTTTTTGTCTTGATGAACAGAGGCATGAAACAACTTTCAAACTACTCATAATCATGTGGGAAGTTGACCTAAGGTGTTTCCATTAGGTTTGCAGTAAGTACTTTGGTGTAAAATTGAAATGTATACTATTTGTATTATCTATGCATTGTATGCACTGAGTTAACAACATTTTTGTGTTGATGTGTAGAGCCATGAGACAACTTTCAAACAACTCTGAAACATGTGGGAAGTTAACTTAAAATGCATCCCAATGGTTTGCACTCTGCACTTTGGTGGAAAATTGAGATGTATACTACCTTAATGTCAGAACATAGTATGCACTGAGAAAGTAACTTTTTTGTCTTGATGAACAGAGGCATGAAACAACTTTAACCTACTCATACTCATGTGGGAAGTTAACCAAAGGTGTTTCCATTAGGTTTGCAGTAAGTGCTTTGGAGTAAAATTGAAATGTATACTATTTGTATTGTCTTAGTATTGTATGCACCGAGAAAACAACCTTTTTTGCCTTGATGTGCAGAGCCATAATACAACTTTCAAACATCTCAGAAACATGTGGGAAGTTAACTTAAAATGCATCCCAATGGTTTCCACTCTGCACTTTGGTGGAAAATTGAGATGTATACTAACTTAATGTCAGAACATAGTATGCACTGAGAAAGTAACTTTTTTGTCTTGATGAACAGAGGCATGAAACAACTTTCAACCTACTCATACTCATGTGGGAAGTTAACCAAAGGTGTTTCCATTAGGTTTGGAGTAAGTGCTTTGTAGAAAAATTGAAATGTATACTTTTTGTATTGTCTTGGTATTGTATGCAATGAGATAATAACTTTTTTGTTTTCATGTGTATAGCTATGAGCCAACTTTCAAACTACTCCTAATCATGTGGGAAGTTAACCTAAGGTGTTTCCATTAGGTTTGCAGTAAGTGCTTTGAAGTAAAATTGAAATGTACACTATTTGTATAGTCTTAGTATTGTAGGCACTGAGAAAGTAACTTTTTTGTCTTGATACACAGAGGCATGAAACAACTTTCAAACTCCTCATGCTCATGTGGGAAGTTAACCAAAGGTGTTTCCATTAGGTTTGGAGTAAGTGCTTTGTAGAAAAATTGAAATGTATACTTTTTTTATTGTCTTAGCATTGTGTGCACTGAGATAATAACTTTTTTGTTTTCATGTGTAGAGCCATGAACCAACTTTCAAACTACTCCTAATCATGTGGGAAGTTAACCTAAGGTGTTTCCATTAGGTTTGCAGTAAGTACATTGGTGTAAACTTGAACTGTATACTATTTGTTTTGTAAAAGCATTGTATGCACCGAGAAACAACTTTTTTGCCTTGATGTGCAGAGCCATAATACAACTTTCAAACAAATAAGAAACATGTGGGAAGTAAACCTAAGGTGTTTCCATTAGCTTTGCAGTAAGTACTTTGGTGTAAAATTGAAATGTATACTATTTGTATTATCTATGCATTGTATGCACTGAGTTAACAACATTTTTCTGTTCATGTGTAGAGCCATGAGACAACTTTCAAACAACTCAGAAACATGTGGGAAGTTAACTTAAAATGCATCCCAATGGTTTGCACTCTGCACTTTGGTGGAAAATTGAGATCTATACTAACTTAATGTCAGAACATAGTATGCACTGAGAAAGTAACTTTTTTCTCTTGATGAACAGAGGCATGAAACAACTTTCAACCTACTCATACTCATGTGGGAAGTTAACCAAAGGTGATTCCATTAGGTTTGGAGTAAGTGCTGTGGAGAAAAATTGAAATGTATACTTTTTGTATTGTCTTAGTATTGTATGCACTGAGATAATAACTTTTTTGTTTTCATGTGTAGAGCCATGAACCAACTTTCAAACTACTCCTAATCATGTGGGAAGTTAACCTAAGGTGTTTCCATTAGGTTTGCAGTAAGTAGATTGGTGTAAACTTGAACTGTATACTATTTGTATTATCTAACCATTGTATGCCCTGAGTTAACAACATTTTTGTGTTGATGTGTAGAGCCATAAAGCAACTTTCAAACTACTCATAATCATGTGGGAAGTTAACTTAAAATGTTTCCCAATGGTTTGCACTCTGCACTTTGGTGGAAAATTCAGAGGTATACTACCTTAATGTCAGAGCATATTATGCACTGAGGAAGTAACTTTTTTGTCTTGATGAACAGAGGCATGAAACAACTTTCAACCTACTCATACTCATGTGGGAAGTTAAGCAAACTTGTTTCCATTAGGTTTGCAGTAAGTGCTTTGAAGTAAAATTGAAATGTACACTATTTGTATTGTCTTAGTATTGTAGGCACTGAGAAAGTAACTTTTTTGCCTTGATACACAGAGGCATGAAACAACTTTCAAACTACTCATACTCATGTGGGAAGTTAACCAAAGGTGTTTCCATTAGGTTTGGAGTAAGTGCTTTGTAGAAAAATTGAAATGTATACTTTTTGTATTGTCTTAGTATTGTATGCAATGAGATAATAACTTTTTTGTTTTCATGTGTATAGCCATGAACCAACTTTCAAACTACTCCTAATCATGTGGGAAGTAAACCTAAGGTGTTTCCATTAGGTTTGCAGTAAGTACTTTGGTGTAAACTTGAACTGTATACTATTTGTATTATCTAACCATTGTATGCCCTGAGATAACAACATTTTTGTGTTGATGTGTAGTGCCATGAAACAACTTACAAACTACTCATAATCTTGTGGGAAGTTAACATAAAATATTTCCCAATGGTTTGCACTCTGCACTTTGGTGGAAAATTGAGATGTATACTACCTCAATGTCAGAACATATTATGCACTGAGAAAGTAACTTTTTTGTCTTGATGAACAGAGGCATGAAACAACTTTCAAACTACTCATAATCATGTGGGAAGTTGACCTAAGGTGTTTCCATTAGGTTTGCAGTAAGTACTTTGGTGTAAAATTGAAATGTATACTATTTGTATTATCTATGCATTGTATGCACTGAGTTAACAACATTTTTGTGTTGATGTGTAGAGCCATGAGACAACTTTCAAACAACTCTGAAACATGTGGGAAGTTAACTTAAAATGCATCCCAATGGTTTGCACTCTGCACTTTGGTGGAAAATTGAGATGTATACTACCTTAATGTCAGAACATAGTATGCACTGAGAAAGTAACTTTTTTGTCTTGATGAACAGAGGCATGAAACAACTTTAACCTACTCATACTCATGTGGGAAGTTAACCAAAGGTGTTTCCATTAGGTTTGCAGTAAGTGCTTTGGAGTAAAATTGAAATGTATACTATTTGTATTGTCTTAGTATTGTATGCACTGAGATAACAACTTTTTCGTTTTCATGAGTAGAGCCATGAACCAACTTTCAAACTACTCATAATCATGTGGGAAGTTAACTTATAATGTTTCCCAATGGTATGCACTTTGCACTTTGGTGGAAAATTCAGAGGTATTCTACCTTAATGTCAGAGCATATTATGCACTGAGAAAGTAACTTTTTTGTCTTCGTGAACAGAGGCATGAAACAACTTTCAACCTACTCATACTCATGTGGGAAGTTAACCAAAGATGATTCCATTAGGTTTGGAGTAAGTGCTTTGGAGAAAAATTGAAATGTATACTTTTTGTATTGTCTTAGTATTGTATGCACTGAGATAATAACTTTTTTGTTTTCATGTGTAGAGCCATGAACCAACTTTCAAACTACTCCTAATCATGTGGGAAGTTAAGCTAAGGTGTTTCCGTTAGGTTTGCAGTAAGTAGATTGGTGTAAACTTGAACTGTATCCTATTTGTATTGTAAAAGCATTGTATGCACCGAGAAAACAACTTTTTTGCCTTGATGTGCAGAGCCATAATACAACTTTCAAACAACTCAGAAACATGTGGGAAGTAAACCTAAGGTGTTTCCATTAGGTTTGCAGTAAGTACTTTGGTGTAAAATTGAAATGTATACTATTTGTATTATCTATGCATTGTATGCACTGAGTTAACAACATTTTTGTGTTGATGTGTAGAGCCATGAGACAACTTTCAAACAACTCAGAAACATGTGGGAAGTTAACTTAAAATGCATCCCAATGGTTTGCACTCTGCACTTTGGTGGAAAATTGAGATGTATACTACCTTAATGTCAGAACAGGGTATGCACTGAGAAAGTAACTTTTTTGTCTTGATGAACAGAGGCATGAAACAAATTTAACCTACTCATACTCATGTGGGAAATTAACCAAAGGTGTTTCCATTAGGTTTGCAGTAAGTGCTTTGGAGTAAAATTGAAATGTACACTATTTGTATTGTCTTAGTATTGTAGGCACTGAGATAGCAACTTTTTTGTTTTCATGTGTAGAGCCATGAACCAACTTTCAAACTACTCATAATCATGTGGGAAGTTAACCTAAGGTGTTTCCATTAGGTTTGCAGTAAGTACTTTAGTGTAAAATTGAAATGAATACTATTTGTATTGTAAAAGCATTGTATGCACTGAGAAAACAACTTTTTTGTCTTGATGTGCAGAGCCATAATACAACTTTGAAACAACTCAGAAACATGTGGAAAGTTAACCTAAGGTGTTTCCATTAGGTTTGCAGTATGTCCTTTGGTGTAAAATTGAAATGTATACTATTTGTATATCTAAGCATTGTATGCACTGAGATAACAACTTTTTTGTGTGCATGTGTAGAGCAATGAAACAACTTACAAACTACTCATAATCATTTGGGAAGTTAACATAAGGTGTTTCCATTAGGTTTGCAGTAAGTACTTTCGTGTAAAATTCAAATGTATACTATTTGTATTATCTAACCATTGTATGCCCTGAGTTAACAACTTTTTTGTCTTGATGAACAGAGGCATGCAACAACTTTCAACCTACTCTTACTCATGTGGGAAGTTAACCAAAGGTGTTTCCATTATGTTTGCAGTATGTACTTTGGTGTAAAATTGAAATATATACTATTTGTACTATCTAAGCATTGTATGCACTGAGATAACAACTTTTTTGTGTTGATGTGTGGAGCCATGAAAAAACTTTCAAATTACTCATAATCATTTGGGAAGTTAACATAAGGTGTTTCCATCAGGTTTGCAGTAAGTACTTTGGTGTTAAATTGACATTTATACTATTTGTATTATCCAACCATTGTATGCCCTGAGTTAACAACATGTTTGTGTTGATGTGTAGAGCCATGAAGCAACTTTCAACCTACTCATATTCATGTGGGAAGTTAACCAAAGGTGTTTCCATTAGGTTTGCAGTAAGTGCTTTGGAGTAAAATTGAAATGTATGCTATTTGTTTTGTCTTAGTACTGCATGCACTGAGATAACAACATTTTTGTTTTCATTTGTAGAGCCATGAACCAACTTTCAAACTACTCATCATCATGTGGGAAGTTAACCTAAGGTGTTTCAATTAGGTTTGCAGTAAGTACTTTGGTGTAAAATTGAAATGTATACTATTTGTATTGTCTAAGCATAGTATGCACTGAGAAAGTAACATTTTTTGTCTTGATGAACAGAGGCATGAAACAACTTTCAACCTACTCATACTCATGTGGGAAGTTAACCAAAGATGTTTCCATTAGGATTGCAGGAAGTACTTTAGTGTAAAATTGAAATGTATACTATTTGTATTGTAAAAGCATTGTATGCACTGAGTTAACAACATTTTTGTGTTGATGTGTAGAGCCATGAGACAACTTTCAAACAACTCAGAAACATGTGGGAAGTTAACTTAAAATGTATCCCAATGGTTTGCACTCTGCACTTTGGTGGAATATTGAGATGTATACTAACTTTATGTCAGAGCATAGTATGCACTGAGAAAGTAACTTTTTTCTCTTGATACACAGAGGCATGAAGCAACTTTCAACCTACTCATACTCATGTGGGAAGTTAACCAAAGGTGTTTCCATTAGGTTTGCAGTAAGTGCTTTGGAGTAAAATTGAAATGTATACTATTTGTATTGTCTTAGTATTGTATGGACAGAGTTAACAACTTTTTTGCTTTCATGTGTAGAGCCATGACCCAACTTTCAAACTACTGATAATGATGTGGGAAGTTAACCTAAGGTGTTTCCATTAGGTTTGCAGTAAGTACTTAAGTGTAAAATTGAAATGTATACTATTTGTATTGTAAAAGCATTGCAGGCACTGAGATAACAACTTTTTTGTTTTCATGTGTAGAGCCATGAACCAACTTTCAAACTACTCACAATCATGTGGGAAATTAACCTAAGGTGTTTCCATTAGGTTTGCAGTAAGTACTTTGGTGTAAACTTGAACTGTATACTATTTGTATTATCTAACCATTGTATGCTCCGAGTTAACAACTTTTTGTGTTGATGTGTGGAGCCATGAAAAAACTTTCAAACTACTCATAATCATGTGGGAAGTTAACCTAAGGTGTTTCCATTAGGTTTGCAGTGTGTACTTTGGTGTAAAATTGAAATGTATACTACCTTAATGTCAGAACATAGTATGCACTGAGAAAGTAACTTTTTTGTATTGAGAACAAAGGCATGAAACAACTTTAACCTACTCATACTCATGTGGGAAGTTAACCAAAGGTGTTTCCATTAGGTTTCCAGTAAGTGCTTTGGAGTAAAATTGAAATGTATACTATTTGTAGTGTCTTAGTACTGTATGCACTGAGACAACAACATTTTTGTTTTCATGTGTAGAGCAATGAACCAACTTTCAAACCACTCATAATCATGTGGGAAGTTAACCTAAGGTGCTTCCATTAGGTTTGCAGTATGTACTTTGGTGTAAAATTGAAATGTATACTATTTGTAGTATCTAAGCATTGTATGCACTGAGATAACAACTTTTTTGTGTGCATGTGTAGAGCAATGAAACAACTTACAAACTACTCATAATCATTTGGGAAGTTAACAGAAGGTGTTTCCATTAGGTTTGCAGTAAGTACTTTGGTGTAAAATTGAACTGTATACTATTTGTATTATCTAACCATTGTATGCCCTGAGTTAACAACATTTTTGTGTTCATGTGTAGAGCCATGAAACAACTTTCAAACTACTCATAATCATGTGGGAAGTTAACTTAAAATGTTTCCCAATGGTTTGCACTCTGCACTTTGGTGGAAAATTGAGATGTATACTACCTTAATGTCAGAACATAGTATGCACTGAGAAAGTACCTTTTTTGTCTTGATGAACAGAGGCATGAAGCAACTTTCAACCTACTCATACTCATGTGGGAAGTTAACCAAAGGTGTTTCCATTAGGTTTGCAGTAAGTGCTTTGGAGTAAAATTGAAATGTATACTATTTGTATTGTCTTAGTATTGTATGGACAGAGTTAACAACTTTTTTGTTTTCGTGTGTAGAGCCATGAACCAACTTTCAAACTACTCATAATCATGTGGGAAGTTAACCTAAGGTGTTTCCATTAGGTTTGCAGTAAGTACTTTGGTGTAAACTTGAACTGTATACTATTTGTATTATCCAACCATTGTATGCTGCGAGTTAACAACTTTTTGTGTTGATGTGTGGAGCCATGAAAAAACTTTCAAACTACTCATAATCATGTGGGAAGTTAACCTAAGGTGTTTCCATTAGGTTTGCAGTGTTTACTTTGGTGTAAAATTGAAATGTATACTATTTGTAGTATCTAAGCATTGTATGCACTGAGATAACAACTTTTTTGTGTGCATGTGTAGAGCCATGAAACAACTTTCAAACTACTCATAATCATGTGGGAAGTTAACTTAAAATGTTTCCCAATGGTTTGCACTCTGCACTTTGGTGGAAAATTGAGATGTATACTACCTTAAAGTCAGAACATAGTATGCACTGAGAAAGTAACTTTTTTGTCTTGATGAACAGAGGCATGAAACAACTTTCAGCCAACTCATACTGACGTGGGAAGTTAACCAAAGGTGTTTCCATTAGGTTTGCAGTAAGCGCTTTGGAGTAAAATTGAAATTTATACTATTTGTATTGTCTTTGTATTGTATGCACTGAGATAACAACTTTTTTGTTTTCATGTGTAGAGCCATGAACCAACTTTCAAACTACTCAGAAACATGTGGGAAGTTAATCTAAGGTGTTTCCATTAGGTTTGCAGTAAGTACTTTGGTGTAAAATTGAAATGTATACTATTTGTATTATCTAACCATTCTATTCCCTGAGTTAACAAAATTTTTTTGTTGATCTGTACAGCCATGAGACAACTTTCAAACAACTCAGAAACATGTGGGAAGTTAACGTAAAATGTATCCCAATGGTTTGCACTCTGTACCTTGATGGAAAAATTGAGATGTATACTACATTAATGTCAGAACATAGTATGCACTGAGAAAGTAACTTTTTTGTCTTGATCAACAGAGGCATGAAACAACTTTCAAACTACTCATAATCATGTGGGAAGTTCACTTAAAATGTTTCCCAATGGTTTCCACTCTGCACTTCGGTGAAAAATTGAGATGTATACTACCTTAATGTCAGATCATAGTATGCACTGAGAAAGTAACTTACATGTCTTGATGAACAGAGGCATGAAACAACTTTCAGCCTACTCATACTCATGTGGGAAGTTAACCAAAGGTGTTTCCATTAGGTTTGCAGTAAGTGCTTTGGAGTAAAATTGAAATGTATACTATTTGTATTGTCTTAGTATTGTATGCACTGAGATAACAACTTTTTTGTGTTGATGTGTGGAGCCATGAAAAAACTTTCAAACTACTCATAATCATGTGGGAAGTTAACCTAAGGGGTTTCCATTAGGTTTGCAGTGTGTACTTTGGTGTAAAATTGAAATGTATACTTTTTGTATTGTCTTAGTATTGAATGCACTGAGATAACAACTTTTTTGTTTTCATGTGTAGAGCCATGAACCAACTTTCAAACTACTCATAATCATGTGGGAAGTTAACCTAAGGGGTTTCCATTAGGTTTGCAGTAAGTACTTTAGTGCAAAAATTGAAATGTATACTATTTGTAATGTAAAAGCATTGTATGCACTGAGAAAACAACTTTTTTGTCTTGATCTGCAGAGCCATAATACAACTTTCAAACAACTCAGAAACATGTGGGAAGTTAACCTAAGGTGTTTCCATTATGTTTGCAGTATGTACTTTGGAGTAAAATTGAAATGTATACTATTTGTATTATCTAAGCATTGTATGCACTGAGATAACATCATTTTTGTGTGCATGTGTGGAGCCATGAAACAACTTACAAACTACTCATAATCATGTGGGAAGTTAACTTAAAATATTTCCCAATGGTTTGCACCCTGCACTTTGGTGGAAAATTGAGATGTATACTACCTTAATGTCAGAACATTGTATGCATTGAGAAAGTAACTTTTTTGTCTTGATGAACAGAGGCATGAAACAACTTTAACCTACTCATACTGATGTGGGAAGTTAACCAAAGGTTTTTCCATTAGGTTTGCAGTAAGTACTTTGGTGTAAAATTGAACTGAATACTATTTGTATTATCTAACCATTGTATGCCCTGAGTTAACAACATTTTTGTGATCATGTGTAGAGCCATGAAACAACTTTCAAACTACTCATAATCATGTGGGAAGTTAACTTAAAATGTTTCCCAATGGTTTGCACTCTGCACTTTGGTGGAAAATTGAGATGTATACTACCTTAAAGTCAGAACATAGTATGCACTGAGAAAGTAACTTTTTTGTCTTGATGAACAGAGGCATGAAACAACTTTCAGCCAACTCATACTGACGTGGGAAGTTAACCAAAGGTGTTTCCATTAGGTTTGCAGTAAGCGCTTTGGAGTAAAATTGAAATTTATACTATTTGTATTGTCTTTGTATTGTATGCACTGAGATAACAACTTTTTTGTTTTCATGTGTAGAGCCATGAACCAACTTTCAAACTACTCAGAAACATGTGGGAAGTTAATCTAAGGTGTTTCCATTAGGTTTGCAGTAAGTACTTTGGTGTAAAATTGAAATGTATACTATTTGTATTATCTAACCATTCTATTCCCTGAGTTAACAAAATTTTTTTGTTGATCTGTACAGCCATGAGACAACTTTCAAACAACTCAGAAACATGTGGGAAGTTAACGTAAAATGTATCCCAATGGTTTGCACTCTGTACCTTGATGGAAAAATTGAGATGTATACTACATTAATGTCAGAACATAGTATGCACTGAGAAAGTAACTTTTTTGTCTTGATCAACAGAGGCATGAAACAACTTTCAAACTACTCATAATCATTTGGGAAGTTCACTTAAAATGTTTCCCAATGGTTTCCACTCTGCACTTCGGTGAAAAATTGAGATGTATACTACCTTAATGTCAGATCATAGTATGCACTGAGAAAGTAACTTACATGTCTTGATGAACAGAGGCATGAAACAACTTTCAGCCTACTCATACTCATGTGGGAAGTTAACCAAAGGTGTTTCCATTAGGTTTGCAGTAAGTGCTTTGGAGTAAAATTGAAATGTATACTATTTGTATTGTCTTAGTATTGTATGCACTGAGATAACAACTTTTTTGTGTTGATGTGTGGAGCCATGAAAAAACTTTCAAACTACTCATAATCATGTGGGAAGTTAACCTAAGGGGTTTCCATTAGGTTTGCAGTGTGTACTTTGGTGTAAAATTGAAATGTATACTTTTTGTATTGTCTTAGTATTGAATGCACTGAGATAACAACTTTTTTGTTTTCATGTGTAGAGCCATGAACCAACTTTCAAACTACTCATAATCATGTGGGAAGTTAACCTAAGGGGTTTCCATTAGGTTTGCAGTAAGTACTTTAGTGCAAAAATTGAAATGTATACTATTTGTATTGTAAAAGCATTGTATGCACTGAGAAAACAACTTTTTTGTCTTGATCTGCAGAGCCATAATACAACTTTCAAACAACTCAGAAACATGTGGGAAGTTAACCTAAGGTGTTTCCATTATGTTTGCAGTATGTACTTTGGAGTAAAATTGCAATGTATACTATTTGTATTATCTAAGCATTGTATGCACTGAGATAACATCATTTTTGTGTGCATGTGTGGAGCCATGAAACAACTTACAAACTACTCATAATCATGTGGGAAGTTAACTTAAAATATTTCCCAATGGTTTGCACCCTGCACTTTGGTGGAAAATTGAGATGTATACTACCTTAATGTCAGAACATTGTATGCATTGAGAAAGTAACTTTTTTGTCTTGATGAACAGAGGCATGAAACAACTTTAACCTACTCATACTGATGTGGGAAGTTAACCAAAGGTTTTTCCATTAGGTTTGCAGTAAGTACTTTGGTGTAAAATTGAACTGAATACTATTTGTATTATCTAACCATTGTATGCCCTGAGTTAACAACATTTTTGTGATCATGTGTAGAGCCATGAAACAACTTTCAAACTACTCATAATCATGTGGGAAGTTAACTTAAAATGTTTCCCAATGGTTTGCACTCTGCACTTTGGTGGAAAATTGAGATGTATACTACCTTAAAGTCAGAACATAGTATGCACTGAGAAAGTAACTTTTTTGTCTTGATGAACAGAGGCATGAAACAACTTTCAGCCAACTCATACTGACGTGGGAAGTTAACCAAAGGTGTTTCCATTAGGTTTGCCGTAAGTGCTTTGGAGTAAAATTGAAATGTATACTTTTTGTATTGTCTTAGTATTGTATGCACTGAGATAATAACTTTTTTGTTTTCATGTGTAGAGCCACGAACCAACTTTCAAACTACTCCTAATCATGTGGGAAGTTAACCTAAGGTGTTTCCATTAGCTTTCCAGTAAGTACTTTGGTGTAAACTTGAACTGTATACTATTTGTATTATCTAACCATTCTATGCCCTGAGTTAACAAAATTTTTTTGTTGATGTGTAGAGCCATGAGACAACTTTCAAACGACTCAGAAACATGTGCGAAGTTAACTTAAAATGTAACCCAATCGTTTACACTCTGTACCTTGATGGAAAAATTCAGATGTATACTACCTTAATGTCAGAACATAGTATGCACTGAGAAAGTAACTTTTTTGTCTTGATCAACAGAGGCATGAAACAACTTTCAAACTACTCATAATCATGTGGGAAGTTCACTTAAAATGTTTCCCAATGGTTTCCACTCTGCACTTCGGTGAAAAATTGAGATGTATACTACCTTAATGTCAGATCATAGTATGCACTGAGAAAGTAACTTACATGTCTTGATGAACAGAGGCATGAAACAACTTTCAGCCTACTCATACTCATGTGGGAAGTTAACCAAAGGTGTTTCCATTAGGTTTGCAGTAAGTGCTTTGGAGTAAAATTGAAATGTATACTATTTGTATTGTCTTAGTATTGTATGCACTGAGATAACAACTTTTTTGTGTTGATGTGTGGAGCCATGAAAAAACTTTCAAACTACTCATAATCATGTGGGAAGTTAACCTAAGGTGTTTCCATTAGGTTTGCAGTGTGTACTTTGGTGTAAAATTGAAATGTATACTATTTGTATAATATAAGCATTGTAAGCACTGGGATAACAACTTTTTTGTTTTGATGTGTGGAGCCATGAAAAAACCTTCAAACTACTCCTAATCATGAGGGAATTTAACCTGTGTTTCCATTAGGTTTGCAGTAAGTACTTTGGTGTAAACTTGAACTGTATACTATTTGTATTATCTAACCATTGTATGCCCCGAGTTAACAACATTTTTGTGTGCATGTGTAGAGCCATGAAACAACTTACAAACTACTCATAATCATGTGGGAAGTTAACTTAAAATGTTTCCCAATGGTTTGCACTCTGCACTTTGGTGGAAAATTGAGATGTATACTACCTTAATTTCAGAACATAGTATGCACTGAGAAAGTAACTTTTTTGTATTGAGAACAAAGGCATGAAACAACTTTAACCTACTCATACTCATGTGGGAAGTTAACCAAAGGTGTTTCCATTAGGTTTGCAATAAGTGCTTTGGAGTAAATTTGAAATGTATACTATTTGTATTGTCTTAGTACTGTATGCACTGAGATAACAACATTTTTGTTTTCATGTGTAGAGCCATGAACCAACTTTCAAACTACTCATAATCATGTGGGAAGTAAAGCTAAGGTGTTTCCATTAGGTTTGCAGTAAGTACCTTAGTGTAAAATTGAAATGTATACTATTTGTATTGTAAAAGCATTGTATGCACTGAGAAAACAACTTTTTTGTCTTGATGTGCAGAGCCATAATACAACTTTGAAACAACTCAGAAACATGTGGAAAGTTAACCTAAGGTGTTTCCATTAGGTTTGCAGTATGTACTTTGGTGTAAAATTGAAATATATACTATTTGTACTATCTAAGCTTTGTATGCACTGAGATAACAACTTTTTTGTGTTGATGTGTGGAGCCATGAAAAAACTTTGAAATTACTCATAATCATTTGGGAAGTTAACATAAGGTGTTTCCATCAGGTTTGCAGTAAGTACTTTGGTGTAAAATTGACATTTATACTATTTGTATTATCCAACCATTGTATGCCCTCAGTTAACAACATTTTTCTCTTGATGAACAGAGGCATGAAACAACTTTCAACCTACTCATACTCATGTGGGAAGTTAACCAAAGGTGTTTCCATTAGGTTTGCAGTAAGTGCTTTGGAGTAAAATTGAAATGTATACTATTTGTATTGTCTTAGTATTGTATGCACTGAGATAACAACTTTTTTGTTTTCATGAGTAGAGCCATGAACCAACTTTCAAACTACTCATAATCATGTGGGAAATTAACTTATAAAGTTTCCCAAAGGTTTGCACTTTGCACTTTGGTGGAAAATTCAGAGGTATACTACCTTAATGTCAGAGCATATTAAGCACTGAGAAAGTAACTTTTTTGTCTTGATGAACAGAGGCATGAAACAACTTTCAACCTACTCATACTCATGTGGGAAGTTAAGCAAAGGTGTTTCCATTAGGTTTGCAGTAAGTGCTTTGGAGTAAAATAGAAATGTACACTATTTGTATTGTCTTAATATTGTAGGCACTGAGATAGCAACTTTTTTGTTTTCATGTGTAGAGCCATGAACCAACTTTCAAACTACTCATAGTCATGTGGGAAGTTAACCTAAGGTGTTTCCATTAAGTTTGCAGTAAGTACTTTGGTGTAAAATTGAAATGTATACTATTTGTATTGTAAAAGCATTGTATGCACCGAGAAAACAACTTTTTTGCCTTGATGTGCAGAGCCATAATACAACTTTCAGACAACTCAGAAACATGTGGGAAGTTAACTTAAAATGCATCCCAATGGTTTGCACTCTGCACTTTGGTGGAAAATTGAGATATATACTAACTTAATGTCAGAACATAGTATGCACTGAGAAAACAACTTTTTTGTCTTGATGTGCGGAGCCATAATACGTCTTTCAAACAACTCACAATCATTTGGGAAGTTAACCTAAGGTGTTTCCATTAGGTTTGCAGTAAGTACTTTGGTGTAAAATTGAAATGTATACTATTTGTATTGTAAAAGCATTGTATGCCCTGAGTTAACAACATTTTTGTGATTATCTGTAGAGCCATGAAACAACTTTCAAACTACTCATACTCATGTGGGAAGTTAACTTAAATCTTTCCCAATGGTTTGCACTCTGCACTTTGGTGGAAAATTCAGCTGTATCCAACCTTAATGTCAGAACATAGTATGCACTGAGAAAGTAACTTTTTTCTCTTGATGAACAGAGGCATGAAACAAGTTTAACCTACTCATATTTCATGTGGGAAGTTAACCAAAGCTGTTTCCATTAGGTTTGCAGTAAGTGCTTTGGAGTAAAATTGAAATCTATACTATTTCTATTGTCGTAGTATTGTATGCACTGAGATAATAACTTTTTTGTTTTCATGTGTAGAGCCATGAACCAACTTTCAAACTACTCCTAATCATGTGGGAAGTTAACCTAAGGTGTTTCCATTAGGTTTGCAGTAAGTAGATTGGTGTAAACTTGAACTGTATACTATTTGTATTGTAAAAGCATTGTATGCACCGAGAAAACAACTTTTTTGCCTTGATGTGCAGAGCCATAATACAACTTTCAAACAACTCAGAAACATGTGGGAAGTAAACCTAAGGTGTTTCCATTAGGTTTGCAGTAAGTACTTTGGTGTAAAATTGAAATGTATACTATTTGTATTATCTAACCATTGTATGCCCTGAGTTAACAACATTTTTGTGTTGATGTGTAGAGCCATGAAGCAACTTTCAAACTACTCATAATCATGTGGGAAGTTAACATAAAATATTTCCCAATGGTTTGCACTCTGCACTTTGGTGGAAAATTGAGATGTATACTACCTCAATGTCAGAACATATTATGCACTGAGAAAGTAACTTTTTTGTCTTGATGAACAGAGGCATGAAACAACTTTCAACCTACTCACACTCATGTGGGAAATTAACCAATGGTGTTTCCATTAGGTTTGCAGTAAGTACTTTGGTGTAAAATTGAAATGTATACTATTTGTATTATCTATGCATTGTATGCACTGAGTTAACAATATTTTTCTGTTGATGTGTAGAGCCATGAGACAGCTTTCAAACAACTCAGAAACATGTGGGAAGTTAACTTAAAATGCATCCCAATGGTTTGCACTCTGCACTTTGGTGGAAAATTGAGATGTATACTAACTTAATGTCAGAACATAGTATGCACTGAGAAAGTAACTTTTTTGTCTTGATGAACAGAGGCATGAAACAACTTTCAACCTGCTCATACTCATGTGGGAAGTTAACCAAAGGTGATTCCATTAGGTTTGGAGTAAGTGCTTTGTAGAAAAATTGAAATGTATACTTTTTGTATTGTCTTAGTATTGTATGCACTGAGATAATAACTTTTTTGTTTTCATGTGTAGAGCCATGAACCAACTTTCAAACTACTCCTAATCATGTGGGAAGTTAACCTAAGGTGTTTCCATTAGGTTTGCAGTAAGTGCTTTGGTGTAAAATTGAAATGTATACTATTTGTATTGTAAAAGCATTGCATGCACTGAGAAAACAACTTTTTTGTCTTGATGTGCAGAACCATAATACGACTTTCAAACAACTCATAATCATTTGGGAAGTTAACCTATGGTGTTTCCATTAGGTTTGCAGTAAGTACTTTGGTGTAAACTTGAACTGTATAATATTTGTATTATCTAACCATTGTATCCCCTGAGTTAACAACATTTTTGTGTGCATGTGTAGAGCCATGAAACAACTTACAAACTACTCATAATCATGTGGGAAGTTAACTTAAAATGTTTCCCAATGGTTTGCACTCTGCACTTTGGTGGAAAATTCAGATGTATACTACCTTAATGTCAGAACATAGTATGCACTGAGAAAGTAACTTTTTTGTCTTGATGAACAGAGGCATGAAACAACTTTAACCTACTCATACTGATGTGGGAAGTTAACCAAAGGTGTTTCCATTTGGTTTGCAGTAAGTGCTTTGGAGTAAAATTGAAATGTATACTATTTGTATTGTCTTAGTACTGTATGCACTGAGAAAACAACATTTTTGTTTTCATGTGTAGACCCATGAACCAACTTTCAAACTTTCAAACTACTCATAATCATGTGGGAAGTTAACCTAAGGTGTTTCAATTAGGTTTGCAGTAAGTACTTTGGTGTAAAATTGAAATGTATGCTACTTGTATTGTAAAAGCATAGTCTGCACTGAGAAAATAACTTTTTTGCCTTGATGTGCAGAGCCATAATACAACTTTCAAACAACTCAGAAACATGTGGGAAGTTAACCTAAGGTGTTTCCATTGGGGTTGCAGTAAGTACTTTGGTGTAAAATTGAAAAGTATACTATTTGTATTATCTAAGCATTGTATGCACTGAGTTAACAACATTTTTGTGTTGATGTGTAGAGCCATGAGACAACTTTCAAACAACTCAGAAACATGTGGGAAGTTACTTAAAATGTATCCCAATGGTTTGCACTCTGCACTTTGGTGGAAAATTGAGATGTATACTAACTTTATGTCAGAACAAAGTATGCACTGAGAAAGTAACTTTTTTGTCTTGATACACAGAGGCATGAAACAACTTTCAAACTACTCATACTCATGTGGGAAGTTAACCAAAGGTGTTTCCATTAGGTTTGGAGTCAGTGCTTTCTGGAAAAATTGAAATGTATTCTTTTTGTTTTGTCTTAGTATTCTATGCAATGAGTTAATAACTTTTTTGTTTTCATGTGTATAGCCATGAACCAACTTTCAAACTACTCCTAATCATGTGGGAAGTTAACCTAAGGTGTTTCCATTAGGTTTGCAGTAAGTACTTTGGTGTAAACTTGAACTGTATAATATTTGTATTATCTAACCATTGTATCCCCTGAGTTAACAACATTTTTGTGTGCATGTGTAGAGCCATGAAACAACTTACAAACTACTCATAATCATGTGGGAAGTTAACTTAAAATGTTTCCCAATGGTTTGCACTCTGCACTTCGGTGGAAAATTCAGATGTATACTACCTTAATGTCAGAACATAGTATGCACTGAGAAAGTAACTTTTTTGTCTTGATGAACAGAGGCATGAAACAACTTTAACCTACTCATACTGATGTGGGAAGTTATCCAAAGGTGTTTCCATTAGGTTTGCAGTAAGTGCTTTGGAGTAAAATTGAAATGTATACTATTTGTATTGTCTTAGTACTGTATGCACTGAGATAACAACATTTTTGTTTACATGTGTAGACCCATGAACCAACTTTCAAACTTTCAAACTACTCATAATCATGTGGGAAGTTAACCTAAGGTGTTTCAATTAGGTTTGCAGTAAGTACTTTGGTGTAAAATTGAAATGTATGCTACTTGTATTGTAAAAGCATAGTCTGCACTGAGAAAATAACTTTTTTGCCTTGATGTGCAGAGCCATAATACAACTTTCAAACAACTCAGAAACATGTGGGAAGTTAACCTAAGGTGTTTCCATTGGGGTTGCAGTAAGTACTTTGGTGTAAAATTGAAATGTATACTATTTGTATTATCTAAGCATTGCATGCACTGAGTTAACAACATTTTTGTGTTGATGTGTAGAGCCATGAGACAACTTTCAAACAACTCAGAAACATGTGGGAAGTTAACTTAAAATGTATCCCAATGGTTTGCACTCTGCACTTTGGTGGAAAATTGAGATGTATACTAACTTTATGTCAGAACAAAGTATGCACTGAGAAAGTAACTTTTTTGTCTTGATACACAGAGGCATGAAACAACTTTCAAACTACTCATACTCATGTGGGAAGTTAACCAAAGGTGTTTCCATTAGGTTTGGAGTAAGTGCTTTCTAGAAAAATTGAAATGTATACTTTTTGTATTGTCTTAGTATTGTATGCAATGAGTTAATAACTTTTTTGTTTTCATGTGTATAGCCATGAACCAACTTTCAAACTACTCCTAATCATGTGGGAAGTTAACCTAAGGTGTTTCCATTAGGTTTGCAGTAAGTACTTTGGTGTAAACTTATACTGTATAATATTTGTATTATCTAACCATTGTATCCCCTGAGTTAACAACATTTTTGTGTGCATGTGTAGAGCCATGAAACAACTTACAAACTACTCATAATCATGTGGGAAGTTAACTTAAAATGTTTCCCAATGGTTTGCACTCTGCACTTTGGTGGAAAATTCAGATGTATACTACCTTAATGTCAGAACATAGTATGCACTGAGAAAGTAACTTTTTTGTCTTGATGAACAGAGGCATGAAACAACTTTAACCTACTCATACTGATGTGGGAAGTTAACCAAAGGTGTTTCCATTTGGTTTGCAGTAAGTGCTTTGGAGTAAAATTGAAATGTATACTATTTGTATTGTCTTAGTACTGTATGCACTGAGAAAACAACATTTTTGTTTTCATGTGTAGACCCATGAACCAACTTTCAAACTTTCAAACTACTCATAATCATGTGGGAAGTTAACCTAAGGTGTTTCAATTAGGTTTGCAGTAAGTACTTTGGTGTAAAATTGAAATGTATGCTACTTGTATTGTAAAAGCATAGTCTGCACTGAGAAAATAACTTTTTTGCCTTGATGTGCAGAGCCATAATACAACTTTCAAACAACTCAGAAACATGTGGGAATTTAACCTAAGGTGTTTCCATTGGGGTTGCAGTAAGTACTTTGGTGTAAAATTGAAATGTATACTATTTGTATTATCTAAGCATTGTATGCACTGAGTTAACAACATTTTTGTGTTGATGTGCAGAGCCATGAGACAACTTTCAAACAACTCAGAAACATGTGGGAAGTTAACTTAAAATGTATCCCAATGGTTTGCACTCTGCATTTTGGTGGAAAATTGAGATGTATACTAACTTTATGTCAGAACAAAGTATGCACTGAGAAAGTAACTTTTTTGTCTTGATACACAGAGGCATGAAACAACTTTCAAACTACTCATACTCATGTGGGAAGTTAACCAAAGGTGTTTCCATTAGGTTTGTAG
The DNA here is from genome assembly GCF_030028105.1 of Mobula birostris. Lineage (NCBI taxonomy): Eukaryota > Metazoa > Chordata > Chondrichthyes > Myliobatiformes > Myliobatidae > Mobula > Mobula birostris. The sequence continues at coordinate 1,718,545 of NW_027274714.1, forward strand.
TAACTGCTTTCTAGAAAAATTGAAATGTATACTTTTTGTATTGTCTTAATATTGTATGCAATGAGATAATAACTTTTTTGTTTTCATGTGTATAGCCATGAACCAACTTTCAAACTACTCCTAATCATGTGGGAAGTTAACCTGAGGTGTTTCCATTAGGTTTGCAGTAAGTACTTTAGTGTAAACTTGAACTGTATAATATTTGTATTATCTAACCATTGTATGCCCTGAGTTAACAACATTTTTGTGTGCATGTGTAGAGCCATCAAACAACTTACAAACTACTCATAATCATGTGGGAAGTTAACTTAAAATGTTTCCCAATGGTTTGCACTCTGCACTTTGGTGGAAAATTGAGATGTATACTACCTTAATGTCAGAACATAGTATGCACTGAGAAAGTAACTTTTTTGTCTTGATGAACAGAGGCATGAAACAACTTTCAACCTACTCATACTCATGTGGGAAGTTAACCAAAGGTGTTTCCATTAGGTTTGCAGTAAGTACTTTGGTGTAAACTTGAACTGTATACTATTTGTGTTATCTAACCATTCTATGCCCTGAGTTAACAAATTTTTTTTGTTGATGTGTAGAGCCATGAGACAACTTTCAAACAGCTCAGAAACATGTGCGAAGTTAACTTAAAATGTATCCCAATGGTTTACACCCTGCACCTTGATGGAAAAATTTGAAATGTATACTACCTTAATGTCAAAACATAGTATGCACTGAGAAAGTAACTTCTTTGTCTTGATGAACAGAGGCATGAAACAACTTTCAACCTACTCATACTCATGTGGGAAGTTAACCAAAGGTGTTTCCATTAGGTTTGCAGTAAGTCCTTTGGAGTAAAATTGAAATGTATACTTTTTGTATTGTCTTAGTATTGAATGCACTGAGATAACAACTTTTTTGTTTTCATGTGTAGAGCCATGGACCAAATTTCAAACTACTCCTAATCATGTGGGAAGTTAACCAAAGGTGTTTCCATTAGGTTTGTAGTAAGTACTTTGGTGTAAAATTGAACTGAATACTATTTGTATTATCTAACCATTGTATGCCCTGAGTTAACAACATTTTTGTGATTATGTGTAGAGCCATGAAACAACTTTCAAACTACTCATAATCATGTGGGAAGTTAACTTAAAATGTTTCCCAATGGTTTGCACTCTGCACTTTGGTGGGAAATTGAGATGTATACTACCTTAATGTCAGAACATAGTATGCACTGAGAGAGTAACTTTTTTGTCTTGATGAACAGAGGCATGAAACAGCTTTCAGCCTACTCATACTGACGTGGGAAGTTAACCAAAGGTGTTTCCATTAGGTTTGCAGTAAGTGCTTTGGAGTAAAATTGAAATGTAGACTATTTGTACTGTCTTTGCATTGTATGCACTGTGATAACAACTTTTTTGTTTTCATGTGTAGAGCCATGAACCAACTTTCAAACTACTCAGAAACATGTGGGAAGTTAATCTAAGGTGTTTCCATTAGGTTTGCAGTAAGTACTTTGGTGTAAAATTGAAATGTATACTATTTGTATTATCTAAACATTCTATGCCCTGAGTTAACAAAATTTTTTTGTTGATGTGTAGAGCCATGAGACAACTTTCAAACAACTCAGAAACATGTGGGAAGTTAACTTAAAATGTATCCCAATGGTTTGCACTCTGTACCTTGATGGAAAAATTGAGATGTATACTACATTGATGTCAGAACATAGCATGCACTGAGAAACTGACTTTTTTGTCTTGATCAACAGAGGCATGAAACAACTTTCAAACTACTCATAATCATGAGGGAAGTTCACTTAAAATGTTTCCCAATGGTTTCCACTCTGCACTTTGGTGGAAAATTGAGATCTATACCACCTTAATGTCAGAACATAGTATGCACTGAGAAAGTAACTTATATGTCTTGATAACAGAGGCATGAAACAACTTTCAACCTACTCATACTCATGTGGGAAGTTAACCAAAGGTGTTTCCATTAGGTTTGCAGTAAGTACTTTGGAGTAAAATTGAAATGTATACTTTTTGTATTGTCTTAGTATTGTAAGTACTGAGATAACAACTTTTTTGTTTTCATGTGTAGAGCCATGAACCAACTTTCAAACTACTCCTAATCATGTGGGAAGTTAACCTAAGGTGTTTCCATTAGGTTTGCAGTAAGTACTTTGGTGTAAAATTGAACTGTATACTATTTGTATTATCTAACCATTGTATGCCCTGAGTTAACAACATTTTTGTGTTCATGTGTAGAGCCATGAAACAACTTTCAAACTACTCATAATCATGTGGGAAGTTAACTTAAAATGTTTCCCAATGGTTTGTACTCTGCACTTTGGTGGAAATTTGAGATGTATACTACCTTAATGTCAGAAATAGTATGCACTGAGAAAGTAACTTTTTTGTCTTGATGAACTGAGGCATGAAACAACTTTAAACCTACTCATACACATGTGGGAAGTTAACCAAATGTGTTTGCATTACGTTTGCAGTCAGGACTTTTGAGTACAATTGAAATGTATACTACTTTTATGTCAAAGCATTCTATTCACTGTGAAGTCATTTTTTTGTCTTTATGTGCACAGGTATGAAACAACTTTCAGACATCTCCGAATCATGTGGGAAGTTAATCTAAGTTGTTTCCATTTGGTTTGCAGTAAGTGCTTTGGTGTAAAATTGAAATGTATACTATTTGTATTGTCTAAGCATTGCATGCACTGAGATAACAACTTTTTTCTGTTGATGTGTACAGCCATGAAACAACTTTCAAACTACTCATAATCATGTCGGAAGTTAACCTAAAGTGTTTCCATTAGGTTTGCAGTAAGTGTTTTGGTGTAAAATTGAAATGTATACTACTTTTATGTCAAAGCATTCTATTCACTGTGAAATCAACTTTTTTGTCTTTATGTGCACAGGTATGAAACAACTTTCAGACATCTCAGAATCATGTGGGAAGTTAACCTAAAGTGTTTCCATTAGGTTTGCAGTAAGTGCTTTGGTGTAAAATTGAAATGTATACTATTTGTATTGTAAAAGCATTGCATGCACTGAGATAACAACTTTTTTGTGTTGATGTGTACAGCCATGAAACAACTTTCAAACTACTCATAATCATGTGGAAAGTTAACCTATGGTGTTTCCATTAGGTTTGCAGTCAGGACTTTTCAGTACAATTGAAATGTATACTACTTTTATGTCAAAGCATTCTATTCACTGAGAAATCAACTTTTTTCTCTTTATGTGCACAGGCATGAAACAACTTTCAGACATCTCAGAATCATGTGCGAAGTTAATCTAAGTTGTTTCCATTAGGTTTGCAGTAAGTGCTTTGGTGTAAAATTGAAATGTATACTATTTGTATTGTCTAAGCATTGCATGCACTGAGATAACAACTTCTTTGTGTTGATGTGTACAGCCATGGAACAACTTTCAAGCTACTCATAATCATGTGGAAAGTTAACCTATAGTGTTTCCATTAGGTTTGCAGTCAGGACATTTGAGTACAATTGAAATGGAAACTACATTTATGTCAAAGCATTCTATTCCCTGAGAAATCAACTTTTTTCTCTTTATGTGCACAGGTATGAAACAACTTTCAGACATCTCAGAATCATGTGGGAAGTTAATCTAAGTTGTTTCCATTAGGTTTGCAGTAAGTGCTTTAGTGTAAAATTGAAATGTATACTATTTGTATTGTCTAAGCATTACATGCACTGAGATAACAACTTTTTTGTGTTGATGTTTACAGCAATGAAACAACTTTCAAACTACTCATAATCATGTGGGAAGTTAACCTAAGGTGTTTCCATTAGGTTTGCAGTAAGTGCTTTGGTGTAAAATTGAAATGTATACTATTTGTATTGTAAAAGCATTGCATGCACTGAGAAAACAACTTTTTTGTCTTGATGTGCACAGGTATGAAAAAACTTTCAGACATCTCCGAATCATGTGGGAAGTTAATCTAAGTTGTTTCCATTTGGTTTGCAGTAAGTGCTTTGGTGTAAAATTGAAATGTATACTATTTGTATTGTCTAAGCATTGCATGCACTGAGATAACAACTTTTTTGTGTTGATGTGTACAGCCATGAAACAACTTTCAAACTACTCATAATCATGTGGAAAGTTAACCTATGGTGTTTCCATTAGGTTTGCAGTCAGGACTTTTGAGTACAATTGAAATTGAAACTACGTATATGTCAAAGCATTCTATTCACTGTGAAATCACCTTTTTTGTCTCTATGTGCGCAGGTATGAAACAACTTTCAGACATCTCAGAATCATGTCGGAAGTTAACCTAAAGTGTTTCCATTAGGTTTGCAGTAAGTGTTTTGGTGTAAAATTGAAATGTATACTACTTTTATGTCAAAGCATTCTATTCACTGTGAAATCAACTTTTTTGTCTTTATGTGCACAGGTATGAAACAACTTTCAGACATCTCAGAATCATGTGGGAAGTTAACCTAAAGTGTTTCCATTAGGTTTGCAGTAAGTGCTTTGGTGTAAAATTGAAATGTATTCTATTTGTATTGTAAAAGCATTGCATGCACTGAGATAACAACTTTTTTGTGTTGATGTGTACAGCCATGAAACAACTTTCAAACTACTCATAATCATGTGGAAAGTTAACCTATGGTGTTTCCATTAGGTTTGCAGTCAGGACTTTTGAGTACAATTGAAATGTATACTACTTTTATGTCAAAGCATTCTATTCACTGAGAAATCAACTTTTTTCTCTTTATGTGCACAGGTATGAAACAACTTTCAGACATCTCAGAATCATATGGGAAGTTAATCTAAGTTGTTTCCATTAGGTTTGCAGTAAGTGCTTTGGTGTAAAATTGAAATGTGTACTATTTGTATTGTCTAAGCATTGCATGCACTGAGATAACAACTTTTTTGTGTTGATGTGTACAGCCATGGAACAACTTTCAAGCTACTCATAATCATGTGGAAAGTTAACCTATGGTGTTTCCATTAGGTTTGCAGTCAGGACTTTTGAGTACAATTGAAATGGAAACTACATTTATGTCAAAGCATTCTATTCCCTGAGAAATCAACTTTTTTCTCTTTATGTGCACAGGTATGAAACAACTTTCAGACATCTCAGAAACATGTGGGAAGTTAATCTAAGTTGTTTCCATTAGGTTTGCAGTAAGTACTTTGGTGTAAAATTGAAATGTATACTATTTGTATTGTCTAAGCATTGCATGCACTGAGATAACAACTTTTTTGTGTTGATCTTTACAGCAATCAAACAACTTTCAAACTACTCATAATCATGTGGGAAGTTAACCTAAGGTGTTTCCATTAGGTTTGCAGTAAGTGCTTTGGTGTAAAATTGAAATGTATACTATTTGTATTGTCTAAGCATTGCATGCACTGAGATAACAACTTTTTTGTGTTGATGTGTACAGCCATGAAACAACTTTCAAACTACTCATAATCATGTGGAAAGTTAACCTATGGTGTTTCCATTAGGTTTGCAGTCAGGACTTTTGAGTACAATTGAAATGTATACTACTTTTATGTCAAAGCATTCTATTCACTGAGAAATCAAATTTTTTCTCTTTGTGTGCACAGGTATGAAACAACTTTCAGACATCTCAGAATCATGTGGGAAGTTAATCTAAGTTGTTTTCATTAGGTTTGCAGTAAGTGCTTTGGTGTAACATTGAAATGTATACTATTTGTATTCTCTAAGCATTGCATGCACTGAGATAACAACTTTTTTGTGTTGATGTGTACAGCCATGGAACAACTTTCAAGCTACTCATAATCATGTGGAAAGTTAACCTATGGTGTTTCCATTAGGTTTGCAGTCAGGACTTTTGATTACAATTGAAATGGAAACTACATTTATGTCAAAGCATTCTATTCCCTGAGAAATCAACTTTTTTCTCTTTATGTGCACAGGTATGAAACAACTTTCAGACATCTCAGAATCATGTGGGAAGTTAATGTAAGTTGTTTCCATTAGGTTTGCAGTAAGTGCTTTGGTGTAAAATTGAAATGTATACTATTTGTATTCTCTAAGCATTGCATGCACTGAGATAACAACTTTTTTGTGTTGATGTGTACAGCAATGAAACAACTTTCAAACTGCTCTTAATCATTTGGGAATGTAACCTAAAGTGTTTCCATTAGGTTTGCAGTAAGTACTTTGGTGGAAAATTGAGATGTATACTACCTTAATGTCAGAACATGGTAGCACTGAGAAAGTAACTTTTTTGTCTTGATGAACTGAGGCATAAAACAACTTTAAACCTACTCATACACATGTGGGAAGTTAACCAAATGTGTTTGCATTAGGTTTGCAGTCAGGACTTTTGAGTACAATTGAAATGTATACTACGTTTATGTCAAAGCATTCTATTCACTGTGAAATCACTTTTTTGTCTTTATGTGCACAGGTATGAAACAACTTTCAGACATCTCAGAATCATGTGGGAAGTTAACCTAAAGTGTTTCCATTTGGATTGCAGTAAGTGCTTTGATGTAAAATTGAAATGTATACTATTTGTATTGTCTAAGCATTGCATGCACTGAGATAACAACTTTTTTGTGTTGATGTGTACAGCCATGGAACAACTTTCAAGCTACTCATAATCATGTGGAAAGTTAACCTATGGTGTTTCCATTAGGTTTGCAGTCAGGACTTTTGAGTACAATTGAAATGGAAACTACATTTATGTCAAACCATTCTATTCACTGTGAAATCACCTTTTTTGTCTCTATGTGCACAGGTATGAAACAACTTTCAGACATCTCAGAATCATGTCGGAAGTTAACCTAAAGTGTTTCCATTAGGTTTGCAGTAAGTGTTTTGGTGTAAAATTGAAATGTATACTACTTTTATGTCAAAGCATTCTATTCACTGTGAAATCAACTTTTTTGTCTTTATGTGCACAGGTATGAAACAACTTTCAGACATCTCAGAATCATGTGGGAAGTTAACCTAAGGTGTTTCCATTAGGATTGCAGTAAGTACTTTGGTGGAAAATTGAGATGTATACTACCTTAATGTCAGAACATGGTAGCACTGAGAAAGTAACTTTTTTGTCTTGATGAACTGAGGCATGAAACAACTTTAAACCTACTCATACACATGTGGGAAGTTAACCAAATGTGTTTGCATTAGGTTTGCAGTCAGGACTTTTGAGTACAATTGAAATGTATACTACTTTTATGTCAAAGCATTCTATTCACTGTGAAATCACTTTTTTGTCTTTATGTGCACAGGTATGAAACAACTTTCAGACATCTCAGAATCATGTGGGAAGTTAACCTAAGGTGTTTCCATTAGTTTGCAGTAAGTACTTTGGTGTAAAATTCAGATGTGTACTTCCTTAATGTCAGAGCATTGTAGAACTGAGAAAGTAACTTTTTTGTCTTGATGAACTGAGGCATGAAACAACTTTAAACCTAGTCATATTCATCTGGGAAGTTAACCAAATGTGTTTACATTAGGTTTGCAGTCAGGACTTTTGAGTACAATTGAAATGTATACTACTATTATGTCAAAGCATTCTATTCACTGTGAAATCAACTTTTTTGTCTTTATGTGCACAGGTATGTAACAACTTTCAGACATCTCAGAATCATGTGGGAAGTTAACCTAAGGTGTTTCCATTAGGTTTGCAGTAAGTGCTTTGTAGTAAAATTGAAATGTACACTATTTGTATTGTCTAAGCATTGCATTCACTGAGATAACAACTTTTTTCTGTTGATGTGTACAGCCATGAAACAACTTTCAAACTACTCCTAATCATGTGGAAAGTTAACCTAAAGTGTTTCCATTAGGTTTGCAGTAAGTGCTTTGGTGTAAAATTGGAATGTATACTATCTGTATTGTAAAAGCATTGCATGCACTGAGAAAACAACTTTTTTGTCTTGATGTGCACAGGTATGAAACAACTTTCAGACATCTCAGAATCATGTGGGAAGTTAACCTAAAGTGTTTCCATTAGGTTTGCAGTAAGTGCTTTGGTGTAAAATTGAAATGTATACTATTTGTATTGTCTAAGCATTGCATGCACTGACATTACATCTTTTTTGTGTTCATGTGTGCAGCCATGAAACAACTTTCAAACTACTCATAATCATGTGGAAAGTTAACCTAAAGTGTTTCCATTAGGTTTGCAGTAAGTACTTTGTTCTAAAATTGAAATGTATACTACTTTTACGTCAAAGCATTCTATTCACTGTGAAATCAACTTTTTTGTCTTTATGTGCACAAGTATGAAACAACTTTCAGACATCTCAGAATCATGTGGGAAGTTAACCTAAGGTGTTTCCATTAGGTTTGCAGTAAGTGCTTTGGTGTAAAATTGAAATGTATACTATTTGTATTGTCTAAGCATTGCTTGCACTGAGATAACAACTTTTTTGTGTTGATGTGTACAGCCATGAAACAACTTTCAAACTACTCATAATCATGTGGGAAGTTAACCTAAGGTGTTTCCATTAGTTTGCAGTAAGTACTTTGGTGTAAAATTCAGATGTGTACTTCCTTAATGTCAGAGCATAGTAGTACTGAGAAAGTAACTTTTTTGTCTTGATGAACTGAGGCATGAAACAACTTTAAACCTAGTCATATTCATCTGGGAAGTTAACCAAATGTGTTTGCATTAGGTTTGCAGTCAGGACTTTTGAGTACAATTGAAATGTATACTACTTTTATGTCAAAGCATTCTATTCACTGTGAAATCAACTTTTTTGTCTTTATGTGCACAGGTATGTAACAACTTTCAGACATCTCAGAATCATGTGGGAAGTTAACCTAAAGTGTTTCCATTAGGTTTGCAGAAAGTGCTTTGGTGTAAAATTGAAATGTACACTATTTGTATTGTCTAAGCATTGCATGCACTGAGATAACAACTTTTTTGTGTTGATGTGTACAGCCATGAAACAACTTTCATACTACTCATAATCATGTGGAAAGTTAACCTAAAGTGTTTCCATTAGGTTTGCAGTAAGTACTTTGTTGTAAAATTGAAATGTTTACTACTTTTATGTCAAAGCATTCTATTCACCGTGAAATCAACTTTTTTGTCTTTATGTGTACAGCCATGAAACAACTTTCAAACTACTCATAATCATGTGGAAAGTTAACCTAAGGTGTTTCCATTAGGTCTGCAGTAAATGCTTTGGTGTAAAATTGAAATGTATACTATTTGTATTGTCTAAGCATTGCATTCACTGAGATAACAACTTTTTTCTGTTGATGTGTACAGCCATGAAACAACTTTCAAACTACTCATAATCATGTGGAAAGTTAACCTAAGGTGTTTCCATTAGGTCTGCAGTAAATGCTTTGGTGTAAAATTGAAATGTATACTATTTGTATTGTAAAAGCATTGCATGTACTGAGAAAACAACTTTTTTGTCTTGATGTGCACAGGTATGAAACAACTTTCAGACATCTCAGAATCATGTGGGAAGTTAATCTAAGTTGTTTCCATTAGGTTTGCAGTAAGTGCTTTGGTGTAAAATTGAAATGTATTCTATTTGTATTGTCTGAGCATTGCATGCACTGAGATAACAACTTTTTTGTGTTGATGTGTACAGCCATGAAACAACTTTCAAACTACTCATAATCATGTGGGAAGTTAACCTAAGGTGTTTCCATTAGTTTGCAGTAAGTACTTTGGTGTAAAATTCAGATGTGTACTTCCTTAATGTCAGAGCATAGTAGTACTGAGAAAGTAACTTTTTTGTCTTGATGAACTGAGGCATGAAACAACTTTAAACCTAGTCATATTCATCTCGGAAGTTAACCAAATGTGTTTGCATTAGGTTTGCAGTCAGGACTTTTGAGTACAAATGAAATGTATACTACTTTTATGTCAAAGCTTTCTAATCACTGTGAAATCAACTTTTTTGTCTTTATGTGCACAGGTATGAAACAACTTTCAGACATCTCAGAATCATGTGGGAAGTTAACCTAAAGTGTTTCCATTAGGTTTGCAGTAAGTGCTTTGGTGTAAAATTGAAATGTATACTATTTGTATTGTCTAAGCATTGCATGCACTGAGATTACAACTTTTTTGTGTTGATGTGTGCAGCCATAAAACAACTTTCAAACTACTCATAATCATGTGGAAAGTTAACCTAAAGTGTTTCCATTAGGTTTGCAGTAAGTACTTTGTTGTAAAATTGAAATGTTTACTACTTTTATGTCAAAGCATTCTATTCACCGTGAAATCAACTTTTTTGTCTTTATGTGTACAGCCATGAAACAACTTTCAAACTACTCATAATCATGTGGAAAGTTAACCTAAGGTGTTTCCATTAGGTCTGCAGTAAATGCTTTGGTGTAAAATTGAAATGTATACTATTTGTATTGTCTAAGCATTGCATTCACTGAGATAACAACTTTTTTCTGTTGATGTGTACAGCCATGAAACAACTTTCAAACTACTCATAATCATGTGGAAAGTTAACCTAAGGTGTTTCCATTAGGTCTGCAGTAAATGCTTTGGTGTAAAATTGAAATGTATACTATTTGTATTGTAAAAGCATTGCATGCACTGTGAAATCAACTTTTTTGTCTTTATGTGCACAGGTATGTAACAACTTTCAGACATCTCAGAATCATGTGGGAAGTTAACCTAAAGTGTTTCCATTAGGTTTGCAGTAAGTGCTTTGGTGTAAAATTGAAATGTATACTATTTGTATTGTCTAAGCATTGCATGCACTGAGATTACATCTTTTTTGTGTTGATGTGTGCAGCCATGAAACAACTTTCAAACTACTCATAATCATGTGGAAAGTTAACCTAAAGTGTTTCCATTAGGTTTGCAGTTAGTACTTTGTTGTAAAATTGAAATGTATACTACTTTTATGTCAAAGCATTCTATTCACTGTGAAATCAACTTTTTTGTCTTTATGTGCACAAGTATGAAACAACTTTCAGACATCTCAGAATCATGTGGGAAGTTAACCTAAGGTGTTTCCATTAGGTTTGCAGTAAGTGCTTTGGTGTAAAATTGAAATGTATACTATTTGTATTGTCTAAGCATTGCATGCACTGAGATAACAACTTTTTTGTGTTGATGTGTACAGCCATGAAACAACTTTCAAACTACTCATAATCATGTGGGAAGTTAACCTAAGGTGTTTCCATTAGTTTGCAGTAAGTACTTTGGTGTAAAATACAGATGTGTACTTCCTTAATGTCAGAGCATAGTAGTACTGAGAAAGTAACTTTTTTGTCTTGATGAACTGAGGCATGAAACAACTTTAAACCTAGTCATATTCATCTGGGAAGTTAACCAAATTTGTTTGCATTAGGTTTGCAGTCAGGACTTTTGAGTACAATTGAAATGTATACTACTTTTATGTCAAAGCATTCTATTCACTGTGAAATCAACTTTTTTGTCTTTATGTGCACAAGTATGAAACAACTTTCAGACATCTCAGAATCATGTGGGAAGTTAACCTAAGGTGTTTCCATTAGGTTTGCAGTAAGTGCTTTGGTGTAAAATTGAAATGTATACTATTTGTATTGTCTAAGCATTGCATGCACTGAGATAACAACTTTTTTGTGTTGATGTGTACAGCCATGAAACAACTTTCAAACTACTCATAATCATGTGGGAAGTTAACCTAAGGTGTTTCCATTAGGTTTGTAGTCAGGACTTTTGAGTACAATTGAAATGTATACTACTTTTATGTCAAAGCATTCTATTCACTGTGAAATCAACTTTTTTGTCTTTATGTGCACAGGTATGAAACAACTTTCAGACATCTCAGAATCATGTGGGAAGTTAACCTGAAGTGTTTCCATTAGGTTTGCAGTAAGTGCTTTGGTGTAAAATTGAAATGTATACTATTTCTATTGTAAAAGCATTGCATTCACTGAGAAAACAACTTTTTTGTCTTGATGTGCACAGGTATGAAACAACTTTCAGACATCTCAGAATCATGTGGGAAGTTAACCTAAGGTGTTTCCATTAGGTTTGCAGTAAGTGCTTTGGAGTAAAATTGAAATGTATACTATTTGTATTCTCTAAGCATTGCATGCACTGAGATAACAACTTTTTTGTCTTGATGTGCACAGGTATGAAACAACTTTCAGACATCTCAGAATCATGTGGAAAGTTAACCTAAAGTGTTTCCATTAGGTTTGCAGTAAGTGCTTTCGTGTAAAATTGAAATGTATACTACTTTTATGTCAAAGCATTCTATTCACTGTGAAATCAACTTTTTTGTCTTTATGTGCACAGGTATGAAACAACTTTCAGACATCTCAGAATCATGTGGGAAGTTAATCTAAGTTGTTTCCATTAGGTTTGCAGTAAGTGCTTTGGTGTAAAATTGAAATGTATTCTATTTGTATTGTCTGAGCATTGCATGCACTGAGATAACAACTTTTTTGTGTTGATGTGTACAGCCATGAAACAACTTTCAAACTACTCATAATCATGTGGGAAGTTAACCTAAGGTGTTTCCATTAGTTTGCAGTAAGTACTTTGGTGTAAAATTCAGATGTGTACTTCCTTAATGTCAGAGCATAGTAGTACTGAGAAAGTAACTTTTTTGTCTTGATGAACTGAGGCATGAAACAACTTTAAACCTAGTCATATTCATCTGGGAAGTTAACCAAATGTGTTTGCATTAGGTTTGCAGTCAGGACTTTTGAGTACAATTGAAATGTATACTACTTTTATGTCAAAGCATTCTATTCACTGTGAAATTAACTTTTTTGTCTTTATGTGCACAGGTATGTAACAACTTTCAGACATCTCAGAATCATGTGGGAAGTTAACCTAAGGTGTTTCCATTAGGTTTGCAGTAACTGCTTTGTAGTAAAATTGAAATGTACACTATTTGTATTGTCTAAGCATTGCATTCACTGAGATAACAACTTTTTTCTGTTGATGTGTACAGCCATGAAACAACTTTCAAACTACTCATAATCATGTGGAAAGTTAACCTAAGGTGTTTCCATTAGGTTTGCAGTAAGTGCTTTGGTGTAAAATTGAAATGTATACTATTTGTATTGTAAAAGCATTGCATGCACTGAGAAAACAACTTTTTTGTCTTGATGTGCACAGGTATGAAACAACTTTCAGACATCTCAGAATCATGTGGGAAGTTAATCTAAGTTGTTTCCATTAGGTTTGCAGTAAGTGCTTTGGTGTAAAATTGAAATGTATACTATTTGTATTGTCCAAGCATTGCATGCACTGAGATAACAACTTTTTTGTGTTGATGTGTACAGCCGTGAAACAACTTTCAAACTACTCATAATCATGTGGGAAGTTAACCTAAGGTGTTTCCATTAGTTTGCAGTAGGTACTTTGGTGTAAAATTCAGATGTGTACTTCCTTAATGTCAGAGCATAGTAGTACTGAGAAAGTAACTTTTCTGTCTTGATGAACTGAGGCATGAAACAACTTTAAACCTAGTCATATTCATCTGGGAATTTAACCAAATGTGTTTGCATTAGGTTTGCAGTCAGGACTTTTGAGTACAATTGAAATGTATACTACTTTTATGTCAAAGCATTCTATTCACTGTGAAATCAACTTTTATGTCTGTATGTGCACAGGTATGTAACAACTTTCAGACATCTCAGAATCATGTGGGAAGTTAACCTAAAGTGTTTCCATTAGGTTTGCAGTAAGTGCTTTGGTGTAAAATTGAAATGTACACTATTTGTATTGTCTAAGCATTGCATGCACTGAGATAACAACTTTTTTGTGTTGATGTGTACAGCCATGAAACAACTTTCAAACTACTCATAATCATGTGGAAAGTTAACCTAAAGTGTTTCCATTAGGTTTGCAGTAAGTACTTTGTTGTAAAATTGAAATGTATACTACTTTTATGTCAAAGCATTCTATTCACTGTGAAATCAACTTTTTTGTCTTTATGTGCACAAGTATGAAACAACTTTCAGACATCTCAGAATCATGTGGGAAGTTAACCTAAGGTGTTTCCATTAGGTTTGCAGTAAGTGCTTTGGTGTAAAATTGAATTGTATACTATTTGTATTGTCTAAGCATTGCATGCACTGAGATAACAACTTTTTTGTGTTGATGTGTACAGCCATGAAACAACTTTCAAACTACTCATAATCATGTGGGAAGTTAACCTAAGGTGTTTCCATTAGTTTGCAGTAAGCACTTTGGTGTAAAATTCAGTTGTGTACTTCCTTAATGTCAGAGCATAGTAGTACTGGGAAAGTAACTTTTTTTGTCTTGATGAACTGAGGCATGAAACAACTTTAAACCTAGTCATATTCATCTGGGAAGTTAACCAAATGTGTTTGCATTAGGTTTGCAGTCAGGACTTTTGAGTACAAATGAAATGTATACTACTTTTATGTCAAAGCTTTCTATTCACTGTGAAATCAACTTTTTTGTCTTTATGTGCACAGGTATGAAACAACTTTCAGACATCTCAGAATCATGTGGGAAGTTAACCTAAAGTGTTTCCATTAGGTTTGCAGTAAGTGCTTTGGTGTAAAATTGAAATGTATACTATTTGTATTGTCTAAGCATTGCATGCACTGAGATTACATCTTTTTTGTGTTGATGTGTGCAGCCATGAAACAACTTTCAAACTACTCATAATCATGTGGAAAGTTAACCTAAAGTGTTTCCATTAGGTTTGCGGTAAGTACTTTGTTGTAAAATTGAAATGTATACTACTTTTATGTCAAAGCATTCTATTCACTGTGAAATCAACTTTTTTGTCTTTATGTGCACAAGTATGAAACAACTTTCAGACATCTCAGAATCATGTGGGAAGTTAACCTAAGGTGTTTCCATTAGGTTTGCAGTAAGTGCTTTGGTGTAAAATTGAAATGTATACTATTTGTATTGTCTAAGCATTGCATGCACTGAGATAACAACTTTTTTGTGTTGATGTGTACAGCCATGAAACAACTTTCAAACTACTCATAATCATGTGGGAAGTTAACCTAAGGTGTTTCCATTAGTTTGCAGTAAGTACTTTGGTGTAAAATTCAGATGTGTACTTCCTTAATGTCAGAGCATAGTAGTACTGAGAAAGTAACTTTTTTGTCTTGATGAACTGAGGCATGAAACAACTTTAAACCTAGTCATATTCATCTGGGAAGTTAACCAAATGTGTTTGCATTAGGTTTGCAGTCAGGACTTTTGAGTACAAATGAAATGTATACTACTTTTCTGTCAAAGCTTTCTATTCACTGTGAAATCAACTTTTCTGTCTTTATGTGCACAGGTATGAAACAACTTTCAAACTACTCATAATCATGTGGAAAGTTAACCTAAAGTGTTTCCATTAGGTTTGCAGTAAGTACTTTGTTGTAAAATTGAAATGTTTACTACTTTTATGTCAAAGCATTTTATTCACCGTGAAATCAACTTTTTTGTCTTTATGTGTACAGCCATGAAACAACTTTCAAACTACTCATAATCATGTGGAAAGTTAACCTAAGGTGTTTCCATTAGGTCTGCAGTAAATGCTTTGGTGTAAAATTGAAATGTATACTATTTGTATTGTCTAAGCATTGCATTCACTGAGATAACAACTTTTTTCTGTTGATGTGTACAGCCATGAAACAACTTTCAAACTACTCATAATCATGTGGAAAGTTAACCTAAGGTGTTTCCATTAGGTCTGCAGTAAATGCTTTGGTGTAAAATTGAAATGTATACTATTTGTATTGTAAAAGCATTGCAGGCACTGAGAAAACAACTTTTTTGTCTTGATGTGCACAGGTATGAAACAACTTTCAGACATCTCAGAATCATGTGGGAAGTTAATCTAAGTTGTTTCCATTAGGTTTGCAGTAAGTGCTTTGGTGTAAAATTGAAATGTATTCTATTTGTATTGTCTGAGCATTGCATGCACTGAGATAACAACTTTTTTGTGTTGATGTGTACAGCCATGAAACAACTTTCAAACTACTCATAATCATGTGGGAAGTTAACCTAAGGTGTTTCCATTAGTTTGCAGTAAGTACTTTGGTGTAAAATTCAGATGTGTACTTCCTTAATGTCAGAGCATAGTAGTACTGAGAAAGTAACTTTTTTGTCTTGATGAACTGAGGCATGAAACAACTTTAAACCTAGTCATATTCATCTGGGAAGTTAACCAAATGTGTTTGCATTAGGTTTGCAGTCAGGACTTTTGAGTACAAATGAAATGTATACTACTTTTATGTCAAAGCTTTCTATTCACTGTGAAATCAACTTTTTTGTCTTTATGTGCACAGGTATGAAACAACTTTCAGACATCTCAGAATCATGTGGGAAGTTAACCTAAAGTGTTTCCATTAGGTTTGCAGTAAGTGCTTTGGTGTAAAATTGAAATGTATACTATTTGTATTGTCTAAGCATTGCATGCACTGAGATTACAACTTTTTTGTGTTGATGTGTGCAGCCATAAAACAACTTTCAAACTACTCATAATCATGTGGAAAGTTAACCTAAAGTGTTTCCATTAGGTTTGCAGTAAGTACTTTGTTGTAAAATTGAAATGTTTACTACTTTTATGTCAAAGCATTCTATTCACCGTGAAATCAACTTTTTTGTCTTTATGTGTACAGCCATGAAACAACTTTCAAACTACTCATAATCATGTGGAAAGTTAACCTAAGGTGTTTCCATTAGGTCTGCAGTAAATGCTTTGGTGTAAAATTGAAATGTATACTATTTGTATTGTCTAAGCATTGCATTCACTGAGATAACAACTTTTTTCTGTTGATGTGTACAGCCATGAAACAACTTTCAAACTACTCATAATCATGTGGAAAGTTAACCTAAGGTGTTTCCATTAGGTCTGCAGTAAATGCTTTGGTGTAAAATTGAAATGTATACTATTTGTATTGTAAAAGCATTGCATGCACTGAGAAAACAACTTTTTTGTCTTGATGTGCACAGGTATGAAACAACTTTCAGACATCTCAGAATCATGTGGGAAGTTAATCTAAGTTGTTTCCATTAGGTTTGCAGTAAGTGCTTTGGTGTAAAATTGAAATGTATTCTATTTGTATTGTCTGAGCATTGCATGCACTGAGATAACAACTTTTTTGTGTTGATGTGTACAGCCATGAAACAACTTTCAAACTACTCATAATCATGTGGGAAGTTAACCTAAGGTGTTTCCATTAGTTTGCAGTAAGTACTTTGGTGTAAAATTCAGATGTGTACTTCCTTAATGTCAGAGCATAGTAGTACTGAGAAAGTAACTTTTTTGTCTTGATGAACTGAGGCATGAAACAACTTTAAACCTAGTCATATTCATCTGGGAAGTTAACCAAATGTGTTTGCATTAGGTTTGCAGTCAGGACTTTTCAGTACAATTGAAATGTATACTACTTTTATGTCAAAGCATTCTATTCACTGTGAAATTAACTTTTTTGTCTTTATGTGCACAGGTATGTAACAACTTTCAGACATCTCAGAATCATGTGGGAAGTTAACCTAAGGTGTTTCCATTAGGTTTGCAGTAACTGCTTTGTAGTAAAATTGAAATGTACACTATTTGTATTGTCTAAGCATTGCATTCACTGAGATAACAACTTTTTTCTGTTGATGTGTACAGCCATGAAACAACTTTCAAACTACTCATAATCATGTGGAAAGTTAACCTAAGGTGTTTCCATTAGGTTTGCAGTAAGTGCTTTGGTGTAAAATTGAAATGTATACTATTTGTATTGTAAAAGCATTGCATGCACTGAGAAAACAACTTTTTTGTCTTGATGTGCACAGGTATGAAACAACTTTCAGACATCTCAGAATCATGTGGGAAGTTAATCTAAGTTGTTTCCATTAGGTTTGCAGTAAGTGCTTTGGTGTAAAATTGAAATGTATACTATTTGTATTGTCTAAGCATTGCATGCACTGAGATAACAACTTTTTTGTGTTGATGTGTACAGCCGTGAAACAACTTTCAAACTACTCATAATCATGTGGGAAGTTAACCTAAGGTGTTTCCATTAGTTTGCAGTAGGTACTTTGGTGTAAAATTCAGATGTGTACTTCCTTAATGTCAGAGCATAGTAGTACTGAGAAAGTAACTTTTTTGTCTTGATGAACTGAGGCATGAAACAACTTTAAACCTAGTCATATTCATCTGGGAATTTAACCAAATGTGTTTGCATTAGGTTTGCAGTCAGGACTTTTGAGTACAATTGAAATGTATACTACTTTTATGTCAAAGCATTCTATTCACTGTGAAATCAACTTTTATGTCTTTATGTGCACAGGTATGTAACAACTTTCAGACATCTCAGAATCATGTGGGAAGTTAACCTAAAGTGTTTCCATTAGGTTTGCAGTAAGTGCTTTGGTGTAAAATTGAAATGTACACTATTTGTATTGTCTAAGCATTGCATGCACTGAGATAACAACTTTTTTGTGTTGATGTGTACAGCCATGAAACAACTTTCAAACTACTCATAATCATGTGGAAAGTTAACCTAAAGTGTTTCCATTAGGTTTGCAGTAAGTACTTTGTTGTAAAATTGAAATGTATACTACTTTTATGTCAAAGCATTCTATTCACTGTGAAATCAACTTTTTTGTCTTTATGTGCACAAGTATGAAACAACTTTCAGACATCTCAGAATCATGTGGGAAGTTAACCTAAGGTGTTTCCATTAGGTTTGCAGTAAGTGCTTTGGTGTAAAATTGAATTGTATACTATTTGTATTGTCTAAGCATTGCATGCACTGAGATAACAACTTTTTTGTGTTGATGTGTACAGCCATGAAACAACTTTCAAACTACTCATAATCATGTGGGAAGTTAACCTAAGGTGTTTCCATTAGTTTGCAGTAAGTACTTTGGTGTAAAATTCAGATGTGTACTTCCTTAATGTCAGAGCATAGTAGTACTGAGAAAGTAACTTTTTTGTCTTGATGAACTGAGGCATGAAACAACTTTAAACCTAGTCATATTCATCTGGGAAGTTAACCAAATGTGTTTGCATTAGGTTTGCAGTCAGGACTTTTGAGTACAAATGAAATGTATACTACTTTTATGTCAAAGCTTTCTATTCACTGTGAAATCAACTTTTTTGTCTTTATGTGCACAGGTATGAAACAACTTTCAAACTACTCATAATCATGTGGAAAGTTAACCTAAAGTGTTTCCATTAGGTTTGCAGTAAGTACTTTGTTGTAAAATTGAAATGTTTACTACTTTTATGTCAAAGCATTCTATTCACCGTGAAATCAACTTTTTTGTCTTTATGTGTACAGCCATGAAACAACTTTCAAACTACTCATAATCATGTGGAAAGTTAACCTAAGGTGTTTCCATTAGGTCTGCAGTGAATGCTTTGGTGTAAAATTGAAATGTATACTATTTGTATTGTAAAAGCATTGCATGCACTGAGAAAACAACTTTTTTGTCTTGATGTGCACAGGTATGAAACAACTTTCAGACATCTCAGAATCATGTGGGAAGTTAATCTAAGTTGTTTCCATTAGGTTTGCAGTAAGTGCTTTGGTGTAAAATTGAAATGTATTCTATTTGTATTGTCTGAGCATTGCATGCACTGAGATAACAACTTTTTTGTGTTGATGTGTACAGCCATGAAACAACTTTCAAACTACTCATAATCATGTGGGAAGTTAACCTAAGGTGTTTCCATTAGTTTGCAGTAAGTACTTTGGTGTAAAATTCAGATGTGTACTTCCTTAATGTCAGAGCATAGTAGTACTGAGAAAGTAACTTTTTTGTCTTGATGAACTGAGGCATGAAACAACTTTAAACCTAGTCATATTCATCTGGGAAGTTAACCAAATGTGTTTGCATTAGGTTTGCAGTCAGGACTTTTGAGTACAATTGAAATGTATACTACTTTTATGTCAAAGCATTCTATTCACTGTGAAATCAACTTTTTTGTCTTTATGTGCACAGGTATGTAACAACTTTCAGACATCTCAGAATCATGTGGGAAGTTAACCTAAGGTGTTTCCATTAGGTTTGCAGTAACTGCTTTGTAGTAAAATTGAAATGTACACTATTTGTATTGTCTAAGCATTGCATTCACTGAGATAACAACTTTTTTCTGTTGATGTGTACAGCCATGAAACAACTTTCAAACTACTCATAATCATGTGGAAAGTTAACCTAAGGTGTTTCCATTAGGTTTGCAGTAAGTGCTTTGGTGTAAAATTGAAATGTATACTATTTGTATTGTAAAAGCATTGCATGCACTGAGAAAACAACTTTTTTGTCTTGATGTGCACAGGTATGAAACAACTTTCAGACATCTCAGAATCATGTGGGAAGTTAATCTAAGTTGTTTCCATTAGGTTTGCAGTAAGTGCTTTGGTGTAAAATTGAAATGTATACTATTTGTATTGTCTAAGCATTGCATGCACTGAGATAACAACTTTTTTGTGTTGATGTGTACAGCCATGAAACAACTTTCAAACTACTCATAATCATGTGGGAAGTTAACCTAAGGTGTTTCCATTAGTTTGCAGTAGGTACTTTGGTGTAAAATTCAGATGTGTACTTCCTTAATGTCAGAGCATAGTAGTACTGAGAAAGTAACTTTTTTGTCTTGATGAACTGAGGCATGAAACAACTTTAAACTTAGTCATATTCATCTGGGAATTTAACCAAATGTGTTTGCATTAGGTTTGCAGTCAGGACTTTTGAGTACAATTGAAATGTATACTACTTTTATGTCAAAGCATTCTATTCACTGTGAAATCAACTTTTATGTCTTTATGTGCACAGGTATGTAACAACTTTCAGACATCTCAGAATCATGTGGGAAGTTAACCTAAAGTGTTTCCATTAGGTTTGCAGTAAGTGCTTTGGTGTAAAATTGAAATGTACACTATTTGTATTGTCTAAGCATTGCATGCACTGAGATAACAACTTTTTTGTGTTGATGTGTACAGCCATGAAACAACTTTCAAACTACTCATAATCATGTGGAAAGTTAACCTAAAGTGTTTCCATTAGGTTTGCAGTAAGTACTTTGTTGTAAAATTGAAATGTATACTACTTTTTTGTCAAAGCATTCTATTCACTGTGAAATCAACTTTTTTGTCTTTATGTGCACAAGTATGAAACAACTTTCAGACATCTCAGAATCATGTGGGAAGTTAACCTAAGGTGTTTCCATTAGGTTTGCAGTAAGTGCTTTGGTGTAAAATTGAATTGTATACTATTTGCATTGTCTAAGCATTGCATGCACTGAGATAACAACTTTTTTGTGTTGATGTGTACAGCCATGAAACAACTTTCAAACTACTCATAATCATGTGGGAAGTTAACCTAAGGTGTTTCCATTAGTTTGCAGTAAGCACTTTGGTGTAAAATTCAGATGTGTACTTCCTTAATGTCAGAGCATAGCAGTACTGGGAAAGTAACTTTTTTTGTCTTGATGAACTGAGGCATGAAACAACTTTAAACCTAGTCATATTCATCTGGGAAGTTAACCAAATGTGTTTGCATTAGGTTTGCCGTCAGGACTTTTGAGTACAAATGAAATGTATACTACTTTTATGTCAAAGCTTTCTATTCACTGTGAAATCAACTTTTTTGTCTTTATGTGCACAGGTATGAAACAACTTTCAGACATCTCAGAATCATGTGGGAAGTTAACCTAAGGTGTTTCCATTAGGTTTGCAGTAAGTGCTTTGGTGTAAAATTGAAATGTATACTATTTGTATTGTCTAAGCATTGCATGCACTGAGATAACAACTTTTTTGTGTTGATGTGTACAGCCATGAAACAACTTTCAAACTACTCATAATCATGTGGGAAGTTAACCTAAGGTGTTTCCATTAGGTTTGTAGTCAGGACTTTTGAGTACAATTGAAATGTATACTACTTTTATGTCAAAGCATTCTATTCACCGTGAAATCAACTTTTTTGTCTTTATGTGCACAGCCATGAAACAACTTTCAAACTACTCATAATCATGTGGAAAGTTAACCTAAGGTGTTTCCATTAGGTCTGCAGTAAATGCTTTGGTGTAAAATTAAAATGTATACTATTTGTATTGTAAAAGCATTGCATGCACTGAGAAAACAACTTTTTTGTCTTGATGTGCACAGGTATGAAACAACTTTCAGACATCTCAGAATCATGTGGGAAGTTAATCTAAGTTGTTTCCATTAGGTTTGCAGTAAGTGCTTTGGTGTAAAATTGAAATGTATTCTATTTGTATTGTCTGAGCATTGCATGCACTGAGATAACAACATTTTTGTGTTGATGTGTACAGCCATGAAACAACTTTCAAACTACTCATAATCATGTGGGAAGTTAACCTAAGGTGTTTCCATTAGGTTGCAGTAAGTACTTTGGTGTAAAATTCAGATGTGTACTTCCTTAATGTCAGAGCATAGTAGTACTGAGAAAGTAACTTTTTTGTCTTGATGAACTGAGGCATGAAACAACTTTAAACCTAGTCATATTCATCTGGGAAGTTAACCAAATGTGTTTGCATTAGGTTTGCAGTCAGGACTTTTGAGTACAATTGAAATGTATACTACTTTTATGTCAAAGCATTCTATTCACTGTGAAATCAACTTTTTTGTCTTTATGTGCACAGGTATGTAACAACTTTCAGACATCTCAGAATCATGTGGGAAGTTAACCTAAAGTGTTTCCATTAGGTTTGCAGTAAGTGCTTTGGTGTAAAATTGAAATGTATACTATTTGTATTGTCTAAGCATTGCATGCACTGAGATTACATCTTTTTTGTGTTGATGTGTGCAGCCATGAAACAACTTTCAAACTACTCATAATCATGTGGAAAGTTAACCTAAAGTGTTTCCATTAGGTTTGCAGTAAGTACTTTGTTGTAAAATTGAAATGTATACTACTTTTATGTCAAAGCATTCTATTCACTGTGAAATCAACTTTTTTGTCTTTATGTGCACAAGTATGAAACAACTTTCAGACATCTCAGAATCATGTGGGAAGTTAACCTAAGGTGTTTCCATTAGGTTTGCAGTAAGTGCTTTGGTGTAAAATTGAAATGTATACTATTTGTATTGTCTAAGCATTGCATGCACTGAGATAACAACATTTTGTGTTGATGTGTACAGCCATGAAACAACTTTCAAACTACTCATAATCATGTGGGAAGTTAACCTAAGGTGTTTCCATTAGTTTGCAGTAAGTACTTTGGTGTAAAATTCAGATGTGTACTTCCTTAATGTCAGAGCATAGTAGTACTGAGAAAGTAACTTTTTTGTCTTGATGAACTGAGGCATGAAACAACTTTAAACCTAGTCATATTCATCTGGGAAGTTAACCAAATGTGTTTGCATTAGGTTTGCAGTCAGGACTTTTGAGTACAATTGAAATGTATACTACTTTTATGTCAAAGCATTCTATTCACTGTGAAATCAACTTTTTTGTCTTTATGTGCACAAGTATGAAACAACTTTCAGACATCTCAGAATCATGTGGGAAGTTAACCTAAGGTGTTTCCATTAGGTTTGCAGTAAGTGCTTTGGTGTAAAATTGAAATGTATACTATTTGTATTGTCTAAGCATTGCATGCACTGAGATAACAACTTTTTTGTGTTGATGTGTACAGCCATGAAACAACTTTCAAACTACTCATAATCATGTGGGAAGTTAACCTAAGGTGTTTCCATTAGGTTTGTAGTCAGGACTTTTGAGTACAATTGAAATGTATACTACTTTTATGTCAAAGCATTCTATTCACCGTGAAATCAACTTTTTTGTCTTTATGTGTACAGCCATGAAACAACTTTCAAACTACTCATAATCATGTGGAAAGTTAACCTAAGGTGTTTCCATTAGGTCTGCAGTAAATGCTTTGGTGTAAAATTGAAATGTATACTATTTGTATTGTCTAAGCATTGCATTCACTGAGATAACAACTTTTTTCTATTGATGTGTACAGCCATGAAACGACTTTCAAACTACTCATAATCATGTGGAAAGTTAACCTAAGGTGTTTCCATTAGGTCTGCAGTAAATGCTTTGGTGTAAAATTGAAATGTATACTATTTGTATTGTAAAAGCATTGCATGCACTGAGAAAACAACTTTTTTGTCTTGATGTGCACAGGTATGAAACAACTTTCAGACATCTCAGAATCATGTGGGAAGTTAATCTAAGTTGTTTCCATTAGGTTTGCAGTAAGTGCTTTGGTGTAAAATTGAAATGTATTCTATTTGTATTGTCTGAGCATTGCATGCACTGAGATAACAACTTTTTTGTGTTGATGTGTACAGCCATGAAACAACTTTCAAACTACTCATAATCATGTGGGAAGTTAACCTAAGTGTTTCCATTAGGTTTGTAGTCAGGACTTTTGAGTACAATTGAAATGTATACTACTTTTATGTCAAAGCATTCTATTCACTGTGAAATCAACTTTTTTGTCTTTATGTGCACAGGTATGAAACAACTTTCAGACATCTCAGAATCATGTGGGAAGTTAACCTGAAGTGTTTCCATTAGGTTTGCAGTAAGTGCTTTCGTGTAAAATTGAAATGTATACTATTTGCATTGTCTAAGCATTGCATGCACTGAGATAACAACTATTTTGTGTTGATGTGTACAGCCATGAAACAACTTTCAAACTACTCATAATCATGTGGAAAGTTAACCTAAGGTGTTTCCATTAGGTTTGCAGTAAGTGCTTTGGTGTAAAATTGAAATGTATACTATTTGTATTGTAAAAGCATTGCATGCACTGAGAAAACAACTTTTTTGTCTTGATGTGCACAGGTATGAAACAACTTTCAGACATCTCAGAATCATGTGGGAAGTTAACCTAAGGTGTTTCCATTAGGTTTGCAGTAAGTGCTTTGGAGTAAAATTGAAATGTATACTATTTGTATTCTCTAAGCATTGCATGCACTGAGATAACAACTTTTTTGTCTTGATGTGCACAGGTATGAAACAACTTTCAGACATCTCAGAATCATGTGGGAAGTTAACCTAAAGTGTTTCCATTAGGTTTGCAGTAAGTGCTTTCGTGTAAAATTGAAATGTATACTACTTTTATGTCAAAGCATTCTATTCACTGTGAAATCAACTTTTTTGTCTTTATGTGCACAGGTATGAAACAACTTTCAGACATCTCAGAATCATGTGGGAAGTTCACCTAAAGTGTTTCCATTAGGTGTGCAATAAGTGCTTTGTAGTAAAATTGAAATGTATACTATTTGTATTGTCTAAGCATTGCATTCACTGAGATAACAACTTTTTTCTGTTGATGTGTACAGCCATGAAACAACTTTCAAACTACTCATAATCATGTGGAAAGTTAACCTAAGGTGTTTCCATTAGGTTTGCAGTAAGTGCTTTGGTGTAAAATTGAAATGTATACTATTTGTATTGTAAAAGCATTGCATGCACTGAGAAAACAACTTTTTTGTCTTGATGTGCACAGGTATGAAACAACTTTCAGACATCTCAGAATCATGTGGGAAGTTAATCTAAGTTGTTTCCATTAGGTTTGCAGTAAGTGCTTTGGTGTAAAATTGAAATGTATACTATTTGTATTGTCTAAGCATTGCATGCACTGAGATAACAACTTTTTTGTGTTGATGTGTACAGCCATGAAACAACTTTCAAACTACTCATAATCATGTGGGAAGTTAACCTAAGGTGTTTCCATTAGTTTGCAGTAAGTACTTTGGTGTAAAATTCAGATGTGTACTTCCTTAATGTCAGAGCATAGTAGTACTGAGAAAGTAACTTTTTTGTCTTGATGAACTGAGGCATGAAACAACTTTAAACCTAGTCATATTCATCTGGGAAGTTAACCAAATGTGTTTGCATTAGGTTTGCAGTCAGGACTTTTGAGTACAATTGAAATGTATACTACTTTTATGTCAAAGCATTCTATTCACTGTGAAATCAACTTTTATGTCTTTATGTGCACAGGTATGTAACAACTTTCAGACATCTCAGAATCATGTGGGAAGTTAACCTAAAGTGTTTCCATTAGGTTTGCCGTAAGTGCTTTGGTGTAAAATTGAAATGTATACTATTTGTATTGTCTAAGCATTGCATGCACTGAGATTACATCTTTTTTGTGTTGATGTGTGCAGCCATGAAACAACTTTCAAACTACTCATAATCATGTGGAAAGTTAACCTAAAGTGTTTCCATTAGGTTTGCAGTAAGTACTTTGTTGTAAAATTGAAATGTATACTACTTTTATGTCAAAGCATTCTATTCACTGTGAAATCAACTTTTTTGTCTTTATGTGCACAAGTATGAAACAACTTTCAGACATCTCAGAATCATGTGGGAAGTTAACCTAAGGTGTTTCCATTAGGTTTGCAGTAAGTGCTTTGGTGTAAAATTGAAATGTATACTATTTGTATTGTCTAAGCATTGCATGCACTGAGATAACAACTTTTTTGTGTTGATGTGTACAGCCATGAAACAACTTTCAAACTACTCATAATCATGTGGGAAGTTAACCTAAGGTGTTTCCATTAGGTTTGTAGTCAGGACTTTTGAGTACAATTGAAATGTATACTACTTTTATGTCAAAGCATTCTATTCACCGTGAAATCAACTTTTTTGTCTTTATGTGTACAGCCATGAAACAACTTTCAAACTACTCATAATCATGTGGAAAGTTAACCTAAGGTGATTCCATTAGGTCTGCAGTAAATGCTTTGGTGTAAAATTGAAATGTATACTATTTGTATTGTCTAAGCATTGCATTCACTGAGATAACAACTTTTTTCTGTTGATGTGTACAGCCATGAAACGACTTTCAAACTACTCATAATCATGTGGAAAGTTAACCTAAGGTGTTTCCATTAGGTCTGCAGTAAATGCTTTGGTGTAAAATTGAAATGTATACTATTTGTATTGTAAAAGCATTGCATGCACTGAGAAAACAACTTTTTTGTCTTGATGTGCACAGGTATGAAACAACTTTCAGACATCTCAGAATCATGTGGGAAGTTAATCTAAGTTGTTTCCATTAGGTTTGCAGTAAGTGCTTTGGTGTAAAATTGAAATGTATTCTATTTGTATTGTCTGAGCATTGCATGCACAGAGATAACAACTTTTTTGTGTTGATGTGTACAGCCATGAAACAACTTTCAAACTACTCATAATCATGTGGGAAGTTAACCTAAGGTGTTTCCATTAGGTTGCAGTAAGTACTTTGGTGTAAAATTCAGATGTGTACTTCCTTAATGTCAGAGCATAGTAGTACTGAGAAAGTAACTTTTTTGTCTTGATGAACTGAGGCATGAAACAACTTTAAACCTAGTCATATTCATCTGGGAAGTTAACCAAATGTGTTTGCATTAGGTTTGCAGTCAGGACTTTTGAGTACAATTGAAATGTATACTACTTTTATGTCAAAGCATTCTATTCACTGTGAAATCAACTTTTTTGTCTTTATGTGCACAGGTATGTAACAACTTTCAGACATCTCAGAATCATGTGGGAAGTTAACCTAAAGTGTTTCCATTAGGTTTGCAGTAAGTGCTTTGGTGTAAAATTGAAATGTATACTATTTGTATTGTCTAAGCATTGCATGCACTGAGATTACATCTTTTTTGTGTTGATCTGTGCAGCCATGAAACAACTTTCAAACTACTCATAATCATGTGGAAAGTTAACCTAAAGTGTTTCCATTAGGTTTGCAGTAAGTACTTTGTTGTAAAATTGAAATGTATACTACTTTTATGTCAAAGCATTCTATTCACTGTGAAATCAACTTTTTTGTCTTTATGTGCACAAGTATGAAACAACTTTCAGACATCTCAGAATCATGTGGGAAGTTAACCTAAGGTGTTTCCATTAGGTTTGCAGTAAGTGCTTTGGTGTAAAATTGAAATGTATACTATTTGTATTGTCTAAGCATTGCATGCACTGAGATAACAACTTTTTTGTGTTGATGTGTACAGCCATGAAACAACTTTCAAACTACTCATAATCATGTGGGAAGTTAACCTAAGGTGTTTCCATTAGTTTGCAGTAAGTACTTTGGTGTAAAATTCAGATGTGTACTTCCTTAATGTCAGAGCATAGTAGTACTGAGAAAGTAACTTTTTTGTCTTGATGAACTGAGGCATGAAACAACTTTAAACCTAGTCATATTCATCTGGGAAGTTAACCAAATTTGTTTGCATTAGGTTTGCAGTCAGGACTTTTGAGTACAATTGAAATGTATACTACTTTTATGTCAAAGCATTCTATTCACTGTGAAATCAACTTTTTTGTCTTTATGTGCACAAGTATGAAACAACTTTCAGACATCTCTGAATCATGTGGGAAGTTAACCTAAGGTGTTTCCATTAGGTTTGCAGTAAGTGCTTTGGTGTAAAATTGAAATGTATACTATTTGTATTGTCTAAGCATTGCATGCACTGAGATAACAACTTTTTTGTGTTGATGTGTACAGCCATGAAACAACTTTCAAACTACTCATAATCATGTGGGAAGTTAACCTAAGGTGTTTCCATTATGTTTGTAGTCAGGACTTTTGAGTACAATTGAAATGTATACTACTTTTATGTCAAAGCATTCTATTCACTGTGAAATCAACTTCTTTGTCTTTATGTGCACAGGTATGAAACAACTTTCAGACATCTCAGAATCATGTGGGAAGTTAACCTGAAGTGTTTCCATTAGGTTTGCAGTTCGTGCTTTCGTGTAAAATTGAAATGTATACTATTTGCATTGTCTAAGCATTGCATGCACTGAGATAACAACTATTTTGTGTTGATGTGTACAGCCATGAAACAACTTTCAAACTACTCATAATCATGTGGAAAGTTAACCTAAGGTGTTTCCATTAGGTTTGCAGTAAGTGCTTTGGTGTAAAATTGAAATGTATACTATTGGTATTGTAAAAGCATTGCATGCACTGAGAAAACAACTTTTTTGTCTTGATGTGCACAGGTATGAAACAACTTTCAGACATCTCAGAATCATGTGGGAAGTTAACCTAAGGTGTTTCCATTAGGTTTGCAGTAAGTGCTTTGGAGTAAAATTGAAATGTATACTATTTGTATTCTCTAAGCATTGCATGCACTGAGATAACAACTTTTTTGTCTTGATGTGCACAGGTATGAAACAACTTTCAGACATCTCAGAATCATGTGGGAAGTTAACCAAATGTGTTTGCATTAGGTTTGCAGTCAGGACTTTTGAGTACAATTGAAATGTATACTACTTTTATGTCAAAGCATTCTATTCACTGTGAAATCAACTTTTTTGTCTTTATGTGCACAGGTATGTAACAACTTTCAGACATCTCAGAATCATGTGGGAAGTTAACCTAAAGTGTTTCCATTAGGTTTGCAGTAAGTGCTTTGGTGTAAAATTGAAATGTATACTATTTGTATTGTCTAAGCATTGCATGCACTGAGATAACAACTTTTTTGTGTTGATGTGTACAGCCATGAAACAACTTGCAAACTACTCATAATCATGTGGAAATTTAACCTAAAGTGTTTCCATTAGGTTTGCAGTAAGTACTTTGTTGTAAAATTGAAATGTATACTACTTTTATGTCAAAGCATTCTATTCACCGTGAAATCAGCTTTTTTGTCTTTATGTGCACAAGTATGAAACAACTTTCAAACATCTCAGAATCATGTGGAAAGTTAACCTAAGGTGTTTCCATTAGGTCTGCAGTAAATGCTTTGGTGTAAAATTGAAATGTATACTATTTGTATTGTCTAAGCATTGCATTCACTGAGATAACAACTTTTTTCTGTTGATGTGTACAGCCATGAAACAACTTTCAAACTACTCATAATCATGTGGAAAGTTAACCTAAAGTGTTTCCATTAGGTTTGCAGTAAGTACTTTGTTGTAAAATTGAAATGTATACTACTTTTATGTCAAAGCATTCTATTCACTGTGAAATCAACTTTTTTGTCTTTATGTGCACAAGTATGAAAGAACTTTCAGACATCTCAGAATCATGTGGGAAGTTAACCTAAGGTGTTTCCATTAGGTTTGCAGTAAGTGCTTTGGTGTAAAATTGAATTGTATACTATTTGTATTGTCTAAGCATTGCATGCACTGAGATAACAACTTTTTTGTGTTGATGTGTACAGCCATGAAACAACTTTCAAACTACTCATAATCATGTGGGAAGTTAACCTAAGGTGTTTCCATTAGTTTGCAGTAAGCACTTTGGTGTAAAATTCAGATGTGTACTTCCTTAATGTCAGAGCATAGTAGTACTGGGAAAGTAACTTTTTTTGTCTTGATGAACTGAGGCATGAAACAACTTTAAACCTAGTCATATTCATCTGGGAAGTTAACCAAATGTGTTTGCATTAGGTTTGCAGTCAGGACTTTTGAGTACAAATGAAATGTATACTACTTTTATGTCAAAGCTTTCTATTCACTGTGAAATCAACTTTTTTGTCTTTATGTGCACAGGTATGAAACAACTTTCAGACATCTCAGAATCATGTGGGAAGTTAACCTAAAGTGTTTCCATTAGGTTTGCAGTAAGTGCTTTGGTGTAAAATTGAAATGTCTACTATTTGTATTGTCTAAGCATTGCATGCACTGAGATTACATCTTTTTTGTGTTGATGTGTGCAGCCATGAAACAACTTTCAAACTACTCATAATCATGTGGAAAGTTAACCTAAAGTGTTTCCATTAGGTTTGCAGTAAGTACTTTGTTGTAAAATTGAAATGTATACTACTTTTATGTCAAAGCATTCTATTCACTGTGAAATCAACTTTTTTGTCTTTATGTGCACAAGTATGAAACAACTTTCAGACATCTCAGAATCATGTGGGAAGTTAACCTAAGGTGTTTCCATTAGGTTTGCAGTAAGTGCTTTGGTGTAAAATTGAAATGTATACTATTTGTATTGTCTAAGCATTGCATGCACTGAGATAACAACTTTTTTGTGTTGATGTGTACAGCCATGAAACAACTTTCAAACTACTCATAATCATGTGGGAAGTTAACCTAAGGTGTTTCCATTAGGTTTGTAGTCAGGACTTTTGAGTACAATTGAAATGTATACTACTTTTATGTCAAAGCATTCTATTCACTGTGAAATCAACTTTTTTGTCTTTATGTGCACAGGTATGAAACAACTTTCAGACATCTCAGAATCATGTGGGAAGTTAACCTGAAGTGTTTCCATTAGGTTTGCAGTAAGTGCTTTCGTGTAAAATTGAAATGTATACTATTTCTATTGTAAAAGCATTGCATGCACTGAGAAAACAACTTTTTTGTCTTGATGTGCACAGGTATGAAACAACTTTCAGACATCTCAGAATCATGTGGGAAGTTAACCTAAGGTGTTTCTATTAGGTTTGCAGTAAGTGCTTTGGAGTAAAATTGAAATGTATACTATTTGTATTCTCTAAGCATTGCATGCACTGAGATAACAACTTTTTTGTCTTGATGTGCACAGGTATGAAACAACTTTCAGACATCTCAGAATCATGTGGGAAGTTAACCTAAAGTGTTTCCATTAGGTTTGCAGTAAGTGCTTTCGTGTAAAATTGAAATGTATACTACTTTTATGTCAAAGCATTCTATTCACTGTGAAATCAACTTTTTTGTCTTTATGTGCACAGGTATGAAACAACTTTCAGGCATCTCAGAATCATGTGGGAAGTTCACCTAAAGTGTTTCCATTCGGTGTGCAATAAGTGCTTTGTAGTAAAATTGAAATGTATACTATTTGTATTGTCTAAGCATTGCATTCACTGAGATAACAACTTTTTTCTATTGATGTGTACAGCCATGAAACAACTTTCAAACTACTCATAATCATGTGGAAAGTTAACCTAAGGTGTTTCCATTAGGTCTGCAGTAAGTGCTTTGGTGTAAAATTGAAATGTATTCTATTTGTATTGTCTAAGCATTGCATGCACTGAGATAACAACTTTTTTGTGTTGATGTGTACAGCCATGAAACAACTTTCAAACTACTCATAATCATGTGGGAAGTTAACCTAAGGTGTTTCCATTAGTTTGCAGTAAGTACTTTGGTGTAAAATTCAGATGTGTACTTCCTTAATGTCAGAGCATAGTAGTACTGAGAAAGTAACTTTTTTGTCTTGATGAACTGAGGCATGAAACAACTTTAAACCTAGTCATATTCATCTGGGAAGTTAACCAAATGTGTTTGCATTAGGTTTGCAGTCAGGACTTTTGAGTACAATTGAAATGTATACTACTTTTATGTCAAAGCATTCTATTCACTGTGAAATCAACTTTTTTGTCTTTATGTGCACAAGTATGAAACAACTTTCAGACATCTCAGAATCATGTGGGAAGTTAACCTAAGGTGTTTCCATTAGGTTTGCAGTAAGTGCTTTGGTGTAAAATTGAAATGTATACTATCTGTATTGTCTAAGCATTGCATGCACTGAGATAACAACTTTTTTGTGTTGATGTGTACAGCCATGAAGCAACTTTCAAACTACTCATAATCATGTGGGAAGTTAACCTAAGGTGTTTCCATTAGGTTTGTAGTCAGGACTTTTGAGTACAATTGAAATGTATACTACTTTTATGTCAAAGCATTCTATTCACTGTGAAATCAACTTTTTTGTCTTTATGTGCACAGGTATGAAACAACTTTCAGACATCTCAGAATCATGTGGGAAGTTAACCTGAAGTGTTTCCATTAGGTTTGCAGTAAGTGCTTTCGTGTAAAATTGAAATGTATACTATTTGCATTGTCTAAGCATTGCATGCACTGAGATAACAACTATTTTGTGTTGATGTGTACAGCCATGAAACAACTTTCAAACTACTCATAATCATGTGGAAAGTTAACCTAAGGTGTT